>NC_137870.1:7174276-7232672 GCF_963924005.1 Protomyctophum bolini
ACGCACGCACACACACACACACACACACACACACACACACACATATTTAGGCCATACGTATTTCGCCAAATGTTTACCTAATTATTACACGCCCAGAAAAGGGACACTGGGTTTCATGTGGATAACCATGTAAGTTTGGTAATGTTTTAATGAATATGGAAAAAAATATATAAACTAAAAAAGAATCATGTTTGAATGTGAAGCTGAAACCTTTTGTGGTGATTGAAGGCTTCAGATTCAGTGTTTTCAAAAGGGTTCTTTCAGAACCTTTCCACCTAGGCTAGGTGTAAAGGTAGCACAGACGGAGGGACCGTGACGTTTGTGTTTGGGTCGCGGGGGGGATAGCAGAACAGCTCTCTCAGTGCACACAGTGTTCAAGGTTTGTGTTTGGGTCGCGGGGGGATAGCAGAACAGCTCTCTCAGTGCACACAGTGTTCAAGGTTTGTGTTTGGGTCGCGGGGGGGATAGCAGAACAGCTCTCTCAGTGCACACAGTGTTCAAGGTTTGTGTTTGGGTCGCGGGGGGATAGCAGAACAGCTCTCTCAGTGCACACAGTGTTCAAGGTTTGTGTTTGGGTCGCGGGGGGATAGCAGAACAGCTCTCTCAGTGCACACAGTGTTCAAGGTTTGTGTTTGGGTCGCGGGGGGGATAGCAGAACAGCTCTCTCAGTGCACACAGTGTTCAAGGTTTGTGTTTGGGTCGCGGGGGGGATAGCAGAACAGCTCTCTCAGTGCACACCCAGTGTTCAAGGTTTGTGTTCGGGTCGCGGGGGGATAGCAGAACAGCTCTCTCAGTGCACACCCAGTGTTCAAGGGACAGGCGGAATGTGGCCATGAAGAGAAACAGTCCATTCCTGACACTCTGCTGTTCAAGAGAGCTCCATGACCTAGAATGCTGCTGCATGCCACTGGGCCGTGTCGGTCAAAGCTTATGCGTCCACATTTCATACCATTTAAAATGTAGTTTTTTTATCACTAATCCGATGCCTGAGGAAGGGGCGAAAGACAAAGCCTCTTGAACCAGCAGGTGGCAGTGTCTCCCTCCTCCTCCTCTTTTTATGATCTGGAAATGTGTTGCCTGGGCATGATCAGGGGGGCATGGAGGAGGCCTATAGCATATGATCATGTTAGACCCGCAGAACGCTTTGTCCATATTTTTTACAGTCTATGGGCATGATGAGCGTATTGATTGGTCGAAAACAATATTGAAAAACACTGAAATGAATTGAAACTCTAAACCCAAACTTGCACAAAATATGAAAATGGGCATGCATGTGCAATGTTACCCCACTTATACCCTATATATATAATGTGGTTACCAGCACGGACCCCCAGGGGTCTATGCTATAGGCCTCCTCCATGTCCCCCTCTACGTATGGAATGGACACGTGACTAGGGCTTTAAGCAACTAGTCGACTATTCGACTAGTAAATCCACTAGTCCACCTTGCTTGTACTATAGTTGACTAGTTGAAGAAAAATAAATAATATAGAAAACGTATTTTTTTCTCCTCCCGTTTTTTTGTAGGCCTCAAGATCAGCTAGAATGCTAGATTATAGTCCCCATTGTACACAGTTTTTAAATGTATATCATTAAAGGAAAAAAATATATATATATTAGTTTTTACATAATCGGTAGTTAAACAACTAGTCAACTAGTAAAAATGACTAGTAGTGAAAGCCCTACATGTGAGGTGACATCGTTGTGCAGTTAATAAGTCGTTCATATTTTCACTCTCTGCACATCTGAGATTTAAATGAAGGCAGGTTGACTGACTGCGTGGGTTTCACTGCAGGGCCGGCTCTTTGTCACCAATCCATTCCCTTAGCGGTAATAATAATAATAATTCCTAGCTGCGTCCACTCTAAAACAAAGCAGTTCTGTCATCCACTGTGGAATGGATAACTGTGGTGCCTTTTCCCCTTCACCAGGTGCTAAACGAGTATTTCCACAACGTGTGTGAGTTGGACCTCGTCTTTAACTTCTACAAGGTAAGACCAAGCTCTTTCAGAGTGGTGACAATTCTCAGTCATACATGTGTGTACTGTGTTGTATAGTGTATATATATACTATACAATGTGCTGTTAAGACAAAGGGGGTGGGTAAAATAATAAACTACATTGGTGATTTGTTTTAGTGCATCGTGGTTATTTATGGTGGTGCCATGGCAATGGTATGTAGCTTATAATTACACCAGTCCTTCCATTATAATGCTCGTCTGGCAGGCAGGGCTGTGTTTCTGACCTGTGAATGAAACTCTGCATGGATAGGGTTCAGTTATGCTTGTCACAGACATCTTCTTATTCCCGAGACTGTAGTAGTAGTTGTGTGTGTAAAATTAATTTCACATTTACTTTGTGTTTGGTGCTGCTGGCAATAACCTTGAGCCCTGGGCTCCAGTCTCGGTCTCCCCATAGAATCCCAATCTAACCTCCCTCCACGCTGTGTCCCTGCGGCTATCCAACAAAAACAAGCATTGATGCCTTCCAAAAGTCATGTGGCAGCCAAGATATATGGACTTTAATGTTTGTTTAGGGCACACTAAATGCCATGTGGCCAATATAAATACAGTGGGCGCCCCTCATTTCGTGTTTTTTGCACTTTTTGCATTTTCGTACTACAGTAGCTGTTCTAGAGGAGAGGGGAGAGGATATTCTGCGCCATAATGATCAGTCACTGGGGGCCCCAGTAATATTAATGGTCAGACTCTCCTGTGAGCCAGTCCGACATAGGGACACCCCTGTCTGCCTGACAAACAATCATGCACCACGTGGAGGTCTTATAACCACCACTATGTGGGTCTGACCCTTCTGTATACCTATGCCCACTCTAAGCGCCTATAGCTCAGGCCTAGGAGCCAGCAGGAGGTCCATTTGGGACCAGCATGCATACATTTAAGGACACGACTGCCTGACAGTCTTGCAACATGTGGAGGTCTTATAACCACCATCAGTGGAGACTGTCCTCCCTACCTATGCTAACTCAAGAGGTCCTATCTCTGGAGTAAGAGCCAGCATGGTCCACATGGGACCAGTGGGACTATAAGCCAGGCGACATATAGGAAGTAGGAACACTCCTCCCAGCCTAAGCTAAACCCCAATTCCTTAGTTTCTACCTCCTCCACACTCCGTTCCCCAGCATGCCGTGACTTAGAAATTGTTTGCATTTGAGGAGTTGAGAACGAGGAGAGTGCAGGCTCCCTAAGCCACTTGGAGTGAGATCTGGCAAAGATCTTTCATGTATCGTTTGCAGAACTGTCTTTGTTGAAATGTGTGGCGTATCATTTATTTTGAGATGTTTCCTCAATGTGGACATGCAACGTTACTGGTGCAAGTTGCAACAACCTTTGCAGGAACCTATGGCATAACATTTATTGCACTTTGCGTGCTCAGCCTCAAGAGTAATTTCCCTCTCTGTTAACCACACTCGCAAAGTGCATTAAATGTGATGCCATAGTTTCCTGCAAAGGATGTTGCAACTTGACATGGAACAAAGCATTACAAATAGTGTAAGCGTAACGTTCCACCCAGCGCCCTCCTGTCCTCTGCCCTCAGGTGTACACCGTTGTGGACGAGATGTTCCTAGCTGGAGAGATCCGAGAGACCAGTCAGACCAAGGTCCTGAAGCAGCTCCTCATGCTGCAATCACTCGAATAAGGGGGTCCAGATGTCTGTCCTTTACCCGTTTACCCCCTGCCCCCACCCCCCAATTCACCTCACCTAACCTCGCCCCCCTTTTCGACATCATTCTGGAAAGGACTCCTCATTCGTCAGTGTGTACAGCTGCCATGGAGCTGGCTCCGCCCCTTACAGAACTTCTGGGGGGGGATATATATATATATCATATCGAGTTATAGTGACACCATATATTAGTCTATATATGGTGTCATTCAGCGAGCGTAGGACCGTGGTGCACAGCCCTGGCCTGAACCACTCGCTCCTCGGTGTAGCGGTTGCATATTTCGATATGTTTGAAGGTTTACGGCACTTAACATTTCATTTCATGATGAGCTACAGTACAGTAATTACAATCAATGTTTTATTCAGCTTGACTTAAGCCATATATATATATATCATGCCAGTTAAGTCTTTGTATTCAATTACTTTGTAGCTTGATGGGATCTTTGACAGATTGATCCCCCCCCCCCCCCCTCCCCCTCCTCCCCCCCTCCCCCTCCTCTCATCTTCCTAATCACGAACCCCAGCCTTCATTCAATAGCACTAATGTAACTAAAACTAACACCATGGAGTATGAGATATTGCCTGTGATGATCCATGTGTTTAAAAAATAAATCTAAATAAGATATTTGCACATGAACTAGCTCCCATTTGAAAGACATGATGCAACCGTGACGTTTGGAGCACAGAGCCTCTTTCTCAAGACCCTGCTCACAGGGGAGGGGGAGCCAGTTGGTGTGCAGCAGCAGTGCTGTTCTTTGGTTGGTTACTGTAGAATATGCGTGCGTACGTGTGTGTCGTATCGTCTTCCATCCATGTGTGCAGACAACCCCCGCAAACGATGTTGCTGTGGTTCTGGTCCTGGTTCCAGTATATTGGACCGATGTAGAGGCTTCACAGTACAACTAAAGCACTGCTAAGCCCAACACACGCCGGGTGCGCAGCGACGCGGCAACGCCTGGAAAATAGAACGGTGGCGTATCGGAGCGTCAGGCGAGGCGTCAGCGCGCGTCTGACGCCGCCGGTGTGCGATAGGTTCATTGAAAATAACGGAGGCGGCTGTTTTGACGCGCGGCATTCGCAGGCGGTGTGTGTTGGGCTCTAGAAAGCTCCCAGGATGCTAGAGTAAAGCTTAATTATTTACTTGCAGAACTACAAGCTATAGTATTACCTTTTATAGATTTAGTTTAACGGCTATACTGTCGTTCTATTCTATGCCACTCAACAGTTTGATGTGAACACTACACTATCGCCTCTAAATGCCCAATAGAAGGACAGCTTCTATTGTCAGAAGGACAGCTGACGGGTCAATCTAGTAATAATAGTATGTGTTTTATGTAATGCAGTACTGTGAGGTTTGCGTGGTATGGTGTTTACATGCATTATGTGTAATTGTATGAAACTTGTATGAAAAACGCGTTCATTCCATACTTTTCCTAGAGCCTTTCCAACCCTTCCCCACTACATGGTCTGTTTCTGTCAGGATCATTATATGGTTGTCACCCTAAATGCACATTATGAAATTGGCTTTGTACAGAAATTAAATCCCCCCCCCCCCCAGCGGAAGCCTCCTGAATTACAACACTGAATTGAGGATTTCTGTGTTGATAGTACCTTCCATAATCCTAAATCTTTTGATTACATCCAGTTCTGGAGGTTGAGAAGTTATAATGGGTTACATGTTACTATTGTTGAATTTTTGTATGTTTTATTTTTTTTTATTATGATTTGGCATTAGTGTAGATGTACTGAACCCCCCCCCCCCTCCCCTCCCCTCCCCTGTGAGCTTGTTGAAGATGTATGTTTGTAGGTGTTACTCCTCTCCCGTTGAATTAATTTTATGCCTTTCAGTGTATATAATGAAAACAAATGAAGTGATATATAAACAACTGTTGAAAAAGAACACCTTGGCCTCTTGTCTTGCTTTTCTGTGGTTCAGATGATTTCTATTCAAATGGGTCTATTTAACCCAGTGATACTCAACCTCAGGCCCGCGGGCCACATCAGGCCCGCGGGACCATTATGACTGGCCCACCAATGAAAATCTTAAAAAAAAGAAGAAAAAAAAATCTGGAAAATGAAATAAAAATAAATAAATCTGAATGAAGTTATCTTTAATTACATTATTATAAGTAATACTATTAGAGTTGTACTATTACTCGAACGAAAATAAAAGCTTGGGGGGGGGGGGGGGGGAGATGCAATGCAAATGAAAGACATATACTGTGTATCCCTATTCCCTGACATAATTTTATAGCTAAACGGACAGAATTCTATTTTATTTGAATGATGAAACCCAGCTGCCATTAATAGTTGGAAATGGAAATGGAAATTGCGGAAATTGTAATTGCGGAAATTGCGGAAATGGTGGAAATGGAAATTGCGGAAATGGAAATTGAGGAAAATGCGGAAATGGAAATTGCGGAAATGGTAATTGCGGAAATTGCTCCTCACTTATAGCTATCTATTTTCAGGTAGATTGTTTTATTTTACTCAGTCAGCCATATCACTACTCATTTTTTTTCATGAAAAAGGTCATAGCTGGGTAATCTATTTTCAGGCAAATTGTGTTTATTGTATTTTATTTTACTCAGCCATAACAATTTATTTTCTGTTAACCAACTTGCTGGCTGGCAGGCAGGCAGACAGCTACTCATAGACAGACAGACAGACAGCTACTCATGGAGAATTGGACAGGCAGGCAGTCAGACAGCTACTCATAGACAGGCAGACAGACAGCTACTCATGGAGAATTGGACAGGCAGGCAGACAGCTACTCATGGACAATTGGACAGGCAGGAAGGCAGACAACACGCATGTGTTTATGCAAGAAAATGTAACACATTTATTTATTTACATATTGTGTGCATGCACATTGTACTTTGATACATTTTGCGAAAATAAAGCAATTGAAAGAGAGAAGTTATCAAGTATCATTAATGTCGTAATTTTATCTACTGGCCCCTGGCCCCTTGCCATTTTTGTAATGTGGCCCACAGGTAAATCTATTTGAGTATCCCTGATTTAACCCATTTAGACCTGAAGACATTTCTGCAAATGTCTTCTAAATCCTGACATTTTTCTGAAAAGCCTATGTTTCTATGTCAGTCATTCTTAATGTTTTTCATGTCAAGGACCCCAAAAATATATGTAATTGGCCGCCGACCCCCATCTGAAAATATGTTGTTCCAGGGACCCCCCATGAAGCAAAGATTGAGTTAAAAACGATCGCTCTGACAGAATATATATTCAAAGATGTGCACCACATTTCCACGATTTTTCAAAAATAGCAGACCTACAAGCTCATAGCGCGGCACCGAGTGCCGCGCTATGAGCTTGTAGGTCTGCTATTTTCAGATATGTTATAGCTAAAGTTGGGGTCTCAGCTGGTCGTATTCCAAGGACGCCATTTCCTTAAAGATGGAGTGCCGCGATTTTTTCCCACACTTAAACATGAGGAGGAATGGGCGTGAGTAAGGCTATGGACCAGAGCTAAATCCCTACCTGCTTTCTCTGCACCATTTAAGGCCTTTTCCAAATGTTAAAATGTAAAAGACCAATATTATTATGAAGAAAACAAGATGTTAAGACCTCTAAACCAAATAGAATAACGTTTTGCGTTGTTTATGGCTTCTGAATGTAGGTCTTTTAACATGTAAAGTCTATGGAGTGACGTCACGTCAGCACCACTAGGTCTGGAAAGGGGGCGGGGAAGGGCTGTGAGATAGGCCTATTAAGGTTGGTGAGGGGTGCGTTAATAATTTAATAATAATCTTTATTGTCCCGAAGGATATTTGTCTTCACAATCTGTTCAACAGTTCAACACCCACATCAAAAACAACACAGAGCACATAACACCAAGACAGTACAAAAAACAAAACATGAGGTCCCCACAAGCTGTGTACAGAACCATCCTATCGGCGGGGCAGTTTGTTTAATGCCGCGATGGCTGAGGGGACAAAACTCCTACTAAAACGGACCTTTTTCCATGGCAAGGTTCTGTATCTTTGTCCAGATGGCATGAGGTTAAAGAAACTATACAAAGGATGGTCAGTGTCATTTGATATCGAGAGTGCTAGTCGTGTGATGGCGTTATTGTTCATATCAGAAAGTGTGGGTGTAGGAAGTCCGATGATTTTGGAAGCAATACGGGTGATACTGAAAAGTTTGTTCCTGTTAGGCATGGACAGTATGGTGTAGAAACATGCAGAACAGTACAACAGAACAGGTTGAATAATGCTTTTGTATTAGCGTGACTGGATAGATGTAATGTGTTGATCAAACCTGAGTCTATTGTCCAGTGTGAGTCCAAGGTATGTGAAGCTGTCTACCTGCTCTATTGTTTTACCATTAATGAGGAGTGGGTTAAGTCCAGTGTGGGTTGTTGTTTCAATGACCAGTTCTTTTGTTTTGACCACATTCAACTCTAGGTAGTTGTCAGTGCACCACTGTGTGAAATGAGAAATGGTATTCTGATAGACCGTAATAGAGTTATTGTCATGGAGCAGTCCGAGAATGGCAGTGTCATCAGAGTATTTAAAGTATGTGATGTTAGTGGGTGAGGGGCTAATACAGTCATTTGTGTACAGAGTGTAGAGGAAGGGGCTGAGGACACAGCCTTGAGGGGCCCCTGTGTTGGTGATGGCAGTTGATGAAAATGATGTACCTACTTTAACTGTTTGTGGTCTATTGCTCAAGAAGCTGTGAGTCCAGTGTATGAGAAGTGGGGGGATGTTGAGCTGATGCAGTTTCTTGATCATATAAAGGGTTGGGAGAGGGTTAAGGTTCAGGAAGAATTGAAGTCATAAAGGTACAGATGGCTGTAGCGAGGCATACTGAAAACATTGAGGTCCAAGACGATGCAGACTACGAGAATGAAACCATCGTCACTACAAGAAGAACTAATGTAGAAATGTCTGAAGAAGGACATTATTATGAGAGTCTTGATCGGCACAAGATAGACGATGCCGTCTATGGAGATCTTCAGACCAAGAAGAAGCTGTCTGGTAAGAGATATTACTAATATCTGACCCACCACTGTACCTTGTACGAAAATCTCAATTTACCATCTCCCACCTCAAGAAGACAGCAGCACTGGCTGCATTTAATCTTTAAATGTATTCATTTCAATTATCCACACTATTTGAAACAGCTTATGATACCATACACTTCTACACATCAACTTAGACATTGCTCACAGGTTTACTTTAATATACCCACATCAGTTGGCAAAAAATAATTTATGTTCAAAGCTCCCTGTGACTGGAACAATCTGCCTGTCCATATTCGTTCAATAACATATTTTCATTTGTTTAAAACTGTGCTGTCCTCTCATCTTGAGACTACCTGTTCATGTTTTCACTAATCATCACTATAGCAGATACATGATGCAATGATCCATGTGTTATGTCTACGTTATGTCCATGTTATGTGAAATGTTGTCTTGTTGCAGTTTTTGTTTTGTTTTTTGATGCCAAGATAAAAGAGCATTCACGCTCGCATTACATCTTATGTATATTTGTGAGTTCTCTGACTGAATTAACTAAGTATACATCATTTACAAAAAATCATGATAAGTGCCATTTTCATTAAACTCTAAGGACTCTAAGAGTAATAATCAAGATAGTTACCATTTGTTAACTTGTCAATAGTTCAAGCCTCTCATCCTTGAAAGCTGTCATACATATACTGTATACTGTACTATATGTATGTATATGATATACATACATATATTTATGCTTTTCCAGTCTTGACAAAGAATGTGAGACAGAGGAGAGTTGAGGCCGAGGACAGTTATAGAAGTGATTCCCTTTATGTGTAAAAGTATTTTAGTATTTTATTTTAGAGTACTTTGGTCCGGTTGGGTTTAGCTAACGGCATTTACTCTTATCTTGTTTTTGTCTTAACAGGGAGAAGGCCTTTCAGAGCTGTTGCTATGGTGATTTTGTGTCTTATACTGATCGGTGGCAACATAGCCCAGGCTGTGTACTGTGAGTATTACATGTCACTAAACTACCACATCACTCACTTCTCCTTCTTTGACCAACAGTATGCTAACCCAATTGCCCTTCCTGACACTACCCTTTGCATTTACCCGGGCTTGGGACAACTTGTGCAACAGAGGAAATGCTTTTAATTCTCGTATGTCTTCATGTGTTTAGACACAGTGGCCAGGTCTGTTTCGTTTGGACAACATAACTTGGCCAACTTTGGCTTTGCAACAATGAGTTCCCTTTTCAGAGTTGCGTAGTCTGTCCCAGTTCCAGTAAAAGCATGCAAAGGCTCCAACAAGGTGGAGTCTAGAAGTCTCTCAGAATAGGGTACAAGGCTTGATATGGTATGATATGATATGATACTATTGACATACTTTTGACTCCACTACCTTTCTAAGCCTTATATTTCAAATAGTGAAACTAGCAGATCAACAAACTCGCAGTTTCTTTTTTAACAGAGTTTTAAAGGCCTGCGCACTTATATTATTGTAAAAGAAAGCACTCCAGTACTTCAACTCACGTTGTGCAACACAGGAAATGCTTTATCGTATTTTTGTATTTTTGTAATCAAATTCATCGTTTCTTTTTGTATTGTTGCATTGCATGATATGCATCTGAAAAGTATGATGAATAAAGTAGTGTTGACAAGTGACAATGCACATGAAAAAAAGGATAATTAACAACGTTGAGATTTTCTTCTCAAATAAAGTTACGCAGGAGAAGGACCGGCTTCAAAGTGAAGTAAACCAGCTGACAGCAGGTGAGAGAAGATACAAAATAACTTAAATAATATCATTGATATTTAAATTATTATCTGGGATATAGAGGTAGAGATTCTGAGTAAGCTCATCACTGCTGGTGTATGACAACTATCATAGAACAATCATTATTCTTCAGATGCACGTCACCCGTTTTCAAGCTCATCTTTATATAATATATCGGCGTCACTAATGCTCATTATAACATGGCATGATTTGTCTATGTGGACAGTTCAGAAACCTGCCTACCAATGACATCATCAATGGCTGCTGAAATAGATTTAATATTAATAATCTAAATCTATATCTGTCAAATAAATGTAGTGGAGTAAAAACTACAATATTTGTAGTAGTAGGAAGTAGGTGTAGCCTCCATGCAGCTGAGACCCAGCCTGCAACAGTCCTGCTAATCGGGCTCAGCCCTATTGGCACGGTAGGCTGCGCGTTGGTCTGGTGAGTGGGAGCCCCGGCCCCCGGGTTCAATCCACGCTTCCACGTAATGCTACAGGCCTACCACAAAATTGAAATATTTAACCCATTTTGACCTGAGATCAGATTCTAAAAATGTCTTCTGTATACATCCTGACAGTTTTCGGAAAAAGCTATGTTTCTATATCAGTCGTTCTTTGATATAAATAAAATAGCAGACCTATAAGCTCGTAGCGCGCCACTCGGTGGCGCGCTATGAGCTTGTAGATCTGCTATTTTTCAATAGCTAAAGCATAACATAATGCTAACACCAAAAGGGGTTCCCTCCCAATTGGGTTAATTAACTACACGAATAAGTACAAATACCAGAAAGGTTTACTGGAGTAAAATTAATGTGTGGAGTAGAAAACACCATTGATATAATAGATGAATAGTTTTACCTCCACTCCACTACATCTCTGACTACTATTATTATTACAACTATGTGTTAGAATTCATTATCGGTACATTGAAAATCCATCAGTAAATCTCCTGTTTGATGTTTTTAGACAAGTGCTGTCCCTGTGGATGGACGACGTTTGGACGCAGCTGCTACTACATAATTACTGAGTTTAAATCATGGCAGGAAGGTAGAGACGGATGTCTGAGTCTAGGAGCTGATCTGGTGGTCATTAACAGTGGAGAAGAACAGGTCAGTTGTGTCCGTGTGTGTGTGTCTGCGTGTGTGTGTGTGTGTGTGTGTTTGAGCGTGATTGTGTCACGCTCAAACACACACACACACACACACACACACACACACAGTCCATCATCCAGATACGACTCAAGGAAATAGGGTGCTATTTTTGAACTCTAAGGAACAGCAATGTCCGTGTTCACCTATGTGTTCACCTATGTGTCCGCCTATGTATGTGTTAATGAGCACCAGTTATTACCAGTAGGGGCGCTGTTGTGCCAGAAACAGAGAGAGGGATAGTGCTGCACTTTTGCCTGCTAATGAGAGAGAGAGAGGGGGGGAGTTGCACCACTCAGTTCACATTGGTGTGATTTTTCCTTTTATTTTATGACGATGGGTTCTCAGATTGTCCACATAGTTGCATGTGATCTAATTCCATGATTATAGTGAAGAAGTGAATGTATTGGATACACAATTAATGATGATTCAATCATGTACAAATAATCAGGTATTCATCAATGGATTGATTGAATTGAGACTTGCTGGTTATTCTTCATGGATTGGTCTGACCAGGACTGGGCGCAGAAGCAGCTGGACGTGGCTGGATGGAACACCACTGACAACACAGTGAGACATTTAACATGTTTTTATATTGTAATTCTATCAAAGTCACTGTATGTGAGTGACTGAGTGCATGTGGTTCAATACATTGTTGTTTTTTGTGCAGGTACTGGGGCAGTGACGATTGTTGTGCAGGTACTACTCCCAATGGCGATGGAAACTGTGCAAGGTTCTTTCCCGGGGTTGACCCTGGACGGCCTGGAGTATGGGTTGATGCGTACTGTTCATCTCTAAGGGCCTCAATCTGTGAGAAGTGATGGTTTTCACTTCATTGATCAAACTGCAGCTCCGTGTTTCTGCTACAGTAGTAATTAGTAGTGAAGTTCATATAAACCCAAACATGTAAGTACAATGGTGGAAAAAGTACTTTCTACTTAAGTAAAAGTATCAATACTGCAGTATTCAAATACTATATGTTGCAAGTAAAAGACCGGAATTAAAAATGCACTCGAGTAAAAGTACAAAAGTTCTGGCATTAAGATTTACTTAAAGTACCAAAAGTACTCAATGTCTATCATTTCAAGTTTTCAAATGTCTAAAAATCTTTTGAAAATAGCAGATCTAAAAGCTCTCAATGCGTCAGTCACAATAATGTTAGCTAGTAGATCAAATGATAGAAATGTATATTGGGCTGAAGTTACTTGTTGCTGTAATAATAAATAAAAATGTACAAAGTAACTAAAGTTTTCAAAAAAATGTAGTTGAGTAAAAGTACAATATTAGGATCTGAGATGTAGTGGAGTAGAAATAATTATAGTATTTGAATTGGAAATACTCAGTAAAGTACAAATACAGCAAAATTGTACTTAAGTGAAAGTCTCAATTACTTTAGACCACTGAGTACAAACTGTTGTAGCCATAACCACTTTAATGCATTAACACCAGGAAAGCATGTGTCATTTTATAGTCAAGCGTTCAAAAATAGAAGATATTCAAGCTGTCACAGCTTGGTGCCATGCACGCTGACGCTATGCGAGCTTGTACATCTGCTATACAAGTGAGCTTGTATATCAGTGATTTTCACAAGTGTTGCCTCTTTCTTATGTTATAGTATAGTTTGTTGAAAAGGAAGGGTTGTCCGCACAACTGTACGGACAACCCTTCCTTTTCATTGTACGTATATTTCTTGTTCAGCACCTGTAGAATTTCTGGAGATGTGCGTGCTTCCTGTTGGCTCCTATCTATAGTTTGTTGCATTCGTTTTGATGCAGTATAAGTGCTTTTTTTGTAATTATTTTATTGGTATTTTTCAATTTGCTGTCATCTGTGGACGTTAGGACCCAGGGGATCCTGACCCACAGGTTGGGAACAACTTTAACTACTTGAGTCCCTATAAAATAGACGCTCTATAAGCTCAGAGAGCGTGTTTTGAGTTTGTACAATAATTATGCTATTTTTGATATTTTTGAACATTTTTATATTTCTGAAGTAATATGTGTTTAGCGTATGAATATTCATGAATATGTTTAAAATGTATGAATATTCATGAATAATGTTGTTCAGATGTTCAGCCAGAACGGCATGGCCAAGATAAGCAGAGCAGGTTGAAAGATCTTAAATCTTTTCGAATTCATTAATTATAGAAAAAAATAACGCAAATGTACACATTTTAATCGCGCACCACAATGTACATTCCACTGTTCTGAAGTAGTAAAAAAATTCACTGATCTGTTCAGTACCACCTTGATAAAACAATAAACTATATTTTGTTGCTTAAGCTTATGTATTTATTCACTATTTATTGATTGACTCGTATTCCAAGGACATTGCTTTAAAGAAGTCTTTGCAGTGGCTGAAATGAATAAAAATCATGGTGCCTTTAAATGCACCATCCATATTATTCACCTTACTTTAAACCAGGGGTTCCCAAACTTTTTAATGTCAAGGACCCCCAAATAGAGGGTATGCGCATGCTTAAAGTGAATGGCACATCGAGTGGCAAAGTGAGTTTAACATTCAACGTTGTTTAATGCAATCAGATAGGACTTTTCTGTTTGGATGTAGCCTGTGGGCTGTCGAAGCCAGAACGTATTATTTTGCCACTCAGTAGGCGTTCCTGCATAACTTCCTGGTTTGATGATGTCACGCGCATACCCTCTTTTGATTGGACCCCCATTTGAAAAGATATGCCAAGGGACCCCCCCATAAGACTTTTACGGTTCTAGCAGTGATTCAACAATTTTAATTTCAAGGACCCCAAAGTTTGACATGCATTAGTCTACGAACCCCCATGTAATGGCATTTTCTATCTCTGGGACCCCCAAATTATATTGTAAAAGCAATGTTAATTTTACTCTTGAGAGTGTAGCCTGCATGCGCACACTCAGAGTTACAGACCCATTAGGGTCCATTTGGTTACAAACTGTCATTTATCTGGGGTCCTGGAACTCCCTGAAGGAGTCCCCGGACCCCCACTTTGGGAACCACTGCTCTAAACCATGTTATTCTAATCGCCTCACTCCTAAAACACTGCAGTGCAAATGGATGACAACAAGATGACGGCTAGGGAGGAAGAACCGAGACGTGGGAAGGGCTGTGGACTCAGCAGTGGTTTGAGTTTAACATGTTAGCACCATCTAGTGGCCAACGGGAGCCATTGTTTCCTGCATGTCAAAATGAATGCAGCTGGGTTGACGCAATGGTCACAGGTGGTCTAAAGATCAATAAATCAGTCAATATATCTTATTTCACCTAACGTGAACCCACTGTGGCCGTTACCGCATCGACCCTGGAACATAAATCCAGACAATTGCACTTGGTGGTCTTTTAGTCCAGGGCTGGGCCACATGCGGCCCATGTTAATATAAGAATACTGATATAGTATTGATTTCAGCTGTTACAATTCCAAACCCGCTTGAATTAATTCATGACTAGTATTAAATGACTAGTAGCCTACTTAATGACTAGTATTAAAATGTTATTGTCTCTTTGTGTCCAATGTAGTTATGTCGACAGTTCATAAAGTTAACATATAACTATAACTAAATGCATTTGAAATTCAATAAAAACGTTATACTTTTCAGGATTCCAATTCAAAAATAGCAAAACATTGTTCAGGTTTTCAATTTGAATATAGCAAAAAATTGCTGATCTACAAGCTCAAAACGTGTCGTATTGTGACGCGTTTTGAGCTTGTAGATCGGCTATTTTTGCTACGACATGCATGCAATGATGTGGCCCCTCTGGAGTGAATATGGAAATATAACGGCCCTCCCCATCGTTAAAGTTTAAAATATAATGGCCCTCCCCATCGTTAAAGTTTCCCACGCCTGCTTTAGTCCGTGCACTGTAAAATATTCATTCCACTCAGAGACTGCTCTAGTCTGTGCACTGTAAAATATTCATTCCACTCAGAGACTGCTTTAGTCTGTGCACTGTAAAATATTCATTCCACTCAGAGACTGCTTTAGTCTGTGCACTGTAAAATATTCATTCCACTTAAAGACTGCTTTAGTCCGTGCACTGTAAAATATTCATTCCACTCAAAGACTGCTTTAGTCTGTGCACTGTAAAATATTCATTCCACTCAAAGACTGCTTTAGTCTGTGCACTGTATAATAATTAATTCCACTCAAAGACTGCTTTAGTCTGTGCACTGTAAAATATTCATTCCACTCAAAGACTGCTTTAGTCTGTGCACTGTACAATATTCATTCCACTCAAAGACTGCTTTAGTCTGTGCACTGTACAATAGTCATTCCACTCAAAGACTGCTTTAGTCTGTGCACTGTAAAATATTCATTCCACTCAAAGACTGCTTTAGTCTGTGCACTGTAAAATATTCATTCCACTAGACTAGACTGTTCAATAAAATCTATTTGTACGTACCCTATAACAGTGGTTCACAATATTTTTCATGTCAAGGACCCCCAAAATGATACTCATCAGCCCCGCGGACCCCCCCCCCCCCCCCCCATTTGAAAATATATGCCAAGGACCCCCCCCCATGAGAGAAGATGTTTAGGGCTCTAGCAGTGATTTTCAACCACTTTCATTTCAAGGGCCCCCGTGGTTTGACATGCATTAGGCTATACAGTGCCCTGTTTAATGGCATTTCTATCTCTGGGTCCCCCATTTATTTATTATGATGTGACAAAAATAATCGAATTATCAACACTATAAGAAAACCGAGGAAATTATCTTTGGTCCTGCTCCCGGTGATTAGACACCACCGCCACCGGTGACAATCCATGGATCAGCTATGGAACAAGTCAACAAGTCCCATCTTACAAATATCTGGGGGTGATGATAGACCCATTTGTAGGCTACTCTCTCTGAGTTACAGACTCAGGGTCCATTTGGTTCATAACTAGCATTTAGCTGGGGACCCCCTCGACCTCCCTCAAGTACCCCTGGGGGTCCCCGGACCCCACTTTGGGAACCACTGCCCTATAACAATGTTCAGAGCACAAGATTGACCAATATGAAGTTAAGTTGATGAACTGAACCATCCATGAAGTTAGACCCCTAAACCTAACATTTATAAAAGGAAAAGAAAGACATCTCAACAGATATTAACTTAAAAAACAAAGCTTTTTTTACTCAGAATTCCATAATCATTACAATCAAATGAGCAAATATCCACCCTCGATAGACAATAGACAACTTTAATCTTATTTACAGCATAGATTACTCCAGATCTACAGTAGTTTTAAAGGAGGATTAAATAACAGGTTACTAAAGGCAACAACTGAGTTTGAGTGTATTCAGCATTGGTGTAGAATTCAGCCAGAATGCAAATGGCAGACTGGATGAAGTTAGACTAGACTTCTCCGGCTCAACATATGGCTATTGGTGGGTGCTTATTACGCACCATACAGGTAGAACACACATACAGACCTAACTCAAACTCTCTGTTTTCTGCAAAACACCCATGTTTCTGTCAGTCGTCAGTCGTCCTTGACATTTTCATGTCAAGGACCCCCAAAAATATATGAAATTGGCCGCCGACCCCCATCCGAAAATATGTTGTTCCATAAGAAAAGATTTGAGTTAAAAACGTTCGCTCTGAAAGAATATATATTCAAAGATTTGCGCCACATTTTCACGATTTCTCAAAAATAGCAGATCTACAAGCTCGTAGCACGTTGTAGATCTGCTATTTTTCAACAGCTAAAGTATAACATAATGCTTCGTCCAGAACGGTTTTAAAGTGTTTCTGATCAGACGTGTGGTTGCCAGGTTTTAAAGTGTTTCTGATCAGACGTGTGGTTGCCAGGTTCAGACGTGTGGTTGCCAGGTTTTAAAGTGTTTCTGATCAGACGTGTGGTTGCCAGGTTCAGACGTGTGGTTGGCAGGCTCTTAAGGCTCATACATAGTCTGTATTTTCGGTGGTTAGGTGACCACCGAACTACAACATGACGCCACAAGCCGCGGTGAAGAGCAAACCGCCACCGCTCCAGCCCTTCTCTCTGTTTTTACTCGCCACCGCTCAACGTTATTTCAGCTCCGGTGGTCAGCTCACCACCGGAGCGGTGGTCACCTCACCACCGAAAATCCAGACTATGAATAGGCCTTAACAGCTCAGGAAGTTGGAGGAGTTGTCGTAATTGTGTCCCGAGGACCTCACATCAGCAGCGAGTGATCAAATCTATTCCAACTAACAGATGACATCACTAGAGGCGTGATGACATCACTAGAACAGGCGTGATGACATCACTAGAGGCGTGATGACATCACTAGAACAGGCGTGATGACATCACAAGAACAGGCGTGATGACATCACTAGAACACCCATCTAGATTCTAGAGACTAGCAGCGACGGCTGAAACGTCGCATCCAGAGAACCAACAAACTCAGTTGTTCTTCAGTAAGAAATGACATACTGTGTATATATATATATATATATATATATATAATTAAAAGGGTTTTATTACAGTTTGCGTTTCAATTAAAATAAAATGTACAGTTCTGTAGTTACAGCATATAAACAACAATTTTCTTCTCTCGAAAGTAAAAGTGCACTTGCAGTCGACCAAATGTCACACGATTAAGCAAACGAAAAAAGAAAAAAAAAACTAAAATAAATGAAACCAAGCCTTTCTGAACCATCCGTCAAACACCCAAACCCCCCCCTCCTGCTCGTCCAATAATCCTCCATCTTTCTCCTAAGTGCACCGTCTCATGTAACAGCGTGCACCCCGTGTACAGGATACTGTTATTTTGGAGAAACATGTGAAAACGGCAAATCTACAAGCTCACGACACGTTGCATGACTTGTGGATATAATGCTATTGTTGAAAATATTTGCTCGTAAAAATGACTCGTCCAAAACAGGAACGCGGGCTGAAAGTCGGTTAAGGCTCGCGGACATAGTGAGCTGTTGGTGTGAGTGGACATAGTGAGCTGTCGGTGTGAGTGGACATAGTGAGCTGTCGGTGTGAGTGGACATAGTGAGCTGTCGGTGTGAGTGGACATAGTGAGCTGTTGGTGTTAAGTGGACATAGTGAGCTGTTGGTGTGAGTGGACATAGTGAGCTGTCGGTGTGAGTGGACATAGTGAGCTGTCGGTGTGAGTGGACATAGTGAGCTGTTGGTGTTAAGTGGACATAGTGAGCTGTCGGTGTGAGTGGACATAGTGAGCTGTTGGTGTGAGTGGACATAGTGAGCTGATGGTGTTAAATGGACATAGTGAGCTGATGGTGTGAGTGGACATAGTGAGCTGATGGCGTTAAATGGACATAGTGAGCTGATGGTGTGAGTGGACATAGTGAGCTGATGGCGTTAAATGGACATAGTGAGCTGATGGTGTGAGTGGACATAGTGAGCTGATGGCGTTAAGTGGACATAGTGAGCTGATGGTGTGAGTGGACATAGTGAGCTGATGGTGTGAGTGGACATAGTGAGCTGATGGCGTTAAGTGGACATAGTGAGCTGATGGTGTGAGTGGACATAGTGAGCTGATGGTGTGAGTGGACATAGTGAGCTGATGGCGTTAAGTGGACATAGTGAGCTGATGGTGTGAGTGGACATAGTGAGCTGTTGGTGTTAAGTGGACATAGTGAGCTGATGGTGTGAGTGGACATAGTGAGCTGTCGGTGTGAGTGGACATAGTGAGCTGATGGCGTTAAGTGCACAAGCATGCCAGTGCCGGAGGAGTGTCGGTGAGAGTGCACGTCAGAGGAAGAGGAGGAGCAGCCTTGTGTGGAAGAGTCCCGAGCCGCTGTGAGAAGATCTCAGCAGCCTATAACGGTGACTAAAGCAGCACCTTATATGGCTTAAGACTATAAACGTTAATTCATATTTCATCACACGACGGTGTTGCTTTTTACCGACAAGAGCTGATCTTCAAGCTCACACCGTGAAAATCAGCTTTTTGCCGTTAAGCGACACCCATCGTACTACAGCGTCTACATGTAGGCTTAAAGATGGCTGCAGGGTGGAGACATATTTTAGGTCAGTGGTTCAAAACCTTTTTCTTTTAAATTCAAGGACCCCCAGTTTGTTATGCATTAGGCCACAAACCCCTATTTGCTACACATTTCTATCTCCGACACCTCAATAGTCACCGTCAGAATGTTTAATTTAAGTCTCGGAATGTACAAATGAACACAATTTGTACAACTCTCCAGAGTTACAAACCCGTACGGGCCGTTCTGCAGACCTGGTGTTTAGAACCAGCGTGTTTTTAGCTCGCAGCCTCGTTCTCCTTCAACAACCCCCACCACATCGGTGTGATAGTGACACATGGGAGGAGGAAACCATTTTACTGTCGATTCTGTTGACCCAAAACAACCTCAACCACACAGAGCAACGGTTCCGGTTCTGTGGCCCGCTTCATTGAGACCAAAATGTCACTTAAAAAAAATAAAAAAACTGGAAGTGTAACCGAACCCTCTGAGACCAGAAACCTCGGCGGAGGGCTTATGAAACGATTCACCGGCGAGGAGACTGTAGCGAAACTAAACTGTGGTTTCCTGTGACCTTTCTCATTAACGCACGTGTCACAGAGTGACGTTTGGGGGGGGGGGGGGGGGGGAGAAATGGGGAAGGGAGGTGTAGCAGAGCAGTGGTTCTCAGAGTGGGCTCCTGGGACCCCCCACACAGGTCCAAACTTACTTAATATGGCGTCTTTTATACTAAAAGCTATATCTTTAGCTGATCTATAAGCTCACAAAGTGCGCATCGCGGTGCGTTGTGAGCTTGTAGAGTTTGCCATTTCTTTGCGAAATTATGAAAAATATACTATACAAAATATATTCATATAGACCTGGCCCAAATGCACATTAATTTGGGGGTCCCTGACAGAGAGAACCGCCGCTATAGAGGAGGAACAGAAGGGAGAGAGATAAAGATAACCCTCCGCTAACCTTCCTCTGTGGTTGTGCCAGACACACACAGGAACATTAACATGGGCCAGAGCAGGCGAAGGAAATCAGATAAATGCAAAGCGCCACCCGCCCCCGTTGTTTGCCTTTGGAGTAAAACAAAAAGGGTAAAAAGCCTGAGTTATGCCAAGTTGCGCGCCCGGTGTCGCACGCTGAAAAAAACGCCAGATCTACGACGTTCATCAAAAGTGAGCCAACTGTGAGCTTGTAGATCTGCTATGTTCGGTGCGCAGACAAGTGTAAGTCAGGTGTAACGTTTCGTTCGTCTTTGTGCTTTCAACATGACCCGCAGACCTGTGTGTGTGTGTGTGTGTGTGTGTGTGTGTGTGGAGTGTTGGCTGGACCAGTCCCCTTTGGAGACATCAACAGTTCAGACATGGTAACTGGGAACAGAATACATCCACGATGTCAAATATATTACTAAGGCCCACATTCTAACATGATGCCGGACTGCCGGTGCTTCTCATACAGCCAGTCAGATTGAATGAAGGCCCGTGGTCAATATTTGGGCTTATAATATGATTGAACAGACCTGATCTACGCCGTAAAACACACCCGTTTTATATATCAGGCCTGACGGAATTATAGGACAACAACTGTGTATGGTTTTTTTTTTTTTAGTACACCTACAACAGTGTCAAACCAAAGTCCTCAACAGATTAGCACGAGAAAATAACAATCTATTGAGACGGTTAGACAGAAGATGCATTTTTGGTCTTCATCTGTGTATCACATTATTAATGAAAAGGAGTACCGACGGTTCAGTGCAAATAAGGGTCCAGAATAATATCAGTCAATAATAATTATCATAAATGCAGAATCCCCTCAGTGAATGTTAATTGTCTGAGTGCTGCTGGCCAATCCAAATCATTAAACCCTACCAGGCTGCTTTCACACGACCAACAGATGTAACAAAAATAAAATAAAACAAACAAAACAAAACAAAAAAGAATCATGATATTCAGTCACAGACCGTGTGTGTGTTTGTGTGAAACCATCTATGACGAGCACGTGTTATTAAAACCAGAAGAAGAAGAAGAATGGGGCAGCCCAGACATACAGTTAAAACCCTCAACACTTCCTGGTCTCTGGGTGAGAAATAATGGAGCAACATTTCTGTCTTCCAGCGCGTCCGAGGGGCTTTCTGACCTCCCCCCCAGGGCCCAGGGGCAGAGCTGACCTCCCCCCCAGGGCCCAGGGGCAGAGCTGACCTCCCCCCCAGGGCCCCAGGGGCAGAGCTGACCTCCCCCACCCAGGGGCAGAGCTGACCTCCCCCACAGGGCCCAGGGGCAGAGCTGACCTCCCCCCCCAGGGCTCAGGGGCAGAGCTGACCTCCCCCCCAGGGCCCAGGGGCAGAGCTGACCTCCCCCAGGAGCCCAGGGGCAGAGCTGACCTCCCCCCTAGGGCCCAGGGGCAGAGCTGACCTCCCCCCCAGGAGCCCAGGGGCAGAGCTGACCTCCCCCCCAGGGCCCAGGGGCAGAGCTGACCTCCCCCCCAGGCCCCAGGGGCAGAGCTGACCTCCCCCCCAGGGCCCCAGGGGCAGAGCTGACCTCCCCCCAGGAGCCCAGGGGCAGAGCTGACCTCCCCCCCAGGGCCCAGGCAGGAAATGTTGACTCTTACCAGAGGTCAGGGGTGGCGACCTCTGGTCCAGGTAATCTGGGCTGCGGTGTGTGTGTGAGGCTGAAGAGAAACGCACCAAACACACCACCTGGAGCTGACATGGGGAGGAGAGAGAGAGAGAGAGAGAGAGAGAGAGAGAGAGAGAGAGAGCAGATGAGTAAAACACTGTCTGCAATGACAAGAATACGGCATACCTTGCGTGTGAAAAAATGACAACTGGAACGCCATGGTTTCCCGTGTAGCGACCAAAACACCACTGCTCCTCCACACACTAGGACAATTTCAGTCACCAAAACCAGGGGCGTGTTGTTTTAAACGAGTCTAACGTGATTAAAATGGAGTTTGAAGTTGAATGGGTAAATTATAATATAGGAGGAGGGTGACGTGTCGGAAAAAGGAATATCTAAAAATCGACATAATTAATCAAGCAACTGTCTGGGGTGCACGCCGAAGCCAGAGTAGATGTGAAAATGACTCCAGAAAATGTTTTCAAGTGAAATGTGCCTTTCATAACAAAAATAATGATGATAAGAATCATCCTCATCGTGCCAAAAGCCTGTAGTATGAAGCCAGCCACCTACCCAGGATATCCTTTCACCATTTGTCTTCTCCAACCCTAACAACTGTGCTCACACGAAGGGGCTACAGTTTGACAAACATGGACAAAACTACTGGCAGCAGAGCCGCATATTTCACAGACAAAGAGCAAGCTGTAATATTTGACAAAGAGAATGGATATGAACAATTCAAACACATAATCCAGGCAACAGAGTTGTAGCTGTCAAATGGATGATGCTGGTGGATTTGTCTTAAATGTAATTTTAAATCACTTATTCCTTCAGCTGTAACCCCCAGAGGCAGTGTAAAATGAAAAAAGTAAAACATAGAAATATATAATTCAAAGGCCTAAGAGGCGAGGCTTACTTTCACGTCTTACGGTTACAACAAAGGGCACTAGTGTTTCAGTTAAACTGGGAGTTACCTTCTGCTAATCCCAAATCCTGCTACATACTGTAGTACAGGCTTCAGGACGGAGTATGTGAGCACATATCCTGATATGACGTAAACGTTGGCGGCCGACGTCAGAGACGACCCTGACCTGTAGGGGGTGTCTGTGAGCGTGGGCCTGGGTGAGGGGAGGGTAGACCAGGGGGGCAGTCAGACAGATATTTTGTGAAGCCACTAAGGAAATCGGGACTTCCTGAAAGTTCATTTAATGGCCTGTTGTGGCGCTGTCTGTCATTGGGCCCAAAAAATCCCCATATCTCCATAGAGGTCCATGTATTTGGGCCCAACTTCACCTAGACTGTATTACCTTAATAAACATGGTCATGAATACTTTCTGCTCCCAGTCACTAGTTTAAAGTCTCCTTTCTCATGTCATAATATTATTTTTGGAAAATTATGGTCCCATTTATTTAAAAAAATTACCATAAAGTCGCGTATGTTCTGAGGGGCGTGGCTACCGTTACAGTCTATGATCGGGAGCCACCCCCCGTTTGAGTCAAAATAAAAACCAACGAAGAAGAAGAAGGGGGGGGGAAGTCCAGCCTCGTTGTCTGGGCCAGCCAATGGCTCAGCTGGGCCCAAACGGATCTAGAAATATGGCGACTTACGGTTCAAGGACTGACAGGCTTCATTTTACGTCCATATCAGACCCGGAGAACGCTTTGTCCATATTTTTTTTTACAGTCTATGGGGCAGACACTGACCTGTAGGGGGTGTCCTGTGGGCGTGGGCCTGGGTGAGGGGGCTGAGGGGAGGGCAGCGCCCCGGCCCCTAGCAGTTACACTGCTGTTTATTCGTCGTGGTCGTTCCTCTCGGCTGTCTCAGCTGCCGCAAGGACGCGTCTCCGTACTGGATGCCTGACCCCATCCTCTCCGGGTCTAGTTCACCTTTGACCCCCGGCAGGGTGATAATGTCAGTCAGAGAGGAGCCATTAGGAATACAGACAGTATATAAAACACACTCGTTGGCGGTAAGGCCGACACACGCATGCGCTCGCACACACACACAGTTTATGGACAGGCACGCTGGGTCTTACGCTCTCTCGCCTTATTACAGAAGCCCCGTTGGGTCAAAACACCTGCACGTTTGGTAATTGTGAAAGACACGTGTAGGTCTCCTGGTGGAGACCTGTCGCCCCGAGGGGCACTTTTTCTAGTTGGATATATTAACGAAGAAGAAAATGGCTATTCCGGAATTCTCCTTTAAAACTGGCAAATGTATGTAACTACTAGGCTACTATGTATGACAGAGTTGTTTTTGTATATTGTAAGCCGAAAATACCGTTTCAGTTATTTGTAATTTCCACACACCAACGCAACTAACAGTTTTAAGACCAGTCCACACCAAAGCAACTTGCAAACTCGAGGCGAATCATTGGTGTGGACTGGCTTTTGGACTGGACTGGATTTTCCAATAGCTTAAGTATAACATAATGCATTAAAAAAACACCAAAAGGGGTTGCCGCCCAGACTGTGTTAAACTAGGCCAGGGAAAGCAGTGGTACAGGAACACCCAGCCCGGCCACGCCTCGTGAACAAACAGAGCGATGGGAAACCTGTACCTGACTCGATCTTATTGAGGATGGTGCGGGCGCACTTTAGGAAGCCCTCCTCCACGTTCTCTCCTGTCAGAGCGCTGGTCTCCAGGAACATCAGCTCTATGGAGGGAGGGGGAGGGGGAGGGGGAGCGACAGACAGCAGTGTGATGCACTTTTACACTTTGCATATTTTATTTGCATAATAAATATCCCTGAGGCCCCATAGGTCAGACTTTCCTGTTTCTATAGCGTGAGTTTGTACTACAACACATCACCGTTTCCCAAACAGTGGGTCGTTCTATAGCGTGAGTTTGTACTACAACACATCACCGTTTCCCAAACAGAGGGTCGTTCTATAGCGTGAGTTTGTACTACAACACATCACCGTTTCCCAAACAGTGGGTCGTTCTATAGCGTGAGTTTGTACTACAACACATCACCGTTTCCCAAACAGAGGGTCGTTCTATAGCGTGAGTTTGTACTACAACACATCACCGTTTCCCAAACAGAGGGTCGTTCTATAGCGTGAGTTTGTACTACAACACATCACCGTTTCCCAAACAGTGGGTCGTTCTATAGCGTGAGTTTGTACTACAACACATCACCGTTTCCCAAACAGTGGGTCGTTCTATAGCGTGAGTTTGTACTACAACACATCACCGTTTCCCAAACAGTGGGTCGTTCTATAGCGTGAGTTTGTACTACAACACATCACCGTTTCCCAAACAGTGGGTCGTTCTATAGCGTGTGTTGTACTACAACACATCACCGTTTCCCAAACAGTGGGTCGTTCTATAGCGTGAGTTTGTACTACAACACATCACCGTTTCCCAAACAGAGGGTCGTTCTATAGCGTGAGTTGTGTCTACAACACATCACCGTTTCCCAAACAGAGGGTCGTTCTATAGCGTGAGTTTGTACTACAACACATCACCGTTTCCCAAACAGAGGGTCGTTCTATAGCGTGAGTTTGTACTACAACACATCACCGTTTCCCAAACAGAGGGTCGTTCTATAGCGTGAGTTGTGTCTACAACACATCACCGTTTCCCAAACAGAGGGTCGTTCTATAGCGTGAGTTGTACTACAACACATCACCGTTTCCCAAACAGAGGGTCGTTCTATAGCATGAGTTGTACTACAACACATCACCGTTTCCCAAACAGAGGGTCGTTCTATAGCGTGAGTTTGTACTACAACACATCACCGTTTCCCAAACAGAGGGTCGTTCTATAGCGTGAGTTGTACTACAACACATCACCGTTTCCCAAACAGAGGGTCGTTCTATAGCATGAGTTGTACTACAACACATCACCGTTTCCCAAACAGTGGGTCGTTCTATAGCGTGAGTTTGTACTACAACACATCACCGTTTCCCAAACAGAGGGTCGTTCTATAGCGTGAGTTGTGTCTACAACACATCACCGTTTCCCAAACAGTGGGTCGTTCTATAGCGTGAGTTGTACTACAACACATCACCGTTTCCCAAACAGAGGGTCGTTCTATAGCGTGAGTTTGTACTACAACACATCACCGTTTCCCAAACAGAGGGTCGTTCTATAGCGTGAGTTTGTACTACAACACATCACCGTTTCCCAAACAGAGGGTTGTGACACCCTTTGTGGGTCCCTTTTTTCTTCTTCATGAATTAAAACCAAAAAAAAAAAGAAAAATCTAAGAAATTCCATAAATTAGAAGACAAATGTTTAAGAATTTGTGAAAATAGCCGATCTACAGGCTCACAATGCGGTGCAAAGTGACACGTTGTGAGCTTGTAGATTGGCTATTTTCAATAAGCCATGATGTACATGGCCTACACATGACGCTAGTATGACCCCCCCCCAATCCCACCCTTGATGCTGAGTGCCAAGCAGGGACTGACCCCCCCCCCATCCCACCCTTGATGCTGAGTGCCAAGCAGGGATTTACCCCCCCCCATCCCACCCTTGATGCTGAGTGCCAAGCAGGGATTTACCCCCCCCCATCCCACCCTTGATGCTGAGTGCCAAGCAGGGATTTACCCCCCCCCCATCCCACCCTTGATGCTGAGTGCCAAGCAGGGATTTACCCCCCCCCCATCCCACCCTTGATGCTGAGTGCCAAGCAGGGATTTACCCCCCCCCCCATCCCACCCTTGATGCTGAGTGCCAAGCAGGGACTGACACCCCCCATCCCACCCTTGATGCTGAGTGCCAAGCAGGGATTTACCCCCCCCCATCCCACCCTTGATGCTGAGTGCCAAGCAGGGATTTACCCCCCCCCCATCCCACCCTTGATGCTGAGTGCCAAGCAGGGATTTACCCCCCCCCCATCCCACCCTTGATGCTGAGTGCCAAGCAGGGATTTACCCCCCCCCCATCCCACCCTTGATGCTGAGTGCCAAGCAGGGATTTACCCCCCCCCCATCCCACCCTTGATGCTGAGTGCCAAGCAGGGATTTACCCCCCCCCCATCCCACCCTTGATGCTGAGTGCCAAGCAGGGACTGACACCCCCCATCCCACCCTTGATGCTGAGTGCCAAGCAGGGATTTACCCCCCCCCCATCCCACCCTTGATGCTGAGTGCCAAGCAGGGATTTACCCCCCCCCCATCCCACCCTTGATGCTGAGTGCCAAGCAGGGACTGACACCCCCCATCCCACCCTTGATGCTGAGTGCCAAGCAGGGATTTACCCCCCCCCCCATCCCACCCTTGATGCTGAGTGCCAAGCAGGGACTGACACCCCCCATCCCACCCTTGATGCTGAGTGCCAAGCAGGGATTTACCCCCCCCCATCCCACCCTTGATGCTGAGTGCCAAGCAGGGATTTACCCCCCCCCCATCCCACCCTTGATGCTGAGTGCCAAGCAGGGATTTACCCCCCCCCCATCCCACCCTTGATGCTGAGTGCCAAGCAGGGATTTACCCCCCCCCCATCCCACCCTTGATGCTGAGTGCCAAGCAGGGATTTACCCCCCCCCCATCCCACCCTTGATGCTGAGTGCCAAGCAGGGATTTACCCCCCCCCCATCCCACCCTTGATGCTGAGTGCCAAGCAGGGACTGACACCCCCCATCCCACCCTTGATGCTGAGTGCCAAGCAGGGATTTACCCCCCCCCCATCCCACCCTTGATGCTGAGTGCCAAGCAGGGATTTACCCCCCCCCCCATCCCACCCTTGATGCTGAGTGCCAAGCAGGGACTGACACCCCCCATCCCACCCTTGATGCTGAGTGCCAAGCAGGGACTGACACCCCCCATCCCACCCTTGATGCTGAGTGCCAAGCAGGGATTTACCCCCCCCCCCATCCCACCCTTGATGCTGAGTGCCAAGCAGGGACTGACACCCCCCATCCCACCCTTGATGCTGAGTGCCAAGCAGGGACTGACCCCCCCAATCCCACCCTTGATGCTGAGTGCCAAGCAGGGACTGACCCCCCCAATCCCACCCTTGATGCTGAGTGCCAAGCAGGGACTGACCCCCCCAATCCCACCCTTGATGCTGAGTGCCAAGCAGGGACTGACCCCCCCAATCCCACCCTTGATGCTGAGTGCCAAGCAGGGACTGACCCACCCCCCCCCCCAGTTCCAAGCAGGGAGGCATTGGGTAACATTCTTATAGTCTTTGGTATGACTCGGCCGGGGACTGAAGGAACCCTGACCTTGCAATCTCAGGGCGGAGATAGTGTTTGCATATAATAATCAGCTTTATTTATACTGACCATATTCAGCAGAGCATTATTTTACTCTTAAGTCATAACCAAAATATAAACGGACATTACATATTGGGACATTTGGCGAATACAACGGTACAATAATATATCACACATTATTTTACTCTTAAGTCATAACCAAAATATAAACGGACATTACATATTAGGACATTTGGCGAATACAATAATATATCACTAATCAATAATATATCACCCATTATTTTACTTCGGTATCAGCAGCAATTATTTATGCAGCCGACGTGTCCTGATTTTTTAACCACTTTGAAGTTTGAACCTCAGTCCCTATTTTGGGCATGTCAAAAACAGCTACGAGCTCACAATACATTACAACACCGTGAGCTTGTTACATCGACTATATTTTAGAATATTCTATTTTAAAACGTAGTTACCGTTCTCCTGAGTGAAGCGGTGATAAAACGTAGTTACCGTTCTCCTGAGCGAAGCTGTGATAAAACGTAGTTACCGTTCTCCTGAGCGAAGCTGTGATAAAACGTAGTTACCGTTCTCCTGAGCGAAGCTGTGATAAAACGTAGTTACCGTTCTCCTGAGCGAAGCTGTGATAAAACGTAGTTACCGTTCTCCTGAGCGAAGCTGTGATAAAACGTAGTTACCGTTCTCCTGAGCGAAGCTGTGATAAAACGTAGTTACCGTTCTCCTGAGCGAAGCTGTGATAAAACGTAGTTACCGTTCTCCTGAGCGAAGCGGTGATAAAACGTAGTTACCGTTCTCCTGAGCGAAGCTGTGATAAAACGTAGTTACCGTTCTCCTGAGCGAAGCTGTGATAAAACGTAGTTACCGTTCTCCTGAGCGAAGCTGTGATAAAACGTAGTTACCGTTCTCCTGAGCGAAGCTGTGATAAAACGTAGTTACCGTTCTCCTGAGCGAAGCGGTGATAAAACGTAGTTACCGTTCTCCTGAGCGAAGCGCGACGCCTCCAGGAACGTCACCTCTCTGTCGGCGTCCAGGTCCTTCTTGTTGCCACAGAGGATGATGACGATGTTGGGGCTGGCCAGCGTCCGCGCGTCTGTCAGCCAGTTGGTAAGGGCGTTGTACGTCTCCCGGCTAATGGGAAAGGAGGACGCACAGTGGGACAAAGACAGAAGAAAAGTCCAACTTTATGCAAAATTATTTATAATAAAATGTATCGTTTGCTTAACCCATTTAGACGATTCTACAAATGTCTTCTAAATCCTCAGAAAAACCCATGTTTCTCCGTCAGTCGTTCTCAAACATTTTCATGCCAAGGACCCCCAGAATTATATGTAATTGGCCCCGGACCCCAATCTCAAAATATGTTGTTCCAGGGACCTCCCCAGACGTAAAGATACGAGTTAAAAACGTTTGCTCTGAAAGAATATATATTCAAAGATTTTCTCGCAATTTAAAAAAATTAGCAGATCTACAAGCTCGTAGCACGGCACTCGGTACCGCGCTATGAGCTTGTAGATCTGCTAAAGTATAACATAATGTGCTGCTAAAGTAGAACATAATGCTTAAAACACCAAAAGGGGTTCCCGTTCGGAATGGGTTAAAGACTGATATTAAATCTACAGCAATGTACTTCAGGCTATCACGGAATCAAATAAAAAAACAAAATCACAATTTCTCGTCTTTTTTCCTTCTACATTTTTCATCCAGAATTCAGATTCCACAAAACTAGGTCAAGCGTGTACACAGCGTGCATGTACACAAAAGACAGCTGATTTTACATTTTTAACGAAGCATAAAATAAGCGTCCTGAATCATAGCCATGTTGACGACGTTTGTAATAAACCAACCCGTTTGTAAATCCGTCAGGTTTTGATCGAGTTATGACTGTTTTTGTTTGAGCTGCCCTCGAAGTAAGATGGCTCCAGAGACCCAGAGACTCCACCTTGAGCCACCTAGCCTTTATATATATATATAATAATAAATAAACCTTTATTTATATAGCACCTTTCAAAACGAGGTTACAAAGTGCTTTACACAGAAAAAGAATAACATCAAATGCAGTGCACACAATTAAAGAACAGGCAATGTACATAAATGCAGGAAGACATAAAAACAATGGGGAATGTTTTAGGTGTTAAAATGTGTTAAAATGTTTTAGGTGTTAAAAGCAGCTTTATAAAAATGAGTTTTTAGGAGGGATTTGAAGCGGGGGACGGATTCTGCGAGCCTTATCTCGAGGGGGAGGGCATTCCAGAGAGTTGGGGCTCTGAAAGAATATATATTCAAAGATGTGTGCCACCCTTATATAGATAGATATGAGTCTGCAGGGTGATATCCCACCGCTGCACTCAGACAACATCATTCCCTCCAACTCTCTCCATGTACCTCTCACTTATTTAGCTTTGGTGGAATGTCTCTCGTCCCCTTTTCCCCTCTCTCTCTCTCTCTCTCTCTCCGTCTCTCGTCCCCATTTGTCTACCTCAATGGTTCTCAAAGTGGGTTCAGCTATTTTCGAAAAAGATTGTGAGATTGTGAATAATCTCGAAAACAAACACCAAACAAGTGCCCGAGAGAGACCAAATCTTTTAAATTGCAGGTCTGCTGCGGCTGAATGAATACATATACATTTGGAGACGCGCAAACATGACAACGTTTGAGAAAAATCACCACGCTAAAATGGACGAGGTCAGCATGTTTCTTCTCTCCAACTCTCTACAAATCTCTACCTCTCAGTTATTCAGCTTTTGATGAATTGTCTCTCCTCCCTTTCTGCTCTCTCATGGTTTGTCTATCTTGTTTCCTCATCTGTATCTCTATTTTCCTTCCCCCCCCCCCGCCTCCTCCTCTTCTCTTATTTGACACTTTGTTCAAATCGACTTTCACTTTCCAGACTGCTGTCGTGTGCAGAGTAGACGTACAGCTACATTCTGCCCTCCATCTGAACACCATAATGCACACTGTATTACACACCTGTCACTCTGCATCAGAGCACTCACTCCATCTTGATTATCCCATTTAGGCCCGAAGTCTTCTAAAAAAATAATCATGACAGTTTTCTGAAATACCGTACCCATGTTTCTATGTCAGTGGTGCTCAATATTTCATGTCAATGAAGGACCCCAAAAATTATATGTAATTGGCCGCCGACCCTCCATCTGAAAATATATTGTTCCAGGGACCCCCGCCCCCTCCCCCCGCCCCCCCAGAAGCAAAGATTTGAGTTAAAAATGTCCGCTCTGAAAGAATATATAAGTATAACATAATGCCAGCACCAACACACAGAAGGGGTTCCCGCCCAGAATGGGTTATGCCAGCAGCGCTCTCCACGGAAAACGCAGCCATATCAAATAAGACGGTGTGGCTTTGACTCTGTCACATCGTGCCACCGTCTCCGTATCGGCAGCACGGTGATGCACACAGACGTACGGTACGTGTGAAGGTGACAGGGACATGCTAAAGCTCTATTAGGGCCGCACCAGAGCCATCTAATAGTAGAGTTACGATATTGAGGGGGCGGAAAAACCGAGCGAACCAGGGGAATCGTCGGGATGAGCGAGTTACGTCAGGACTTTGGTGCTCTATGACTAAACTACATAAAATAGAAATTTGCTGCCAAAAACAACACTGGTTGGTGTGTGATATTTCCGTTCCCTACCTTGTGATGTCGTAGACGAGCAGCGCCCCTGCTGCCCCTCGATAATAACTGCGCGTCACAGACCTGAGGAGGAAGAACGGACCACTTTGTTAAGACCACTTGTGACCAGATTTGACTGAGAGCCTGCCATCGTGCAAATTCCAGCTTTTCACCAGAGAAAACCCTTTTTTTTTTTTGGGTTAGGGTTTTTTTTTTATGAGTTAATAGCACAGGCAGACTCTTCACATACTAGAGCATGTCTGAAAGAGCTGAAATCGACATGTAAATATGAAATAAATGCTTAAACATGTAGCTAGCTATAGGTGTAATGTCAAGCCTGTTTTCTCAACTCGCTGTTTTCTCTGCAAGACATTACTCTATAAGTCATATCTCCAAAACTGGTGGGTCAAACTGAACAACCAATATGTCAATTTGAAGCTATGATTCCATGCTTTCATATGACATGAAAAAAAGAAAATTCTAAAAATATCCAATGGCAGTCCCTCGGTCAAATTTGGTCACAATTTATTCACCACAGTACAGCGATGTTGCGTGCCAAAAAGAGCTGGTCTACGAGCTAACAGACCAGTCGCAGTTGGCTTAGAGATCTGCTCTTTTCGGGAAGCGATGGAGAAACAGATTAACCACTTTAACCCTGGCGGACCTATTTTGGGCATGTTACATACATACAGTACAGTACAGTACAGTACAGTACAGTACAGTACAGTACAGTACAGTACAGTACAGTACAGTACAGTACAGTACAGTACAGTACAGTACAGTACAGTAGGTGAAAATGGCCACTATGTACAAACATTTCCCCCAAAATGGAGTACTTCAGAAATTATTTCATTTATTTGTATCATTTACCTACCCGGTGGTGTCTTTGAGAAAACATGAATGACCAATCCAAAAAATGTAAATGCAACTTGATAAATGGAATTATAAAATCAGAGAGAATCAAAACTATGCATCAAAACTATGTCAAAAGTCCTTCCATAAAATCCAAATCACAGCTCACGTGGGGCAAAGTGTTTTGTCATTTGTCATTAGTGAAGAGGTAAATAAAACTCTTTTAAAGGTTTCGTGACATTAATTTTCATTTAGGTTTTATGACCTCAATTACACCCAAAAAACCTGAACAGTTTTTTGCCGTTGTTGTTAAAATCAGATCTCTGGTTAATTCCATTCATCAAGTTTATTGTTCATTTTTTGATTCTTCATTCACTGTTAAGGAATGCTTTACAATACAAACCACAATTCTCCAGTAGGTACAGGTACAGTAGGTAAACAAAAGTAATTTCTGTGCTACGTGTCACTCCCCATCTCTCTCTTACTCAGTCAGTAAATATACCTTTTGGAGCATATGAGTGTGTAGGCATTTATCAGACGCTCTTAATCCAGAGCGACTTACATTAAGCAAGAACAAAAAAGGCATGGGAATACATCACATATATAAAATGCATTTATCACTTTTTGAACCCAGCACCTCCACGAAGTGATGTGCGTATTTTACTATAGTTTCTGTCAGCTTACTATACCTACAACAAATAAAGGCAGAAAAAGCCCCCCAAAAAAAAAATCATCTGACAAATAAAGGAAAAGAGAAATAAATAAAGTAATTTCTTGGGTGAAGTCCTCCTGTAACCAACCCCCAGGTGCATGGCTTCCCACTGCGGTATAACTTCGGTACACGAAAGATGTTGAATTACCTAAATCTCACGCGTACGCTCATATAATGTTTTAATTTTATTACCATCCTGTCTGTGTGTGATCTCCTACAAGCATTTATAGCATTTATCTACTGTTTTTACTTTTTATTTACTGAGTTGGCAACACATATTGTAATGTTCGATTGTTTGTCTTTTTGCTTTCTGTATGTCCTGTATGTCATTTCTGTTCATGAAAAATGAATAAAATTTAAGTTGAAAAAAAAAAGAATTACCTAAATCTCTCCTGGCCCGCTGTGTCCCAGATCTGCAGTTTGACCGTCTTCCCACCGACGTTGACCACCCTGGAACCAAACTCTACTCCTATGGTGTGGTTGGAGTCCTGCTTGACTGCAGCAGGCCGGAAGGAAGGAGAGAGAGAGAGAGAGAGAGAGAGAGAGAGAGCATTGTCAAAGTTACTTACTCGCGCCTCGGCCTCAACAAAACTCTTATAACCTTCCGAGACTCGATCGACTCGTCTTTTTAGCGGAAATCGAAAAAAATGATATGGGGGTCGTTTGTGGGGAGACTCAGAACAAACAGACTTGTGAGCTGTGGGAGTTCGACGTAAAGTCACACTGTAAAAAGCCCAGAGAAAAAGCCACAGTCAGTCCATCGCTTTCAAGTCGGCTCCCAGAGACAGAGCTGTGATCTATAATGTGTTGGTGCTTATTTTAAAGACATGAGCGGTTCTCTTCAAACGGCTCATATCCATATCAGAGGGCAGGAGGGAGTCCCAGAGAGATTAACCCACCACCACCACCTCTCTCCCTCTCCCCCTCCCTCTCTCCCCTCCCTCTATCCTCCCTCCCACTGTACCTTCGTCAGGCAGCCTCTGTAGACATTTTTAAAGCTCAGCTCAAGACCCACTTCTACAACGTTGCTTTTAATTGAGTTTTAATATGCACGTTCCTATACCCTGTCCTGACTGATTTGCTGCATGTGGTGTTTTTATTTGTTTTTATTTATTTTATGTTCTTATATTCAATTTTGTTCTTTGCCATTGTTTTATCATTTTAACTACTTGTGTTTTATTGTATTCTATTTTTGCCCTGTGAAGCACTTTGAGCTGCATTTATGTATGAAAGGTGCTATACAAATAAAGTTTTCAACTTCAAGTCTCTGTCAGATTTCATGCCCCGACAACTTTGAAGTGCAGCACTGCACTGCTTTACACAATGCTGGCCAACTGTTCACCCATCCTGGGTGGAAACCCCTGTTTGGTGTTTTAAGCATTATGTTATGCTTTATCTATTGAACAATAGCAGATCTACAAGCTCATAGCGCGGCACTCGGTGCCGCACTATGAGCTTGTAGATCTGCTATTTATTTATTTTTATCAAGAAAATGTGGCGCAAATCTTTGAATATATATTCTTTCAGAGCGAACGTTTTTTAACTAAAATCAGCGGCCGATTACATATATATTTGGGGGTCCTTGACATGAAAATGTTTGAGAACCACAGACATAGAAACATAGGGTTTTTCAGAAAACTTTAGAAGACATTTTGTAGAAACGTCGAAATGGGTTCATGACAGCAGTCTACAACACGGTCATGTTTCTGTGACTGACCGGTCTTCTCATAATGTTGTTATGAATACAGTCTGCCTGCAGGAGGAACCTGCACGCCCACATTAGAGGAAGTGTTTTATGGGCTTATAATATCTTCTTAGCACAGTGGTTGGTTAATGGTTCCCAAACTTTTTCATGTCAAGGACCCACAAAATGACACTAATTAGCCCGTGGAGGCCCATTTGAAACCGATACGCCAGGGACCCCCATGAGAGAAGATTTGTACCGATACGCCAGGGACCCCCATGAGAGAAGATTTGTACCGATACGCCAGGGACCCCCATGAGAGAAGATTTGTACCGATACGCCAGGGACCCCCATGAGAGAAGATTTGTACCGATACGCCAGGGACCCCCATGAGAGAAGATTTGTACCGATATGTCAGGGACCCCCATGAGAGAACATTTGTATGGCTCTAGCAGTGATTCTGAAACAGTTTAATGTCAGGGACCCCCAGTTTGACATGAATTAGGTAACGGTCCGGACCCCTATTTAATGGCATTTCTATCTCTGGGACCCCAATTTATATTGTACAATCAATGTTAATTTAACTCTTGAGAGTGTACAAATGGACATTTGGTTCCATTTGTACACGCTCAGAGTTACAGTCCCAGAAGGGTCCATTTGGTTCCTAGCCATCATTTAGCTGGGGGGGACCCCCTGGAACTCCCTCAAGGACCCCCTGGGGGTCCCCGGTCCTCACTTTGGGAACCCACTGTTCTAGCATGATTGACATAAGTGTTGTCAGCTCCCAGGAGAATAATACCTTATTATGAATTAAAGCCTATGACAATGTGTCCACCACGACCTCATCAAGTCAGACCTGATGAAGGTCCAAACGTTGTCGTTTTAATAACGTATTCTCCTGGGTGGTGACACGTAGTCTGCGGACTTGTTTTTCTTCTCCCAGTGTACTGTACATACAGTATGTATTGTTGTCCACTGTGCCCAGCACCTGCCATTTTCACTTTTTGGATGTGCATGCTTCCCTTTGGACAGCATTCTAAACATCGTTAAAGCTGCTATAAGCAATAATATCATATGTCAACATTTTAATGCCAGCTCGACAGATGTTATGACAAATTGCCACCCTTACTGGCAAGGGTTTTATTATGTGAAAACCTCTCACGTATACTGTGTGTGTGTGTGTGTGTGTGTGTGTGTGTGTGTGTGCGTGTGTGTGTGTGTTACATTATTTGGAAATCTCACGGCTATAAAATCTCATTTAAAACATCCCTGACAGCTGTGTGAGTGTGTGTTTAATAGTTAGGGCTGACATTTTAGTTCATGATTAATTACCGTACAAATAAATAATTGCACTTGAGAATTTAATGATGCTTTTGGCATTGAACATCGTTAAAGCCTTTGTAAACAAAAGTTGTACAGGGCAGATAATAGGACATAAATAATAATTAAACTAATAAGTGACAACGGCTGTTCCAATAATAAATGATCAAAGTAAGTCAAGTTAAGTTTCTCTACAGCCGTGGTTCCCAAACCTTTTCATGTCAAGGACCCCTGAATTGACACCAATTAGCCCGCGGACCCCCATTTGAAGAGATATGTCAGGGACCCCCATTTGAAGAGATATGTCAGGGACCCCCATTTGAAGAGATATGTCAGGGACCCCCATTTGAAGAGATATGTCAGGGACCCCCATTTGAAGAGATATGTCAGGGACCCCCATTTGAAGAGATATGTCAGGGACCCCCATTTGAAGAGATATGCCAGGGACCCCCATTTGAAGAGATATGCCAGGGACCCCCATTTGAAGAGATATGTCAGGGACCCCCATTTGAAGAGATATGTCAGGGACCCCCATTTGAAGAGATATGTCAGGGACCCCCATTTGAAGAGATATGTCAGGGACCCCCATTTGAAGAGATATGCCAGGGACCCCCATTTGAAGAGATATGCCAGGGACCCCCATTTGAAGAGATATGTCAGGGACCCCCATTTGAAGAGATATGTCAGGGACCCCCATTTGAAGAGATATGTCAGGGACCCCCATTTGAAGAGATATGTCAGGGACCCCCATTTGAAGAGATATGTCAGGGACCCCCATTTGAAGAGATATGTCAGGGACCCCCATTTGAAGAGATATGTCAGGGACCCCCATTTGAAGAGATATGTCAGGGACCCCCATTTGAAGAGATATGTCAGGGACCCCCATTTGAAGAGATATGTCAGGGACCCCCATTTGAAGAGATATGTCAGGGACCCCCATTTGAAGAGATATGTCAGGGACCCCCATTTGAAGAGATATGTCAGGGACCCCCATTTGAAGAGATATGTCAGGGATCCCCATTTGAAGAGATATGTCAGGGATCCCCATTTGAAGAGATATGTCAGGGACCCCCATTTGAAGAGATATGTCAGGGATCCCCATTTGAAGAGATATGTCAGGGACCCCCATTTGAAGAGATATGTCAGGGACCCCCATTTGAAGAGATATGTCAGGGATCCCCATTTGAAGAGATATGTCAGGGATCCCCATTTGAAGAGATATGTCAGGGACCCCCATTTGAAGAGATATGTCAGGGACCCCCATTTGAAGAGATATGTCAGGGACCCCCATTTGAAGAGATATGTCAGGGACCCCCATTTGAAGAGATATGTCAGGGACCCCCATTTGAAGAGATATGTCAGGGACCCCCATTTGAAGAGATATGTCAGGGACCCCCATTTGAAGAGATATGTCAGGGACCCCCATTTGAAGAGATATGTCAGGGACCCCCATTTGAAGAGATATGTCAGGGACCCCCATTTGAAGAGATATGTCAGGGACCCCCATTTGAAGAGATATGTCAGGGACCCCCATTTGAAGAGATATGTCAGGGACCCCCATTTGAAGAGATATGTCAGGGACCCCCATTTGAAGAGATATGTCAGGGACCCCCATTTGAAGAGATATGTCAGGGACCCCCATAAGAGAAGATTTGTATTACGGTTCTAGCAGTGATTCTCAACCATTTGCATTTCAAGCACCCCCAGTTTAATAGCAAGAGTGTTATTAGCATTCCTAATTCTATTGATGTGTGTAAACTTACACTTGCTCTCAATGAACTGGTGGAGGAGGCAGGACTTCCCCGCCCCAGCACTGCCGATCACAAGGAACTTGAACAGGAAGTCTGGGGAAAAAAAAGCAAAGAAGAGTTTCAGAATAATATAATATGAACCATGTCTGGCATCCTCAGGGGCCACGCCTTACATTTCCCTTTTGGTGCTGTAAGCATCATTATGTTATGCTTTAGCAGATCTACAAGCTCTATAGCGAAATTGTAGATCTGCTATGTTTCAAAGGCATTAAACAAACTGCCCCGCCGATAGGATGGTTTCTGTACACAGTGGGGAACTCATGTTTTGTTTTGTATTGTCTTGGTGTTATGTTGTTTCTGTACTATGTGCTGTTTTTGTTGTTGGTGTTGAACAGACCTGTGAAAATGAATATCCTTCGGGACAATAAAGATTATTATTATTATTATTAAAGGCTCAAGTACAGTATAACATAATGCTAAAAACACCAAAAGGGGTTCCTTCCCGTCCAGAAGGGGTTCAACAAACAGATCGGCAGCCAAGTCTATGGACTTTGGGCAGTGGGGGAGACTCAGTGGGAACAGAGAAAGGAGGAGCGTCAGAATGAGTCCATTGCTGCAGCTTTCAGCGGAGTGTCATGTACATCGCTGCTATCTTTGGAACTCACAGGAATTCTCCAGCTGCTTCTTACAGACATTGCGTGTGAAGAGAAGAGAGTGGCTTCTTCTCTGAGTCTTTAGGAGAATACAACCCACCCCACAACAACCCCCACGACCCCCGAGGTCAAAGAGACACGGAGTCCTCTCCACAAGCAAGTTCCGTCCAAAGGCTGGCTTTGTGTGCAGTGACCAGAGAGGACAAGGGACATCTGCATGCGTAGGCAGGGCCATACTGTAGATGCATGAGATATACTGTACGATAATAAACAATATGGGGATTGAGGACTGAGAGGTACGGTATATAGTGTGTGTGTGTGTGTGTGTGTGTGTGTGTGTGTGTGTGTGTGTGTGTGTGTGTGTGTGTGTGTGTGTGCGCGCGCGTGGGGTAAGTGAGTGAAAAACAACAACAGACAGACAACTAGTGCTTAGGATTTAAACCTAGAGGTCAATAGAAAACAGAGCCTGAGGCGTCAGTAATCCCTCTATACATAAAAGGAAACAAACTAATCCTGGTCTCTAAACTGCCTCGCCCTGGCCAGCCGGGGCGCCTGATGGAGGGGAAAGGAACTGGTCTCTATACTGCCTCCCCCTGGCCATCATTAAACTGGATGAGGGAAGAGAACGACATCAAAGGAACCATGTCCCAGTGAACTGTGGGGTTCACCAAGGAAGCTACGTGTTCCCGTTTTGCTGACGACTCAGCACTCCTGATTCCAGGGGGGGGGGACAAAATGCAGGTTGAGGAGGCTCTCAGTTCGGAACTCACCAAAATACAAACTTGGCTTACCGATAACAAACTCTCACTAGATCTCGAAAAAGAAAAACAGAATCCATTCTTTTTGGGTCCAAACATGCCCTCAGTAAAGTAAATGGAAAATGATTTCAAGGTCAGAGTTGACGACATAGTCATCTCCAGCAAAGACATTACATATCTTGGCTGTATTCTTGACAACAAACGTTGTCAGACTTCTGTGCAGAATTTCCTCGTTTGTTAACAAAACAACAATACTCTCAAGACTCTAGCGGGAGCCCCAATTCAGCCCTACTTTGACAATGCTTCGGTTTAAGTAGCATATGCAGAACTGCCCGCCTGCCTGGTAAATGATTGTACCAGGATTACTCTGGTGAGATTACAAGCCAGGTAAACGCCCCATTATGGCCATGAATATTCAGCTTCACACAAGGTCAACACAGCACTGAGAGTCAAAGAGTCCCCAGAGGGAGGACAGGACAGGGGGAGAAAATTGATCTTTTGTTCCTCTGTGACATTTAAACACGTCATTATGCAGGAGGTGCTCTTGAGCCACATTCCCTTCCTTGACGCAAACAAAATGTGTGTGTGCGTGTTTATGTAAACATGGCTGTTTTCTCAAGTAACATAACCTTGAGATCAAATTCATACTCCAGACGACAGAACTGCCACAATAAGCACAGGAAGTGCTTTTGTAGTACAAGTTAACAGTATGTCACCCACACTGGCTTTCAACAGAATGTGACAGCAACACAACTAACACAGACTCCGTTTACAAAGCTTGCCTCAGTTCAGTTCAGTTGAGAATAATCCCAGACATCACCCAAACACAAGTTAACCCATTTTGCGAGGGAACCCCTTTTTGGTGCATTATGTTATGCTTTAGCTATTGAAAAATAGCAGATCTACAAGCTGCTATTGTTTTTTCACCTTTTTAATCTGTGTTTATACTGGACAAATGTGGCTTTATTTTTATATTAACGTGGGAACAATGGCCTCCAATATAGCACGCTAATTCTGGAGAGACTGGCAGGTTTAATGCCACTCCTGAAGAAGAGAGATATTGCCTGTTCTGTGATCTTGATGAAATTGAAAACGAAGTTCACTTTTTGTTTTACTGCTCTAAATGATGACGACATACGTGATATTTGGGTTAATAAGATGTCTTTTATCTGTGGGAATTTCCTAGATTTAAATGACTATGTAAAAATGGAGATATGTTTTGCCAAAGGGACTTTTTGTTGCGGTAGATTTTATATTTGTCAAGCTCGGGAAAGAAGACAGAGTACTCTGTATAAATCTGAGTTGTAATATAATGAATTATGTAATGTAAACAAACTAAACATGCTGTAAATGCATGAATTGTGTAATGTAAACATGCTGTGAAATGGTGTCTTATAAACCCATGAGGGTTGGGCACATTGTGTGCAGGACACGGAAATAAGTAAACAATCAAACAATCAAAATAGAAAGGCTGCAGTTTCTATAAACTTGGGATGATGTCACTGGTAGCAGTGGTACTGAACTGTCCACATCCCTCCTCTGAGACACAGACCAAGTAGATAGAAATGGTGCCGTTATGTTGGGACAGAAGACACTTTATGCACAACGTACTACAGTATGCTGTCAAAATGTAAAGAAATTAGTGATGCACCGAATATTCGGCCAAAGAAAATATTAGTCAGAAAATGGCAAAATAAATAAATCTTTTATGGACCCATAATAGTGATTATTATGTTAAGTTAAGTTTTGCCGTAACCATTTATTTTGCCATAAATTAATCAGGTAGCTTTAATGGTAGGAAAAAAAGATATATAATATTAATCATATTCAGATATTCGGTATTCTGTTTTCGGCCAACTGTTTCCTATATTCGGTTTTTCCCTTTCGGTGCATCCCTAAAAGAAATCAATAGAAATTATGAATTACAAAAAAAAGAAAGAAATGGTGCCGTAATTATCATCATAGTGAGGACCAATTATATGTAAGGGATTAGTTGCTATCTGCCACACAAGTACACACTTAAGTTGTTACACCACAATGCTGTTGACAACTTTCTTCTTGAACTTTCTGTGCTCAGGGTCTGAGCAAAAATAAATCTCAAATACCATCGGAGCTTTTACTACAAACACATCGCTACTGTTCCAGTACACGGTGACCTCTTGGTTGGTACGCTTGGGAAGATACATAGTCACAGTGCAGTCCCCATGGAGACGCCAGGATAGCACGGAGGCTAACTTAACACAATCAACAAGAGACAAACTCATTTCCTTTCCTACTGGGTTGCCGGTCGTTCAGATCGGCGATGCACCGATATATATACTGCCGTCAGAGATTGAATAGAGATACACAGATAAAAGAGTTGTGACATGATAGGACATCATTTCCCTGGTATTGAAATATTATGCCGTACTTTGGCACTGAGGAAAGTCCTCCAACATGGACTGAAACGTGCTCTGAAACGTATTATTATGCACAGTTACAAGCATAAATGTATAGATAACATTGAAAGAAACATAGTATCCAGTCTCTAGTCTAAACTCCTTTGTTCTCCCTTTCAATGCAGGTAACCTTAACCCATTTACGTAGGCCTGAGCAAAGATTTGAGTTAAAAACTGAAAGAATATACATTCAAACATTTGCGCCACATTCACGGTTTTTCAAAAAAATAGCAGACCTACAAGCTCGTAGCGCGCCACCGAGCTTGTAGATCTGCTATTTTTCAATAGCTAAATTATAACAGAATGTTTTTAAACACCAAAAGGGGTTCCCGCCCCCAAAATGGGTTAAATTCTACTGGGGTTGCCTCCTTGCCTGTCTTTCAGATTCCAAGTCTGGGGTCAGATATTCACAATTATACAAAGCTTGTGTGTGTGTGTGTGTGTGTGTGTGTGTGTGTGTGTGTGTGTGTGTGTGTGTGTGTGTGTGTGTGTGTATGTGTGCGAGTGTGTGCGTGCATGCGTGCGTGCGTGCGCGAGTGAGAGAGAGAGAGGAGATATTGCCTGATTTCCCTAGGACTACCATTATAGCAAACTACACAAACAGTGAAATGTGTCACGTGCTGTGCATCCGTCAGCCTTCAGCCTTGTGACACACACAATGATGTCAACCATGACATAATGAAGAAGAACAGGTTATACCACTGTATAAATAATCATTTGAGTCCAGACGGTCAGTCACTCAAGGCTAAAGCTCGTCTACGTTGTTCTTCTCTTTAAGTATATAGTTTTAGTTTAGTAGTTTACCGGTAGTCCTAAACGTTGTGACCTAAAAACAAACTAGACCGGTCCGTCACATCTATTATATCATCGCAATTATTCGAGAAAATAAATCGCAATAATTTTGCATAATGGCTATAATCGTTGCATGATGTCGAGACGTGTCCAATATTTTTTTTTATAAAATAGTGGAAATAGCAGATCCACAACAAGCTCTCAGTGCATCGCGTTGTGAGCTTCTAGATTCCCTGGAAGACAATGGAAATGTTCTTCGACGTCAAAAACTAATCGTTAATCTCAATTATTTGTATAGACATTTAACCCATTTAGGCCCGACGTCGAAATTAAAAAAAAGATGTCTTCAAAATCCTGACAGTTTTCTGAAAAGCCTTATGTTTCTGTATCAGTGGTTCACAATATTTCATGTCAAGGACCTCAAAAATTATAATATGCCTCCGCCCCCCCCCCCCCATCTGAAAATATGTTGTTCCCCCCCAGAAGCAAAGATTTGAGTTAAATGTTCACTCTGTAATAATATATATTCAAAGATTTGAGGCACATTTTCACGATTTTTCAAAAATAGCAGACCTACAAGCAGACCTTCGAGCTAAGCAGCTATTAGCTATTTTTCAATAGCTAAATTATAACATAATGTTTAAAACACCAAAAAGGGGTTCCCGCCCCAAAATGGGTTAATCGTCAAGTAAAATGTCGTGATCGTGACAGCCCTAATCCAAACACGAGTCACTCAACATCACTTTCTCTTCCAGTCAGACTCCGTTTAGTATAAACATAAAGGAGAACTGCCTGTGTGTCACCATCAATGACCCACTAGTAGACGGTGTGCCTATAGTACTGCGTATGTAGTACACGGAAATGGTTTCACAATGACTATACTAAAAACACTGTACTGAAAAAATGAAAGAATGAGCTTCTGGCTTCTGTTAGAACAAGCTCAACCACCCTCGTGCTTCCTCATAATCTTATACTCCTGTTGGCTCCTCTGAAGAGAGAACCCAGTCCAGATCAATAGGGATATCACAGTAGCATTAGTGCCGCGGCACTTAACCCATTCTGACCGGGCACCCATTTTGGTGTTTAGCATCATGTTATGCTTTAGCTATTGAAAAATAGCAGATCTACAAGCTCATAGCGCGCCACCGAGTGGCGCGCTACGAGCTTGTAGGTCCGCTATTTTTGAAAAATCGAAGAACGACTGACATTTTTTAGAATCTGATCTCAGGTCAGAATGGGTTCATCAGACACAGTGTGTGTCCAGTGGAAACCTGGTATGAATCTGATCTCAGGTCAGAATGGGTTAAACCATAAATCCGGCACGCTAGCGTATCGCGTCTCCTAGGGTTTCAGGATGGAAGACATGAATAGTGTGTGTACGATATACAGTATGAGAGAGGGTGAAAAGAGGGTGAAAGGTGTGACATTTCAAAACAGCAGGGTTTTGAATATCCGCTCCGTTGTCCTACGTCGTTCACTGATATCGTTGCTGGGGGTGAAGACGTATACGAACACAATTATGTAGTTAAACAACCAATTGATCCTAATAGTCCAGCGGCATATACACATAATTATAGACAAGTGACAAGTCCACACAGACAGGCTGTAGCTTGTTTTGTTGTTTGTTCCATCAAGTCTGACAGTGTACGATGCATAGATGGATAGACCTTTGTTATTAAACCATGTGGGGGAATTCAGGTGTCGTTGCAGCAACGGTAAGTTGAAAGTGTGAAACTAAAACACACAGGATAGGTACAGCGTACAGGTAGAGGGGTAGTATGATTGATTAATACTCCCACCTAGCCCCCTTTATGTATACCCAGTCAGTGATGCCAATAGGGTGCATTTTGCATCCCAAAACAGCTGATTATTGATAATGGACCCATCCGTGGACCTTTCTGGGGGTCCCATGGACGCACTAACTGTACTCGGCAGCACTGTACTGTAACTTTGGTGCTTTTCAATTTACTTATATAGTTTATGTTTGCATATACTTGTCGTTTGTATAACTTTACTCTCTCAAAAATGAAGGCGAGGCGCGGACATTCCGGTATATCCAATTTAGTATTTTGGGATGACGTCCATCCCAAATACAAATAAAATCACACCTGTGTGAAGTGAGGGGCGCTCTTATACATCATACATCATCTCATTCCGGCCAATCACAATTTGCGTCTTTACCTTCGTCTAATGTTTGTGTTTACAATCTATGTTTGTCTTTACACAAATACTCAAAGCTGGCCATTCATTGTCGATGGCATTCAATGTTTGTGTTAAGACAATGTTTGTGTTTACACAAACCCTCAAAGCTACATATAGGAGGGGCTAGCGTCCCTCTAAAAAGGTATGCACATTGCACAGGGTTCTGAAAGGGGCCAAGTCTGTCTGACCAGTGACCATAGGCCCCGATACGTTCCCTCAGTCCCTACGCTCATGAGCGTAGGGACTAAGGGAACAGGGTTCTGAAGGGGGCCAAGTCTGTCTGACCATAGGCCCCGATACGTTCCCTCAGTAACGCATCGGGGCTTGTCTGACCCCGAGTGTAATAGTAAGAGAGTGGCGACACTAGCGTTGACTCCCACTGTAACAATGGAATGGGGAAGTGCTCATTCTACCTCAATGGGATAGTTCCAATGTTTGGAACTATAAAAGCCCATAAAAAGGCACCCGCTTTGCAGGCGAGTGTCGCCACCACTCTCTTACTGTTCCACTCGGGTCTGACCATAGCTGTCGGTCTCTCTGCAATGTCTGACTGAGTTATCATGCATAAGTCATAATTACCAACAGTAAATTGTATAATGTAAGAAGCCCAGTGCATGCATATTATATCCCTATGAATGGCTATTGGTACAATCACTGGCAGCAGTGGATGCAATGCACTGCTGAGTGACCTCCGCTGAGAAGTTAATGAGAAACTCAATACTGGCTGGAAGCAGGTGTTGCTCCCTCCCAGTAGAACCAGTGAGATTACAGACCCAACACAGGTCACGTTAATTATCTACGAAACGAAAAGGGTATAATTTGAAGACCCAAGCATCATGGTGCATAATATGCATGCAGTGTACACACACGCCACGCACGCATTGATGACAGGAGTGTCGGTTCAATTCACACCATAATCTGCAGTAGCTATAGCTACTATACTACATCCCTTATTGATTGATTGATTGATTGATTGATTGAAGTATATGACAGTTTGCAGAATGGGTACATTTCACATGAAAGCACAGCTCAATATGGACGATACACTAAAGCATTACACTTGTTTACAACAGCTGGGTCCACCTTTTTCAATTCATCAGAACATTTAGAGACGAACAAATATACACTATAAAAAACCCCAGACATGACATGATTTAATTATGATAAAGCAGCAAACTATAATAGGGTAATAATAACGCGATATCTGATGTAAAACAGTCGATCTAACTTTTGAGTTGGCGACAACAAACATGTCACCACCATCTGTTATATTACAGCCCTGTTGTTGATAGAAGATAAGATGGAGGTATCACGTTTATACCACACACTATAGTGGGGAAACACGACACTTTGATAACAATGTGGCAGATGGAGAACTAAGGTCCATTGCCGATAAAACGTTACAACGTCATTTAGCAAGTTGAAGCTAACATTAGCACCACACAGCTAGCTGGAGAGAGAGAGAGAGAGAGAGAGAGAGAGAGAGAGAAAGAGAGAGAGAGAGAGCTAGTTAGCAGTAACTGCTAAAGAGACAGCCTAGTGTGTCGGTTGCCAAACCAAAAGCACAGATCTACAAGCTAACAATGTATCGCGCCGCCACCAGCTGTCGGCTTGTAGATCTGTGCGTTGTTTTGTTTTTATGGCCAAGCGACACCCGCCTCGAGCGATGCTGGAGCGTATAAATACATAAAAATATGAATGTTGACAGACAGACTACACATACCGTATGTCTCAGACATGTCGGCTCGTCTCGAGGTATTGAAGGAGGACTCACTCGACCCGACACGACAGGCTGTTGTTGTTACTGTAATATTTCCCTTGATAATAGTTGATGTTGTTTTTGTTCTGCTGTCTGTCTGTGAGGTTTGGCTGGCTGACAGACAGATGGATGTGTGTTGCCTCCCTCCGCACTCTGTCTGTCTGACTGACTGCTGGTTTCCTGCTCTCTGTGTAAACCATGACGTCACCACGACGTGACGTCAGTCAAACACGTAATGGATGATCGTGTGGGGTCAAACAGGTACGGTCGCCCCTTTTCCATCTCGCCCCCGCGAAAAGTGAAGAACGGTCGCCCCGGAATTTCAGAAAGTGAAGTTAACTCGCCCCAAAGCCGTGGATAACTCGCCCGGAAGAGTGGATATCTCACCAATCCATGTTTATCCATTCGTTTATCCATTCGTCGGAGGTGGACAAAGGTGACAAAGGGTGAGTTGTCTTGTTACCATTTTGATGTGTGTACATTTTGGGTGCTTATGCTATGTTGTTAACACTGAAAAAAACATAGAATAGAGGAAGGGAGCGCTGCCGTGGTCCTTTGTTTGTTGAACTGAATACAGGTGCTCGTTGGCGAGATTAAATCATGAAAATAAAGAAGAGGATCCAAGGCACTCTGTTCCAGGAAGGTGAAATTGGCAAAGATCATTACACAAAAAGGGAGGACCGCCCTTGTGGTCCTCCCTTTTCGTGTAATGATCTTTGAAAAAAACGTAGTTGCAACAGTTAGCCACAAGATGGCAGGCACTGATAAAGCAAATCCTACTCTTTCTACCATAGGCCTACTAAACTTCAGGGACCTTCCCTTACTTCAAAACATGAACTTGACTTGTTGCTCTTTATCTTTATATGCTCTTTCTTTGTTGCCCCATAGTTTATTCTGCCGTCTAGAACTACGCCTAAAATAATCTTAAATCCAATTATATGAGTCAGGTTACTTGCCAAATACCCATGCAGAGAATAGAAAAGGGATATTATGAAAGAACCACAAGGGGATGTATGCAATTTCATTTTTTTAAGGAATTGCACATAGCTGTGTGTTTTGAGGTTTGGGTGAGGTAATGTCTCCTTGATGAAACACACACACACACACACACACACACACACACACACACACACACACACACACACACACTCTCACACAGTTCCATGGCAAGGTTCTGTATCTTTGTCCAGGTGGCATGAGGTTAAAAAAGCGATACAATGGATGATCAGTGTCATTTGATATTGAAAGTGCTAACCGTGTAATGGCCTCGTTGTTCATATCAGAAAGTGTGCGGGTGTAGGAAGTCTGATGATCTTGGAAGCAATATAGGTATGGGCACTTGGGCAGTATGGTGTAGAAACATGCGGAACAGTACAACAGAACAGGTTGGATAATGCTTTTGTACAGTAATAACAGAAGATGAGGAGCAACAGATAATGATCTTAACTTCCGAATTACAAGGAATCTTTGCTGAAAACGTGACTGGATAGATGTAATGTGTTGATCATACCTAAGTTTTTATTAACTGTTTATTGTCCAGTGTGAGTCCAAGATATGTGAAACTGTCAACCTGTTCAACTGTTTCACCATTAATGAGGCTCCTGTGTTGGTGATAACAGTTGATGAGAATGATGTACCTACTTTAACTGTTTGTGGTCTATTACTCAACATGTACTCAGTTTCTTGATCATATGATGGCGTTGGATAGTGTTACAGATATTGTTGTAGATCTGCTATTTTACAGCTGCAACAATAAGTAGCCTACAGTATAGACATGACTCCAACGCTAACCCCTAAAGCTTTTAATCCAAATCCTAATCCCAACCGCAATCTTTTCTTTTCTAACTCTATTGTTTTTAACAATACCTCAACCAACCAACCAATCAACCGAGGACAAGGAGAATTGTCTTCATGTAATGTCTATATAATAATATATCTCTCAAATTCTATACTGTACTTGTGTTGTGGGGACATTTGGCCCTCATTACGCACGCACGCACACACACACACACGCACGCACATGCACAAAGAAAGCCCCCGGTGTGGAGGAGTGTGCTGGGCCGCCCCCCCAAGGGCAAACAGGTGATAAATTACAGAGCCTTTCCACTCTGCTACTATCTCACCCAGTTCCTCCCAACCTTTGTTCTGCTCCTGGCAGATCCCTTCATCCTCCTCAGCCTACGTTAAAAAGCTCTTTTCACTGAGATTAAAGACAGAAGAAATCATCGCCGGCTGCGTGGGGGGGCATACACACACACACACACACACACACGGATGTTTTCTTAAGGTGGGCTACAAGAAAGGCTCGTCTGAAATGAAAGGTGCCTCATGTCATGGAAGGTAGAACAAAAAAAAAAGAAGGGTGTGTGTGTGTGGTTTTTTTCTTCCTGGCTCACGGTTTCCGTTTTACCTTTTGTTGGGGCGGTGTGGGCGTTTTGTTGCACTCGATGCTGTCTTGTCCCATCCATCCATTGTATAGTTGTCGTCATCAGAGCAGCTTTTTCTGTTTGGACTGTAGCAGCACATGTTAAGGATATAGAAGAATGCAGACACACCGCAACCCAGCCAGCCATATATACCTGACAGGAAACGCCATGTTTATTTAGCTTTTACCAACTAAATACGTTTGTGTGTTAGTCCACATGTGTTTCATGTTTCACTCTTTCATGCTGGTGCGTGCGTGTGTGTGTGTGTGTGTGTGTGTGTGTGTGTGTGTGTGTGTGTGTGTGTGTGTGTGTGTGTGTGTGTGTGTGTGTGTGTGTGTGCGTGCGTGCGTGTGTGTGTGTTTAAGGGGGATGGCGATTTTAACCTTGGACTCCTATAGCTTGTCAAACACAAACCGGTTCAAAATAAGGGCCCTGTGTTCTTTTGGACTCACATGTACTTGACTCACGTGTCCGAGGACCCCCCCAGGGGTCCTAGAGGGGCCTTCCAGAGGGTCCCCAGGGGTCCTAGAGGGTCCAGAGGGGTCAAGGAACAAGTTAAACCACTTTTACCCTATTCTATGCTTATATAGCACCTTTATCCAAGGCACTTTACATATAGATTGTGCATTACATTCACACACCAATGGTGGCCTGCAAGGCACCAACCAGCACACCAGGAGGCGCAATTAGGGGTTCAGAGTCTTGCGCAAGGACACTTCGACACTAACTCTGGGGGAGCCCACAGGATTCAAACATCCGGGGTCACTCTACCCCTGAGCCACCGCCGCCCAGGGAGGGCTATAACCATCCATCCGCCCATCTTCAACCGCTTATCCGTAGTCGGGTCGCGGGGGCAACAGCTCCACCATAGAGTGCTCCAGACTTCCCTCTCCTGCAGAGCAACATTAGTGACTTCCTCCTGGGGGATTCCGAGACCAGTTCCAAGGCCAGTGAGTTTCCTCCAACTGCGCCTTGGTCTGCCCCGGGGTCTCCTCCCAGTGGGACGTGCGTCGAGGACCTCCCTAAGGAGGCGCCCGAGAGGCATCCTAACCGTAACATGAAAATGTTTGAGAAACACTGCTGGGGAGGGGGACGGACGGGGACGGACGGGTGGTTGCTCACATAGTTAGACACAGATATCAGCCTCTTTCATGTGCCACACACCACCAGACAGTTTTTTTTATAACCACCTTATTCATGTAGTATGAACACACGGGTGGGAAAGACCCCCCGTCAGCACCCAATCACAGTGTCCGGTGCTGTTTATAACAAAACAATGAGTCATTTTCCAGGGACCAATTAGAGGGTGAATCATCATCCCTGCTTCATTCAGTGCAGGTGATCCTCTGTGTTTGGCAGACACTATACCATAAACACCAAGGTGTTCATTTCATCATGAGTCACTGGGACCGCCAAACAAAGGGATTCCTGAGTGCTTCCCCGCTGTTTTATATACATATTATATATGTTATGTATATGCACAGGGCCAGGCCCTCCTCATGTCCAATATGAGAGTGCATGCAGCAAATGTTATATCAAAGGGTTGCACTAATGAATTTGAGAAAACGTTGAAAGCTGTTCCTTGGAGGTGCAGGTTCTCCTGCAGCCAACGACGCTGACTGGATGGAAACGTAGACGCAGCCATAGAACCACTGCATTTAACCCCTTGAAACATGTGCATCCAAATGACCGATCTACAAGCTCACAACCCCAACTTGAGCCAATTATAGTTGGCCCAGCAATGTCAGCCTACTTTGGCCCAATGTTCACCTATAACAAACACATGTGTTTACATGTGTTTGTTTAACATTCAAGGCAATACATTCAAGGCCTTACAGTACATGAACTAAGCACAAAATGGTCATGTCATAAATGCCATAATAAGAGTTCAGGGTCAGGACTGGAGTGGGGCGTGACACATATAACATTCAAAACAACAAAACCAAAGCAAACCGCAGCAAACAACTAAGAATAAAGAGTGCAAGAAAGAGCAATCAAAGTGTAAAAATAATAGTAACATAATGTACATGCTGCATGTGCATGTTTTCCCTGTAGTAGCAAAGTTATAGGTAAACTTTTTGTGAACTATACTTCACACAATACTACTGGCCAAAATAACGTTCCACAAACAGGAGACAACATTAACACTTAAGAAAACAACAAACAGTAACTGTTACAGGCTTAAATGCCTCCTGCGATGAGGCCCTAGCTGGCTCACAGTTCTAACCTGTTGCTCTCTCACGACTAGCCTCAAGTGAGACTGAACTGCCTCCACCTGCACAAATGGTGACAAATGGTGGGAAAGTTCTAACTTCTGACCTTGTCCCTCATCATGATAGGTCATTTTGAAGGGAGGTTGACGTTCCAAACGAGAAGCTGCACATAGAGAGGAGCTACGAGGCACCATAGATAATATGCAGGCTGTTGTTCAGATGGCATTCCACAACCCGTTCACACACCTGGCAGGAAAAAGACATGTTTGTTTTGTCTTCAGCAGCCAAAAGTGGTCCTCTTTGTTTCTGTCACTACATTATACATTTAAAAAAAAAAAAAAAAAAAAAGGAATTTCATAGACTATTTAATAAGATAGACCCAAACCATGAATTTGTATGGTTGGAGGACTTCGAGAGACTTTTCCGCCTTTGGTAGTATATACAGTATTCTAGTGACATGCAGCAAAGGTCGTCGGGATCAGCCTATAAGTACCCCGACCCGTGCACCGGTACAAACCGGTCCGGGCCCCCACAGTAGTCTTTTTCCCGGGGTCCCCCAGGGGCCTATAATCTCTTGTTGATCGGCTTGTAAGTCTGCAAGCTTGTAGATCGGCAAAAACAGGAGAGGCCCTAAGATAGAAATTTCTAATGATGCCGTCCCTGGCCCTGCCAGCACTCCATTCTCACGGTGAGTATGACGTGCTGCAACTACAGAGCAGAATGGCTGCTGTTCTGTATGTGTGTGTGAATACGGTCAGCAGCACAGGTTACAACAACGGAGCAGCGTAAAGGTGAGGGTTGCGTTGTGTTGTGTTGCAGTGAAGAGGAGGGAGGGGTGAAAGGTCAAGAGTGTGCATGGACAGGGCCAGGGGCCAGGCTATGTTAGCGGAAAGAATCTCTGTGACCTCACCTCTGCGGTGGCAGACGTCTCTATCAGGTCCCCCCCCCCAGCAGCATCCTATGTGGATGAGTTATAGTGGCTTTCAGACGCATTCTTCTTCTACCCCCCACCACCCCCCCCCCCCCCCCACACACACACACACACACACACACACACATCTCTGTTTCACTGAGCGAACGAGAGGTTTTGAACACAGCGACACAGGAAAGGAGAAGTGTTTTGGAACACTTGATGTTCCACTGAGTTTGTTTTGAATTTGAATCTCCTCTTCTCTCTCTCTCTCTCTCTCTCTCTCCCTTTCATCTGTTGTTAACTGTGTCCCTATTATGACCACGGATATGCTCTATAGTCTAAATGATTGATTGATTGAAGTGTTTATTAACAGTTTGCAGAATTGCAGTACATTTAAAGCACAGCTCCATGTTAACTGTGGGACGACACCATAAAGCATTATACACTTGTTTAGAATAGAGGGTCCACCATTTTCAATTCATCAGAACATTTAGAGACGCACAAATATACACTTCTATATAGCCAAAAACAGGAAATCATCATAAGAGGAGATATACAAAGAGGGAAACCATATACGGTGAGGGGTAAAGCGGGTGGGGGGGAACGGGGGGGGGCAGTTTCTAAAAGTGTGAAAGACAATGCATGTTTTTCATTTCAGCTGGTCTTTGAACTAACTAATCGTTATATAGTCATTGTCATGATTAGTGCTCTAAACAAACGTCATTTAAAAAGCCAGACGTTGGAGGGGCTCTCAAAAAGGTCATTCGTAAGAACGAGTAAAACAATAAATAAGACACTTTTGAAGACTTTTAGATAATGAGGGGGGGGGGGGGGGGGGGGGGGGGGGGCAGGAAAGGCAGCTATAAGGGGACTGTAAGAACAAGTGATGACAGCATCCATCCTGAGCCAGGACAATGCAGACTGAAGACCCCCCAAGACCCCTAAGACCCCCCACTCAGCTGTTTGTTCCATGTTGTTGCAGGAAGGTGTCCCTGGTGTTGTGAGAAACATGCACTACTTCTGTTGTGTCAACAGACATGATCAGACAAAAGGAAACGCTGTCATCAGGTAAAAGGGGAGTTATGGGGAAATGATATAATGATACTGGCAATGCTACGATTGGCTAGATCAAAAGATAATATTATTGTCCTGATCCGTTATTCCTCAAAGTCAAAGCAACACCCAAGATTAATATTCGCGCTTGGCACATGTCAATCCATAATATGTTCCACCTGGCGTATAGCCTAGAACATAGCCGTCAAATTGTATTTATTATAGCATCACAAGCCAAAGTTGATCACAGAAGAGATCTGATATTTTTGTCTAGGCAAGGCAAGGCAAGGCCAGGCAGGATTTTATAGTGCATTTCAACAAGCAATCCTAAAATGTTATGCATAATAGGTCCTCACTGATAATCATGATAAAGTGGCAGCAGTCTTCTACTCAGTCTGTGTCTCATAGAAGGGCTGTGGGCAGTTCAGAAACCAGTCTGTGTCTCATAGAAGGGCTGTGGGCAGTTCAGAAACCAGTCTGTGTCTCATAGAAGGGCTGTGGGCAGTTCAGAAACCAGTCTGTGTCTCATAGAAGGGCTGTGGGCAGTTCAGAAACCAGTCTGTGTCTCATAGAAGGGCTGTGGGCAGTTCAGAAACCAGTCTGTGTCTCATAGAAGGGCTGTGGGCAGTTCAGAAACCAGTCTGTGTCTCATAGACTGGTTTCTGAACTGCCCACAGCCCTTCTGTGTCTCATGAAAGGGCTGTGGGCAGTTCAGAAACCCGTCCACCTGCAGTGACATCATCGTTGGGCAGAATTTTTTGATTTTCATTATCGTGAGAACGATGGCTTCCATTTTCGCATTGCAACTTTACCAGGAATAGAAAGCCTGCAGTTTCTATTGGCTTGGACTCCCCATCGATGATGTCACTGGTGGACGGGTATCTGAACTGCTCACAGCCCTCCTATGAGACACAGACCGAGTAGAAAACATATTATGACTATTAGTGAGGAGCTATTATATGAAGCTAGGTTGAAAAGTGGTGAAGTGGTCCTTTAAGGAGAGTTACAGTATAGTCATCATGCCTACTGTCTGGAGAAGATTAATGCACGGGGCAAGTTTTTTCAAATCCTGGCGAGATAACCTTTTAATCCTTTAATCCTTGATACATTCTTAACCCATTTAGGCCTGACGTCGAAATTTTAAAAATGTCTTTTTAAAATTATGTTTTTTTCTGAAAAACCTCGTGATTCTATATCAGTGGTTCTCAATATTTCTAAATATGTTCTTCCAGGGACACCCCAGAAGCAACGATTTGAGTTAAAAACTATTAACTAACTAATATATTCAAAGATTTCAGGCACATTTTCACAATTTTTGAAAAATAGCAGACCTACAAGTTCATAGCGCGGCACTCTGTGCCGCACTATGAACTTGTAGATCTGCTATGTTTTCAATAGCTAAAGCATAACATGTTAAAACAACCAAAACGGGTTCCCGTCCAGAATTGGTTAAGGTGATAGATAGAGAGAACTGCAGGCTGACTTTGAAATTGTGTAAAATGTTGGCTGTCGAAGTTCAAGATTTCTGGCTTTGGGACGTGGTTTACAACATCGCACGACTGAACGAAGGCCGTATTATAGAGCCCTGGATACCTATTTAATCGTTCCTTGGCTCCAAAAACAATTACTTCACTTTTATCGCATCCCAATCATTGATTTGTTCTAAGGCACTGTATAGTCTAGTATTAAAGCCATCCGTCATGCAGACAGCTCGTTTGCAGAGACATATTATTGACGTATGGAATGGGTCTCTCCTCATCCTCCTGCATGTCATGAACGCATGCATGCTGGATGGAACACGTCGGGGGAATCTGTGCCATGATGTCATTCACAATGTGTGGAATTCATGGTGAGCGTTGCTGGTGTTGCTGTGAGGATCGTCTCCCTATAGCTCCCATGGTCCCCGAGGCAGGCGTTGGTGTTGCTGTGAGGATGGTCTCCCTATAGCTCCCATGGTCCCCGAGGCAGGCAGACAGTGAGAGATATTATCCCATTCTGACCTGAGATCAGATTCATACGAGGTTTCCACTGGACACACACTGGTCTGATTAACCCATTCTGACCTGAGATCAGATTCTAAAAAAGTCAGTCGCTCTTCGATTTTTCAAAAATAGCAGACCTACAAGCTCGTAGCGCGCCACCGAGTGGCGCGCTATGAGCTTGTAGATCTGCTATTTTTCAATAGCTAAAGCATAACATGATGCCAACACCAAAATGGGTTCCCGTTCAGAATGGGTTAAAGAACTCCCTGGCATGTTTCCATATGTATATACGTGTCTGTCTGTTATCCAATTTATGCTCCACGGTATGCCGGTGTGTCGCACGCTGAAAATAGCAGATCTACAGGGTCATGACGTGCCCCATTTGTGACACGCTGTGTGCTTATAAATCTGCTATTTTTGAGGGGCGTGTATACCGTGCACCCCATAATAATAATAATAATAATAATAATAATACATTTTATTTATAACGCACTTTATATTTGAAGCAAATCTCAAAGTGCTACAGATTAAAAAAGTAAAATAAAAATAAGAATAAAACAGTTAAAAACAGGGCAGCTTACGAGTCCGACTGGGCAAATGCCTTACTAAAAAGGAAAGTCTTTAGTCCCTTTTTAAAAACGTCCACGGACGTCCACGGACCCATAGCAATGATTTGATTGACTGGGGGAGTAAAAAAAAGATAAAAAAGATTAAAAAAATAACATAAATGTGAGGACAGACAACAGTTCTGGGCTGGAATGTGATGGATGTGTGATGATGATGTATGACGATAGGGAGCGATTTTGTTTTATTTTTATACTGGCATATTATGATGAACTATAAATGACTCTTTCGGTGACGTTCTCCTGTCTGATTCGTGTCCAGGCGCACCAGGTTTGAGCCACGGGAGAAGAAATGCAAGAAACTCATATTTCTTCATTTGAGGCTATTTTGCAAACACGATTGTCAGGTCGTCTTTCAACACACACTTAACGTGGAAGCCCCCCCCTCCCCTCCCCTCCCCCCGCCAAAGGAAGCGTCTCAAGCCTTTCAGAAACATGCCACAGTGCACGTACACAAAGGGGCAGGGCTCCTCCTTTTGTCAAAAAAAATGCCTCTTTCTCTTTTCATTGTGAGTGGAAACCTTTAAACCCCACAGATGAGAGGTGTTTTGACCTCCTTCTCTTCTCTCACCGTACAACGGCGACTCTCAACCTGTGGGCCGGGGACCACAGGTGGGCCGGGGACCACAGGTGGGCCGGGGACCACAGGTGGGCCGTGACAGTGGGTTTTTTTGGGGGGTATTTTTGCCTTTTATTGATAGATGTACAGTATAGTTGGACAATAAACGGGGGAGAGAGATGGGGGGGGGGGGGGGGGGGGAGACACGCAGCAAAGGTCATGGGGCTCAGGACTCAAACCTACGACTGTCACGATTTGTAAGAACTGGCAGACCCAAAAGCAGGAGAAAAGAGGAAAAAAATGAGCTTGTAGATCTGCTATATTCGGTGTGGTCGAGCAGGCTGAGGCTGGTGGCAGGCAGGCAAGGCAAAGAAACTGGTCAGAAATTATCACTGAAAAAAAACACTATAAAGGATTCACAAGGAAATATACTAGAGAGGTTGACTAGAAGCGTTAACTTACCACGCACTGAGGTTGTGAACCGATCTGGCATCGGCGCGGGGAGAAGACCAAACATTTATAGACTGGAGGATGATTAGCTGATGCCAGGCAGGTGAGGGAGATTAGGGAACTGGAACCAGGTGTGCCAAGCTGGGAGCTGGAGCCAAGCCTACGCCCAAAACACACGCACACACTCACAAAGACACACACACACACACACACACTGGACACTGACAGAGACTGTGACAGCGACATGGTGTTAGGTTTAGGATTACCGGCCTATAGGTGCGTGGACCGCTCGGCCGGCCCAGGCCAGAACACTGAGATTTTAACGATAATATAATATCCGCATCCATCTTCAACCGCTTATCCTGAATCGGGTGGTGGGGGTAACAGTTCCAACAGAGATCACCTGCAGTCTTCCCTTAGCAGAGCAACATTAGCAACTTCCTCCTGGGGGATGCCGAGGCGTGGGTCACATGCAGCAAGCAAGGACCTCCCTATAGGGAGACGCTCGGGAGGGACGCATACGTATATATGCTAGAAGCCCAAACCGCATAAGCTGGCTCGATCCTTTCCAAGTCAAGGAGCAGCGGTTCTACTCTGTCTCTCTACGCTGAGTCTCTCGCGGATGACTGTGAACTTCTCACAAAAATACACAAGTGTTTGTTCAAACCACGTGACGTCCATTGGAAAAGCAGACGGAACACGTACAGAATGTTCGTTAATTTGATATGTGTGTATGAGGCCACAGAAATGCAGGCTGCCCACTCATGTGACCAGCCGTGTTATAAGTGGTCAGTTGGGTGGGCCGCGGACTCTTTTCAAGTGGACCCTGGTGGTCCAGAAAAGGTCGAGAACCTCTGCAGAGAATAGAGTATACAGTGCAAAACAAACCTGGTGACATTTCAGTGTAATTATTAAAGTCATCCAATCTGCCTTTGATTTGTTCATTTCTCTCTCTCTCTCTCTCATTTTCTTTCTAACACACGCGCACACGCAACGCACACACACACACACACACACACACACACACACACACACACACACACACACACACACACACACACACACACACACACACACACACACACACACACACACACACACACACACACACACACACACGCAGCAGTCTCATATAGCCCCCCTTAGGGCACAAATATAAACCTAACCCCTCTCTCTTCCTCTATGCCTCTATCTGTCTCCTTCTTCTCACACCTGTCACATGCCCGGTGATGAATGGATCCCCTACAGATATGATCCCATATAATTATTAGATTATATCACAGTGTTATGTAAACCTTTACTTCCATAGAGACCTGTTCCACACACATAACGTTTT
>NC_137870.1:7232872-7385372 GCF_963924005.1 Protomyctophum bolini
TTAGCCTTTAAATTGGTGAATAGAGTTCGGGGTCAATACTTCATTATGTCAGAGAAAGACATACAGACATCAAACACATGGGGGGGGGGGGGGGGGGGGGGGGGGGTGCAACAGATCATTCTAATCGATTTAATTGATTTTGTATAGAGAATCATAAATTGTAATCATTTCCTTCTTTTATTTTATTGGGGGAGGGGTTGTGAAATATATACATATATATATATCTTCATAATACTATACTGTATAAAGCAGTGGTTCCCAAACTTTTTCATGTCAAGGACGCCCAAATTGACACTATTTAGCCCGTAGACCCCCATTTGAAAGGATATGCCAGGGACCCCCATATAAGAGGAGATTTTTACGGCTTCAAGGTCCTCCAGTTTGACTACGGACCCCCCCATTTAATTAATGGCATTTCTATATCTCTGGGACCCCCAATTTATATTGTAAAATCAATGTTATTTTAACTCTGAGAGTGTACATGGTTCAATTTGTGTACACTCTCAGAGTTACAGACCCATAAGGGTCCATTTGGTTCCAAAACTATCATTTAGCTGGGGACTCCCTGGGAGTCCCTCAGGTATACCCCTGGGGGTCCCCGGACCACACTTTGGGAACCACTGTTATAAATCATAATAATAATATTTCTCTCTCTCTCTCTCTCTCCTCCCCCGCCCTCACCTCCGCTGATATTGCACAGGGAGGCAGGTGTGACTTCTTTGGTGTCTAAAAGTAAGTATACTATATTTTATTTTCGATAACTCTTCACCATGCTCAGAATAATTACAGTTGAGCTTGATGGAGTGATAACGTCAGTCAGTGCCACATCGCAGGGTTTAATATATACTGTACATACAGCTGTAGGTTGATGGGGTGAAGAGAGAGAGACGTGATGATGATATGGGTCTATATCCCTTGTTCGCTGGTTGTAAATCTCTATTTATCACCTGCCGAATAATGCTCCCTCGCGGCCGGGGGGGCATTCAGCCAGGAAGGATGCATGGCGCCCCATAAAGCTACCAGATTGTGGCAGCACGTCATCAGATGGTATGCTCTCTCTCTCACTCTCTCTCTCCTCATTATTATATCCTATAAAATATACATGAACTGCATGTCATTGAGTGTTGTTTTCGTCGACTAAAACTAAGACGAAAAATGTTCGTAGACTACCTATTTTCACTGACAAAAACAAATGGAAACTAAATGAAAACTAAGCTATGATGACTAAAACTAACACTCGCAAACACTCATTGCGACGGCATCAAGACCCGCCAAAATACATTTTAGTCGACTAAATCAACTGTAGATTTAGACTAAAATCTTATGACATTTAGTCGACTAAAACTAGACTAACACTAAGACATTCCAGGTGACTAAAATGTGACTAAAACTAAATTAAGTTTCAGTCCAAAGACTATGACTAAACTAAAATAGAAATTAGCTGCCAAAAACAACACTGATGTGATTGAGGGGGGAAGTGCCTCCAATGGTCTCTCTAAGTCAGGGGTGTCCACACTTTTTGGACATGAGAGCTATACTTTCAAAATGACCAGCTCAACCAGATCTATATACCCACCGAAAACATTATAATACCATTGCTGAAAATGGCTTTGGAATTAGCGGTGCTGGCATTACATTTAAGACGAATGCACTTGGAATGGGAAATAAGAGGGGGAGAAATGGAATAGAGTTTCATTTGTATAATCTATACCGACATTTGTGCGCAGCAACACTCTTGAAAACAAAGTATTGCATTATGGGTTTGAGCTGACAGGCACTTTTTTATGTCAGTCAATCAATCAAGACAACTTAAAAAGTGGCAGATGCCAAAAGAAAAAAGATCACTTTCACGATCTAGCTGTCCTGTCTCAATAAAAAAGCAAAAACGTCCTTAAATAGTTTTGATCTTAATTAAAACTAAGACCAGCTGAAGAAGAATATTAATATTATTAATATTAATAATAATAATGGTCTACTCTTCCCTGTAATGATTTGGTGCCTATGATGGTTTTTTTTTACTTGCCCAAATGATTTATACTTGCCACGGGCGGGTCACTGTCAGACAATCGTTAGCGTCAACCCCATCATGCTATAAAAAGTTTGTGTGCACCCCAATACGGAGGCTAATTATAGCCTATAGCCTAGGACATATTTGAACCCACTTGGTGTCCCTATTTTGGGCACAAAATAATGAAAATAGCCGATCTACAGTAGCAACACAAGCTCATGTGGGTGTGCCTTGATATTTTGACTGCATGGCCGATAAGGTGCAGGGCCTTCACTGCACCTCTGGCGCAAAATTTTTGAAAACCCAATTAAGACCCGTGAGATGTGAGATCTGAGATGGTAGAACAGGTTGTCAAGTTGACCATGTTCATCAGAGTGTGTGGACTTTAAGTTATTCAGGGTGTGAACCCAGCGGTGGCTCTGTCAGGGGTGGATAGAAACCGCAAAGGTTGCCAGTTTGAACCCTGTGGGCTCCCCCAGAGTCAGTGTCGAAGTGTCCTTGAGCAAGACTCTGAACCCCTAATTTCTCCTGATGTGCTGCGGTTGGTGCTTTAGTTGCATGGTTTCTGCCGCCATTGGTGTATGAATGTATGTATGTGTGAATGGGTGAATGTAATGAACAATGTATGTAAAGCGCCTTGGATAAAGGCGCTATATAAATACACCATTTTTTTTTTTTACCTTTTGGTGTTTTAATCATTATGTTATACTTTAGCTATTGAAAAATAGCAGATCTACAAGCTCATAAAGCGCGGCACCGAGCTTGTGTAAACTATATATAGGCGTTAAGGCTACGTTTTGTAGGAGCGTGCGGTTGGTCTATAGGGAGGGAGGAGGGAGGAGGGGGTTGTGCGGTATTCAGGGTCACAACAGGATGGACGCTGCGCTCCCAGGGAGGTGTGTAGACTCAGAGGAGAAGGACAGGAGAGAAGCAGAGCCTAATAACCAACAGAAAAGAGGCAGGCAGAAAACAAAGCAACAAAGAGCAGAGCGACACAAAGGGGGATTGGACATGTAGGGCCGGGCAGGAATGTGACCGCCAGGTAGTGGCGTGGAGAAGAGGGGCCCAGGAAGCAGGGGGACCTGGGAAAACATCAGGGGGGGAACAATAGCACCGGTGTGTGTGTGTGTGTGTGTGTGTGTGTGTGTGTGTGTGTGTGTGTGTGTGTGTGTTCATATACAGGGTGGTGGGGTGCAGCACAAGAGCCCGGGGGGAGATTGGCTTACCCACTGCCACTTACGTGCTCAACCCAACACACACACACACACACACACACCTCAAAGAGAGAACAGATCAATGCCTGCCCTTTATATCAGTACTGGAATGTGTGTGTGTGTGTGTGTGTGTGTGTGTGTGTGTGTGTGTGTGTGTGTGTGCGTGTGTGCGTGCGAGACCATTTGAATTCATATTTGTAGTGTGGTTGTACAGTGCACACGTGTAGGCTTGTGTGTGCTTGTACATGCATTGCATGTGTGTGCACGCACGAGCGTGCACGCGTGCGTGGGTATCTGTGTGTGTGTGTGTGTCTGTCTGTCTGTCTGTCTATCTGTGTCTGTCTGTCTGTCTGTCTGTCTGTCTGTCTGTCTGTCTGTGTGTGTGTGTGTGTGTGTGTTTGGGGGTTATATGGACTCCCTTGAACCTCACTTGTTGATTAATTGATGCAGCAAATAAAGAGGCAAAGAGGAAATCCTTGAGACTCCAGTCAATTATCCTCTAAAAGCAGAAAAAAACGCTGGTTGAATTACCTGTGGGATTTCCCTCGTATAGAGTTAACATTTCCCTGCCTGACATTGTCCTTAATTACACTTAATAGTTGACAGGATTTGCACTGTTCTGTGCAGGCGATGATACGGATGGAAGATCATGTTTCGCCTTAAGAACTCTCCATTACACGCACGCACGCACGCACGCACGCACGCACGCACGCACGCACGCACGCACGCACGCACGCCACATTCTCTTTAACCAATTCTGACCTGAGATCAGATTCATACGAGGTTTCCACTGGACACACACTGGTCTGATTAACCCATTCTGACCTGAGATCAGATTCTAAAAATGTCAGTCGTTCTTCGATTTTTCAAAAATAGCAGACCTACAAGCTCGTAGCGCGCCACTCGGTGGCGCGCTATGAGCTTGTAGATCTGCTATTTTTCAATAGCTAAAGCATAACATGATGCCATCACCAAAATGGGTTCCCGTTCAGAATGGGTTAAAGATGTTCTGTTTTGGGGTTTCAAGGAGGGGGACTTTTGCTTTAATAAAGTACAGAGAGAGGAGAAACCGACATTGCAGATGAAGTACGACAGTCACCAGAGTCAGTTTTGAACTCAGTGGTGGAAAGGGTACTTAGAATAAATTGTATTTGTTACACACCCCCACAACACCAGAGGGAGTTCAACAAACACCCACAACACCAGAGGGAGTTCAACAAACACCCACAACACCAGAGGGAGTTCACCAAACACCCACAACACCAGAGGGAGTTCAACAAACACCCACAACACCAGAGGGAGTTCAACAAACACCCACAACACCAGAGGGAGTTCAACAAACACCCACAACACCAGAGGGAGTTCAACGAACACCCACAACACCAGAGGGAGTCCAACAAACACCCACAACACCAGAGGGAGTTCAACAAACACCCACAACACCAGAGGGAGTTCAACAAACACCCACAACACCAGAGGGAGTTCAGCAAACACCCACAACACCAGAGGGAGTTCAACAAACACCCACAACACCAGAGGGAGTTCAACAAACACCCACGTTCAACAAACACCCACAACACCAGAGGGAGTTCAACAAACACCCACAACACCAGAGGGAGTTCAACAAACACCCACGTTCAACAAACACCCACAACACCAGAGGGAGTTCAACAAACACCCACAACACCAGAGGGAGTTCAACAACCACCCACGTTCAACAAACACCCACAACACCAGAGGGAGTTCAACAAACACCCACAACACCAGAGGGAGTTCAACAAACACCCACAACACCAGAGGGAGTTCAACAACCACCCACGTTCAACAAACACCCACAACACCAGAGGGAGTTCAACAAACACCCACAACACCAGAGCGAGTCCAACAAACACCCACAACACCAGAGGGAGTTCAACAAACACCCACAACACCAGAGGGAGTTCAACAAACACCCACAACACCAGAGCGAGTCCAACAAACACCCACAACACCAGAGGGAGTTCAACAAACACCCACAACACCAGAGGGAGTTCAACAAACACCCACAACACCAGAGGGAGTTCAACAAACCGAGTGCAACCCAGATATCGGCAACAAACGAGGGACTAATTTAATTTCGCTACTATGCCACCAACACGTGGAAAGCCCTACCAACAGCCTTTAAGAAATGCGAATGCCTTGACTCCTTCAAAACCGCTCTCAAAGGGCACCTATATACGGACGGCTGCAATTCGAAACTGGCCCCCGTAAAAGTCTGAGTCCCCCCCCCCCCCCCCCACCACCACCTTTCCCCCTCACTGTATATGTTTGTTTATCATGATTTCCTGTTTTTGGTTATATATATAGAAGTGTATATTTATTCGTCTCTAAATGTCAATAAAGGGTATGCGCGTGACATCATCATATCATACCCGGAGGTTATGCGGGAACGCCTACTGAGTGTCAACAAACTAGACTTTCTGGCCTTGACAGCCCATTCATCCAAACAGGAAAGTCCTATATTTGATTCCATTAAATGACTTTAAACAACATTAAGTTCACTTTGTTGCTCACTTTGCCACTCGATCTGCCATTCACTTTATGCAGCGCATATTTGGGGGTCCTTGACATGAAAAGGTTTGAGCACAACTGACATACTGTAGAAACATAGGGTTTTGAGCACAACTGACACACTGTAGAAACATAGGGTTTTGAGGACAACTGACACACTGTAGAAACAACTGACATACTGTAGAAACATAGGGTTTTGAGCACAACTGACACACTGTAGAAACATAGGGTTTTGAGGACAACTGACACACTGTAGAAACAACTGACATACTGTAGAAACATAGGGTTTTGAGCACAACTGACACACTGTAGAAACATAGGGTTTTGAGCACAACTGACACACTGTAGAAACATAGGGTTTTGAGCACAACTGACATACTGTAGAAACATAGGGTTTTGAGGACAACTGACACACTGTAGAAAGACAGGGTTTTGAGGACAACTGACATACTGTAGAAACATAGGGTTTTGAGGACAACTGACATACTGTAGAAACACAGGGTTTTGAGCACAACTGACACACTGTAGAAACATATGGGTTTTGAGGACAACTGACATACTGTAGAAACATAGGGTTTTGAGGACAACTGACATACTGTAGAAACATAGGGTTTTGAGGACAACTGACATACTGTAGAAACATAGGGTTTTGAGGACAACTGACATACTGTAGAAACATAGGGTTTTGAGGACAACTGACATACTGTAGAAACACAGGGTTTTGAGGACAACTGACACACTGTAGAAACATAGGGTTTTGAGGACAACTGACATACTGTAGAAACATAGGGTTTTGAGGACAACTGACACACTGTAGACACATAGGGTTTTGAGGACAACTGACATACTGTAGAAAGACAGGGTTTTGAGGACAACTGACATACTGTAGAAACATAGGGTTTTGAGGACAACTGACATACTGTAGAAACATAGGGTTTTGAGGACAACTGACACACTGTAGACACATAGGGTTTTGAGGACAACTGACACACTGTAGACACATAGGGTTTTGAGGACAACTGACATACTGTAGAAACACAGGTTTTTGAGGACAACTGACACACTGTAGAAACATATATGGGTTTTGAGGACAACTGACATACTGTAGAAACATAGGGTTTTGAGGACAACTGACACACTGTAGAAACATATATGGGTTTTGAGGACAACTGACATACTGTAGAAACATAGGGTTTTGAGGACAACTGACACACTGTAGAAAGACAGGGTTTTGAGGACAACTGACATACTGTAGAAACATAGGGTTTTGAGGACAACTGACATACTGTAGAAACACAGGGTTTTGAGGACAACTGACACACTGTAGAAACATATATGGGTTTTGAGGACAACTGACATACTGTAGAAACATAGGGTTTTGAGGACAACTGACACACTGTAGAAAGACAGGGTTTTGAGGACAACTGACATACTGTAGAAACATAGGGTTTTGAGGACAACTGACATACTGTAGAAACATAGGGTTTTGAGCACAACTGACATACTGTAGAAACATATAGGGTTTTGAGCACAACTGACATACTGTAGAAACATAGGGTTTTGAGGACAACTGACACACTGTAGAAACATATAGGGTTTTGCAGAAAACTGTTAGCATTTAGACTGAAGGCATTTTGTAGGTCTAAATGGGTTAAATAAACACTAAATGTGAGAAGCTGTGCATGCAGGGCAGTCTCTCCCCATGATCTTCTTCCTTATCATATCACATGAACCACTGGAGTCCCGCCAAAGAAAAACGAAGTCATCCCCTACTGTAATTTAGAGGGACATCTCTGTGCGTTTTGTACAACGCACCGAGTGCACTGAATAAACAAACGACAAGAGAGCACACCAGTGCGTTCAGGGCACATTTCCAAACGCACCCTATAGGTCTCTCAGATATATAGCAGATCTACAAGCTCACAATCCCCGGGGGTGTGGGGGGGGACGGGTGTTCCCCGGAACATCCAGACCCGCAGTAACGCGCCCAGGGGGCCAGGCCGATTCCGGAGAGCCGCCCCATGTCCGAAACGGTTAAAGAATGACAGAGTTACCGTGTACTCTCTACTGTACTGTACTGTCACTGTACTGTACTGGCACACCCGAAATCATCATATATACAGTTAATATGTGCGTGTGTGTTTGTGTGTGTGTTAGGTTGCGTGCGCAGTTGCGCACATGTAGGTGGTGAAAAACAACCATGCTGTTTTCGTGCTCATACCCTGCACCCAGACACCCACCCAGACACACACATAGCTCCGTAAGGCAGTGGGTTGCACCACTCAAAAATCAACAAAGTGTGGCCCATCTGCAATGCGTTGCTGCAAGCTTTTAGATGTGCTACTTTGGGTCTGCTCTGCGTTTGTACAACACAGCATACATTAGCCGTTATTATAGTCCTCTTCCTCTCTGTCTCCATCTCTCACTCTCCCATTATTCATCCAGCCGTTTAGTACTTCCACTTATCCACTCCGGTCCTGTTCAGCTCCGTTTCCTGCATGGCCCCCTGCCTGCCGCCAATCCACACTGACTCACATCTTCGCCGTCAGGAAGAAACCCTGTTTTTTAAGCTATTTGGTCTAACATTTTTCCACATCAAGGCCCCAGTATGTGTTCATCATTTGAGCCGCGGACTACATTTGGATGACATTTAGCCTCTCAGGCCCAAAACGAGAAAGAATAGTGTCGTCGTTGGATAAGATTCTGTCCACAATTCATGCTGTATTGATGTTTGATTAGGAGAAATAACAGGCAAACGTTGATCAAAATAACAATTCTTCTACATTCTATAATTGTGTAGACTTGTAGTGATGCAGATGGTTAACAATAATGTAACTCTTGAGACTCTCAAGAGTTAAGGGTCCATTTGGCTCTACTCTCCATATCTGCACATGGGGACCACCTGGAACCCCCTCAAGGCCCACTGGGTTTTCTCTCGTTTTGCCAGCGAGCCGGCCGTGCCTTCCGTGCGAACCTGGCGTTGCTTCCGGGGTCCTGCCGGGTGCGTGACATCTGCCCCATCATCCCTTCATCCCTGCAGCACGCTCCCCTGGCAGACACTCAGATGCTCCATTCCCTTCCAACAGAACAGAGGAGCCTTCCTTCAGGATGCTCCCCTGGCAGACACTCAGATGCTCCATTCCCTTCCAACAGAACAGAGGAGCCTTCCTTCAGGATGCTCCCCTGGCAGACACTCAGATGCTCCATTCCCTTCCAACAGAACAGAGGAGCCTTCCTTCAGGATGCTCCCCTGGCAGACACTCAGATGCTCCGTTCCCTTCCAACAGAACAGAGGAGCCTTCCTTCAGGATGCTCCCCTGGCAGACACTCAGCTGCTCCATTATTCCCTTCCAACAGAACAGAGGAGCCTTCCTTCAGGATGCTCCCCTGGCAGACACTCAGCTGCTCCATTCCCTTCACAACAGAACAGAGGAGCCTTCCTTCAGGATGCTCCCCTGGCAGACACTCAGCTGCTCCATTCCCTTCCAACAGAACAGAGGAGCCTTCCTTCAGGATGCTCCCCTGGCAGACACTCAGCTGCTCCATTCCCTTCACAACAGAACAGAGGAGCCTTCCTTCAGGATGCTCCCCTGGCAGACACTCAGCTGCTCCATTCCCTTCCAACAGAACAGAGGAGCCTTCCTTCAGGACGCTCCCCTGGCAGACACTCAGCTGCTCCATTCCCTTCCAACAGAACAGAAGAGCCTTCCTTCAGGATGCTCCCCTGGCAGACACTCAGCTGCTCCATTCCCTTCCAACAGAACAGAGGAGCCTTCCTTCAGGATGCTCCCCTGGCAGACACTCAGCTGCTCCATTCCCTTCCAACAGAACAGAGGACCCTTGCTTTGCTTTGCTTCCTTCAGGCCGTCTCCAAACCGTCCACAGATCATCAGATGGCAGGACAACGTTCAGCATACGCTATAAGTCTATCATCATGCTACTTAGAGGCCTTCCACACGACTCGGGCTGTTCCCCGGGCTGTTCCCTCGGGCTGTTCCCCGGGCTGTTCCCCGCGCAAGTTTATAAACGATATAAAACGTTCCTGCGTCTACATTGCGGTTATGTTAATTATGTATGCTGTATGTATACACGACACCGGTAAACTGCTCGTTTTCAAGAGAAAGCTGTAGTACACATGGCCGGCCTGTAGATGGCCACCCAATTAGAAAGCTTAATGAACGAACAAGAAGAATGTCCCCCACTCTTCTCCGTTCCATTATCGAAACCCCCTAAAAAAAGAGAACAACCATTGTGCCATACACTGGCCCGGTACAGATCAGGGCCCTAATAACACACACAATATAAAGTATATATATAACCTCACATAACCCCTGCTCCAATATCTAGTTGTGTTTTGTGGCTAAACTCTCTCTCTCTGTCAGGGGGTCTGTCTGTCTCTCTGTCAGGGGGTCTGTCTGTCTGTCTGTCTGTCTGTCTGTCTGTCTGTCTGTCTGTCTGTCTCTCTCCTGTGGCTGCACAGTCTAATCCCCTGAGTGTAAACATGGACCCTGGAATGTTCTGGAGTCTCAGCAGGGTTAAAGTAACACTAAGGGTTTTACTGTGTGTGCGTGTACATGCGTGCGTGTACATGCGTGTGTGTGTGTGTGTGTGTGTGTGTGTGTGTGTGTGTGTGACTGCAAAAGTCGGGGAGAGGGCACAGGAGGTGAGACATCACTCTTGAAAATACCAAGGGGCCAATGAGGGGTTATAGGGAGTGTGTGTGTGTGTGTGTGTGTGTGTGTGTGTGTGTGTGTAGTAAAGCAGATGTTAGAGTGTAAGCTGATCACTGCGTCTCTCTCAGGCTGTCGTACAGGACATGCAGGTCACATGACAACAAGTGACACACAGGCCTAAGGGCGTGTGTGTGCGTAAAGTGTGTGTGTGTGTGTGTGTGTGTGTGTGTGTGTGTGTGTGTGTGTGTGTGTGCGCGCACGTGCGCCTGTGTGTGTATGTGTGTGTCCACTCGTGTGCGTGTGTACATGGCAGCATGCGAGTGAGTGGGTGTGTGGTTGTATAAGGGGCTATATGTTTCCATCATGTGCACGCGTGTGTGCACTTATGCACATATTTATGTGTGTGTATTTGTGTGTGTGTGTGTGTGTGTGTGTGTGCGTGTGTGCGTGTGTGTGCGTGTGTGTCATGTGATAGTGTCATGACTAGGACAGATGCTTGACACAGAGATAGTCAGTTGCCAGGCGGTTCCCACGCTAAATGTGTTAATGTGTCTCTGCAGGACGACAGAGTCTCTAAATGTGTTAAGCCTATAGAATAGAGTCTCTCTGTAGGACGACAGAGTCTCTAAATGTGTTAAGCCTATAGAATAGAGTGTCTCTGTAGGACGACGGAGTCTCTAAATGTGTTAAGCCTATAGAATAGAGTCTCTCTGCAGGACGACAGAGTCTCTAAATGTGTTAAGCCTATAGAATAGAGTCTCTCTGCAGGACGACAGAGTCTCTAAATGTGTTAAGCCTATAGAATAGAGTCTCTCTGTATAGGACGACAGAGTCTCTAAATGTGTTAAGCCTATAGAATAGAGTCTCTCTGTAGGACGACAGAGTCTCTAAATGTGTTAAGCCTATAGAATAGAGTCTCTCTGTAGGACGACGGAGTCTCTAAATGTGTTAAGCCTATAGAATAGAGTCTCTCTGGAGGACGACGGAGTCTCTAAATGTGTTAAGCCTATAGAATAGAGTCTCTCTGTAGGACGACAGAGTCTCTAAATGTGTTAAGCCTATAGAATAGAGTCTCTCTGCAGGACGACAGAGTCTCTAAATGTGTTAAGCCTATAGAATAGAGTCTCTCTGCAGGACGACAGAGTCTCTAAATGTGTTAAGCCTATAGAATAGAGTCTCTCTGTAGGACGACAGAGTCTCTAAATGTGTTAAGCCTATAGAATAGAGTCTCTCTGTAGGACGACGGAGTCTCTAAATGTGTTAAGCCTATAGAATAGAGTCTCTCTGCAAGCGACGCCATAGTGTATGACTGAAGATTAAAGTGCTCCGTCTCTCTTTGTTTGGGTGCTAATTCTAATTAAAACACCGCTAACGATTCAATGACACTTCCTCTGCCAACCTGGGGGGGGCAGCGGACTGACCTCATGCTAACCTCCTTCTATGCAGTCCAAGCTGCTTCTTTTCACCGGACAGGGGGGAGTTACAGTATGTGCATTACAACCGTACACACACGACGCACGCACGCACGCACACACGTACGCACGCAGATATTGCCCATGCAGCCCTAGAGGGTTCACAGTTCACAGTATAATAAAAGTGACTGCATGTGAACTTCCTCCGACTGCTTTAGGTGGTCCGTCCATGAAGTTCACAGCACGTCGCTGGCTGTAAACCCCTAGTTTTATATACCTGGTTGTGTGGCGCAACGAATATAGCAGATCTACAAGCTCACAACAACACGTTGTGCTGTGAGCTTTAGGTCCATAACAAAGTATAAATCTCCCTGAACCACCACCAACAAGCCTGATTTATGCTGTTCTGTTTAACTACTAACCGTAAATGTGCGTGCGTGCGTTGTGCGTGCGTTCGTGCGTGCGCCTGTTTGTCTGTCCCGTAAGGGGAGGGTCATTTTTGCCAACGGGAACAAGAAGAATATAATGCTTATTTTCACAACAGAGCAGAACAAATGATTTGCCCCTTGAGATGCTTTGTTAGGATGAGTTACGACAAACAGACTGAAAGGGGAAGCGAGAGGAAGCAGAGAGAAAAAACATCAGTATACATAATGGATAGAAAAAGGCTGGGTTGCCTATAGCAGTGGTGATTTTGTCGACAAATGCTATGACGAAAAATAGTCGCTACAATGACTAAAACTAAAGACTAAATATATTGACAATTTTGTCAACAACTAAAAACTAGACTAAAATGGGCTGGACCACACTATTGAACACCCTTTAGGTCTGTGTGTTGTTTCAAAAATATTGAGCCAATAGAAAGTATAGTGACAAAACCTCTTAACTCCATTGGACCCTCAAACTGTCTGTTAAAGCAACTAACTCACAAGATCATTCATTAGCTATATACCTTTTGTGGTTGGACCTTTTTTTGAATCTGCAACAAACATTGACATTTGTAGCATTTGTGGCACCTGACCCCTGATGGGTTTAAATTGAATCACTACATTATTAAAGAACATACTGTAAATAAAAAATGTTGAGCCTGCAATTTTGGTTGAACTAATTACATTACATTTAAATGCCATATTAAAAGATATAGATCTAGATTTTTGGAAAGAGCATAAAATGAAAGGGGGTGAAATAACAACTCCAAAAGGTACAGAATGCAGTGTTGCCAGATAGTATGATATGTTTTTAGTGTAATCCTTTCTCTCTCTCTCTCTCTCTCTCTCATTAGCAGGCAACAGTGCAGCACTATCTCTCTCTCTGTTTCTGGCACAACAGCGCCCCTACTGGTACTAATAGTCATACTGGTGCTCATTAACGTCACATAGGCGGGCACATAGGTGAACAACACATTGGTTAACCAACACATAGGTGAATACGGACATTGCTGTTCCACTCAAAAAGGTGGTGTTATATTGTTAGGGGACTGAAAGAGAGTCACAGCAAGTACAGACAGGGTTTTAATGACCGTGGCCAGATATTACAATGTAGAGAAATCCCCCAACTATATTAGTTTGGGTGATGGATGGATGGATGGATCATGGAAGGATGGATGGATGGGATGGATGGATCATGGAAGGTGAGGTTATTGGAGAAGGGCTATACGTAGTTTGGTCTAGTCTAATGAGATGGCTGAGGCAGTACATGACAACCAACAGTACAAACAGAAATGGAAAAAGTACATATATATATAATAGCTGGGATGTTGCTTCATGTGGTTAAGGTATTTTTTTGAGAGAGAGAGAGAGAGAGAGAGAGAGAGAGAGAGAGAGGATAGCAGTAAGGAGGATGAGACTAGCTGGCCACCGACACCAAGAACTCCCGGCCAAAAAGCTTGTACTGTGGGAACCAACACACGGGCATCGATCGCCCACACCTACCTATGTGGACGTACTAAAGAAGGATGCTGGTACAGAAAGCTGAGAGCTGCATGGCCAGATGTATGGAGAACCGAGATGACTGGAGACGCCGATGGAGGGCTCGTCTGAGGGAGAGAGAGAGAGAGAGAGAGAGAGAGAGAGGTCTATTCAGGATAGTGCCAACTTCAGTGGATTAGGTCCAGGGGGGACAGAGACGGATTCTGTCAGGTCGATTTCTACTTAATTAAGTGGGATATTTTTCAGTGTAAAGGGACCATCGTGGATTGGGATTATTTTTCAGTGTAAAGGGACCATCGTGGATTGGGATTATTTTTCAGTGTAAAGGGACCATCGTGGATTGGGATTATTTTTCAGTGTAAAGGGACCATCGTGGATGGGGATCGGGCCTGGCTGTAGAAGCAACGGGAAGATAGTTGTTCTGACTTTGACTCTTTCTGGACCATAAAAAACAATGTCACCCCATACGAACCAGGCAGCTTCAAACTGCACATTTATGAACTGTTTTGTTTTTCTGTTTGTTTGTTTGTTTATCTCTTTCTCTTTCTTGCAATGTTGGAACTGTGTATATATATTATGACAAATCATTGCACCTTTTAACACTCTGGTAAAATGGGATATGACCGCAAAGTTGAGCTGAGTGTAATTGAGAATGTAGTGAAGGCGCTCACTGACACATTTGTTTTCCATAATATATAACCTCAAAGTGGCTAATTCTTTCGTGGCCGGCAGCAGCAGCAGAGCAGACATCTAGCCAGCACTGATCCATATGGAACAAAGACAAACCCTTCCAATCCTTTCATTAGCGTATAGGATGGAGAGGATAAAATGCGATTCTTAGTCACTGCAAAAGGAGCTCAGCTTACACCTGGGATCATTACTGTCAGCATGAATGATTTGGACAGATGGCTAACGGTCGGTCTTTTCTGTAACCTTTAGTGCAACGGAACCATTTCTATGATCTAATAAGACTTCATGACACAGAGCTCAAAGCATGTACAGTATCATTACCTCCGGTGGCTACATGCTATTATATCCTATACAGTGGTGGAAAGTAACTAAGTACTTTTACTTAAGTACTGTACTTAAGTACAATCTTGAGGTATTGAGGTATAATTTACTTGAGTATTTCCAATTTCCAGTACTTTTACTTCTACTCCACTACAAAAGTTTTTACATTTTACTTCACTACAATTATTTGAAAACTTTAGTTACTATAGTTACTTTTAGTTAGTTAGTTAGTTAGTTACTATAGTTACTTTTCAATTCCGTACTTTTACTTGTAACGGAGTAGTTCTACATTGCAGTAATGGTACTTTTACTTCAGTCCTTTTTCCACCACTGATCCTATAGTACAACTAAGGCCTCACTCACCTTTCCATCTACAGTAGCATACAACATTGATGCATGCTAGATGTAAGCAAGATGTAAGTGTCATGGCCGCCCCAATGCATTTCCAATGGAAGTCACACGGTTTGATACAACATTTTGTACTACAAGCTGTTGTACGGCTTTCGGCTGTGTTTCGACTGCCCCCCTCCCCCTCATACAACACAAATGTTGTGTCGAACCATGTGACTCCCATTGGAAATGCATTGGGGCAAGATGTATCACACCCTTTGTATACAACAAGCATAGCCTACATCAGTCTGTTGCGAAGGTGTAAGTGAGGCCCAAGATGGCGTCATGTCACCTTGAAATGGTTCTCTGATCCCGTACTGATTAACGGTTCCAAATGACGCTGGGCGATAAGAGTGTTAACGTCAAGTTTTTTTTCTTCTTCCAGTTATTGCAATAAATAAGCATTTTATTATTCTGTGTGCGTGCACGTGTGTGTTGTTGTGAGGGGGGGTGAACCATGTTGTGACTTATAATAGTCTGGGGAGATGCGAGTATAGCAACCCAAACATCTTTCACATCATGTCCAGAACACCCAAGAGAAGAGGAGGAGGAGATTACAGCCAGTCGGGGCAGCCGAGGGGCATGTCACGTCCTCTGCCCTGAAAACAGAGCCCATGTAAGTAAACCTCAGTCTCCAGGGTTTATCTCACAGCTTTGACTTTCTTATATCAATGTTTATGCCAAGTCTTTGGATGAAAAGCTATAATAATAACTATGATATAAATACATAGAATTACTCAACGGGCTCTGGATTTGTTTGGATAGTATTCCTGTCCCTGCTCATAATAGCGGAGATTGAATGCTACAGTGACTGTGGGGGCGAGAGATCAAAGTATATGGGGATAGAGTGTGTATATTCCTTCTTTTCTTCACCTTTATTTAACCAGGTGAGTCCCATTGAGATCCTAATCTTCTTTTACAAAAGAGAGAGAGAGAGCCCCGGCCATGACGGCAACGAGAAGGCATTAAAAAAAGGCAAAAATGAAAATCACACATTTATACAAACTTGAGTATTACAGCTGCAGACCTGCCGTTTTCTATGTGTAAATGGTAAATGGTGCATCTATATGCATAGATTGTGCATTACATTCACCCATTCACATACACATACACCGAAACCATGCAAGGCACCAACCTGCACATCAGGAGCAATTAGGGGTTCGGTGTCTTGCTCAAGGACACTTCGACACTAACTCTGGGGGAGCCCGAGTTCGAACTGGCAACCTTACGGTTACCATCCAGCCACCCCTGAGCCGGCCACCACTGCCCCATGTATGTGTGAAGTAAACTTTTAAAATCACCCGAAGGGATGAAGTGCTCCAGTTTAATGGATGAAGAAGTGACTGATTTGGTCACACACACTTTGGTTTCACACACTGAGAAACATACAGGCCCCTCTAGAACCTTATCTCCCCACAAATGCACAAAGTCCATGGACTCACCACACTGTAAAACCCTGTGTGTGTGCGTGCACGTGTGCGTGTGTTTTAACCACTTCAACCCTTCATTGACCGGGTCCCAACACTCCCTTTTCCCCCCCCCCGGAACCTCCAGACCCACAGGAACGCACCCAGTGTGCCAGCCCGGTTCCGGCGAGCCACCCCGCGTCCGAAACTGCATGTGCACTCTCTCTCCCCCTCCCTCTCTCTCTGTAATTAGCAGGCAACAGTGCAACACTATCTCTCTCTCTCTCTCTCTCTCTCTGTGTTTCTATCACAACAGTGCCACTTTTGCCCCTACTGGTACTCTATAAACATACGTAGGGACACGTGTACATAGGGACATTGCTGTGCCTTGGAGTGGTTGCACCACTCAAAAATAGCCAAAAATAGTCGCATGCTCAACTTGCTCAAGTATACATTGTGAACTTATAGATACTGCAATTTTCACTGAATGTGCTGAACATTCATGATGAATTGAATTCAAGTGTTCTATTCTATTGTCAGTTAACAGTTTTGTATTGAGTTGTGCTTACTGTAATTCTGTTAATACTTCAATCAATCAATCAATAAAACAACATCTGAACCCCATGGGGGGGGGGGGGATTAGACATTGGCCAAAAAATAGCAAACCCAAAAGCTTGCAAACTTGTAGAGCGGCTATTTTTGGCAAAGAGAATTGCTGTAGTCTGTACTAGACTAGACAGTTGTAACTCAGTTTTATTCTACAAAGAAGAGAGAGAGAGGGTTTCAAGTGGTTATAAGACGTTGCCGTGTGGCCTCTTGGTGGCTTCAAGTAGTGAACTTATGTGTTGCTTTGCTTACCCCACCAGAAGTTGCCTAGTTGAGAGAGACACTGACGTAGTGAACTTATGTGTTGCTTTGCTCAGCTCACCCCACCAGAAGTGGCCTAGTTGAGAGAGACACTGACGTCAGCACTTCCCAAGATAACTGCACGGAGACTTTCTGGGACAGAGGTGTGTGTTTCACACAGTCATACACACACTGGGGACCATATCTTTATGGCTTGTACCTGTTTTGGCCTGACAGGAGATTTATGTGTCTTCCCTGAAAATCTGCAAATCTCCACCCCCGTCCTCTCTATCTCACCTACCCTCTCTCCCCTGTCCTCCATCTCCATTCTCCACCCCTCCGCGCACGCACGCACACACAAAAAACAGTTTTGGTGATGCTCTATGTTGTCTGAATCAACATTGTTTGTTTACATACAATGTAAGTCAATGAGGATAGATATTTTTGAATTATCAATTTCTAATCACGGGAGCAATTATTTTAGATTTCTTAATTGTCCACATTTATATACATCACGGTACGTCAACAACCCAAACCTCTACTAAAGTGGTCTTGCACTTTAAATAGACACAGGTTAACAGGCCACACATGTGAACTCACCTGACAATCAACACAACACTGGGACAGGCTGGGGGACTAACGACGAGGACACAGGTGGAAACGCTGACCAATCACAAGGTTATAAAGGCAGGTACACTGAACTACAGCAGGCAGACAGGAAGGCACAGAGCATACTACAAAATAAGATACACAACAAGCAGAGCAACAACAGAAATACAGTTCAAAAGACAAAACCTAAATAAGGACATAGTCAAAGTCCAAGGGCCGAGGAGCGGAGCGTGACAATTAATTATTATTAATTCATTAAGTTCTCAAACATTTTCATGTCAAGGACTCCCAAGTAACCAGTAATTAAGACACCCGCGCTGAAACAACAGAGCTTCTTAAAACGGCACATTTGAGAAGCAGCTAGGAGTTAAACTGTTAATCTGGTGTCAGTGGAGGGGGGGGGTGAGGTCAGAGTTGATCTCCATATTATGCAGATCTATCCACACTTTTCCTGGGCTGTGTGTGCTCCAGTTCCTGTTGATTTCATTGGATATCATTGGTCATCTGACCTTGGCTTTCATTGGATCAAATCGACAGGAACTGGAGCACACACAGCCCAGGAAAAGTGTGGATAGATGTCAAACCATGTATGGCTATCCAGGGTTTGATGAGGTCAGTGTCGGGGGGTGGGAGGGACAAAATACTATTTTTGGTTATCTTTATTTGACTCATATGTGACTTGAAAATTGTAATAAAGAAACTTTGATAAAAACTAATAAAAACAAAAATATATATATTACTAGCTATACAGTACTTTAAGTCAAGTTATTATTACAAAACATACATTAACCGTTTAAGTATAGTTTATACTTTGACTTTGTAAGTATATTTAGATTTTTTTTGTTTTTTTTGCACTTCTACGTCAGGTAAAGTTACCTGTTGTAACCGAGTATATTTCTACATGTTCCACCTGTCTGTCCGCCTGTCTGTCTGTCGGTACGTCTCTCTGCATCCTGTATATTTCTACATGTTCCACCTGTCTGTCTGTCTGTCTGTCTGTCTGTCTGTCTGTCTGTCTGTCTGTCTGTCTGTCTGTCTGTGGGTGGGTACGTGTCTCTCTGCATCCTGTATATTTCTACATGTTCCACCTGTCTGTCTGTCTGTCTGTCTGTCTGTCTGTCTGTCTGTGGGTGGGTACGTGTCTCTCTGCATCCTGTGGTTATGTCATCGCCCTGCCTGTCTACAGCCTGGAGCATCTTGTCAATGAAGCAGCTCATAAAAGCCGGCCCCGCCCCTTCTCCCCGGGCCACCTCCCACAGACAGACGCATATAGAGGAATGTGGCATTAAAGCTTTCTACACTTCTTATTCTACTGTATTTACATGTGTTAGGAATTGAGTCAATTACTATCAGGTGTGTGGTGTATAGCCTACTGCAGTGGTTCCTTTTTCATGTCAAGGACCCCCAAATTGACACTATAATTAGCCCGTGGACCCCCATTTGAAGAAGACTTTTATGTCTCTAGCAGTGATTCTCAACCCTTTTAATTTCAAGGACCCCCCCAGTTTGACCTGAATTAGGGCCGATTCATACTCCTATTTTACCGCTGTTTCGGCGCTGTAGTGCCGAAATGATTTCGGCTCGTCAGAAATTTTCAGTAGCACCGAAGAGTCGACTTTAGGACGGTACCCGCCCCCCCCCCGAACCTCAAATGACGTCAAATTGTAGGCTCTACAGCACCGAACCGACTTTTATTCGGCTCTAAAATAGGAGTATGAATCGGCCCTTAGTCTACGGACCCCCATTTAATGGCATTTCTATCTCTGGGACCCCCCAATTTATAATTGCCAAATGAATGTTAATTTAACTCTGAGAGTGTATATACACTCTGTGTTTGTCATTGAGTTCCTGGTGTTAGTGTGAAACACTGTTTGGTGTGCTGCACATAAATTATTATTTCAGTTCAGCGCCCCAAAGAAGAGAGATGCAGTGGAGACAGGTTTCCAGACATACGTACGTTTGGAGGAAGGAGGGACAGACAGACTCCCACGCTGAGCGTCCTGTCCTGTCCTTGGCTCCATGTCTTTCTTTAACCCATTCTGACCTGAGATCAGATTCATACGAGGTTTCCACTGGACACACACTGGTCTGATTAACCCATTCTGACCTGAGATCAGGTTCTAAAAATGTCAGTCGTTCTTCGATTTTTTCAAAAATAGCAGACCTACAAGCTCATAGTGCGCCACTCGGTGGCGCGCTATGAGCTTGTAGATCTGCTATTTTTCAATAGCTAAAGCATAACATGATGCTAACACCAAACTGGGTTCCCGTTCAGAATGGGTTAAATATAGGCTGTGGTGTTGCTTTTAGAAACACGGTATACTCTAGTTTGTCACACAGATAAAATATGGATTGGGCCGTTTAACATGTGGTGAACTGGGCGGCGGTGTGCACAGAGAGTTAAGAGGGGCGCGGGGGCTGAAATCTCGTGAGAGGGCACTTTTTTTTAGCGGAAAATAGCTGTTCTAAAACGGTTAGTCCCAATACTTGATTCTGATTTGCTGGTTACCGCCACGTGACCGTTGTAAATTTCACCGATAACCCACACCTTCAATCACTTTATATCATTCGCAGCTGATTCCGCATCTCTGTAGCTGTACTGGGGAAGGGGAGCGCTTGATTGTCTTACAAACCCATGCCGTGAGACCTCTCATGGCTTATTGCTTAAATCTATAAGCTATTTTCAGGGCGCAATGCAGCACTCTTATATTTATATACTGGAGATGCGGTGTACGACATGGATTTTAACTGCGTTCAAGTTCAGGAGACATTGAGCAAAAAAAGCAATTCCTGAATGCTGCCTTCAGGTATATGGCATGGAAAGGAGAGGCATTTGCATTTCTTTCACGGGGGGGGGGTGGAAGAATAACTGAACTGGTTCAACCCCGATGGAAAAGGGGCCTGTCTGTGTGCAGTGTTTTGGATGAGGGTTATGTAATGGAGAGAGAACGGAGGAGAGAGAGATGGAAGAATGTTGTTTTTGGCAGAAATTTTTGATTTGACATATAGTCTCTGGAATAGTTTTAATTTAGTTTTAGTCACATTGGAATGTTTTAGTGTTAGTCTAGTTTTAGTCGACTATAAATATCATGAGATTTTAGTCGACTAAATCTTCAGTTGATTTAGTCGACTAAAATGTGTTTTTGCCGTCGTAATGACTAAAAATACTAAAAATAGCCGATCTACAAGCTCACAACAAGCGTGACGCGTTGTGAGCTTGTAGATCTGCTATTTTCAGCATGCAAGTTTGCAACCAAGTGTAAAATGACTTATACTCGATCTCTTGTCCACTAGTCCCTTCCTAACATTTTAGGTTTTATTTGTTGACGAAATTGTCAATATATTTAGTCTTAGTTTTAGTCATCATGGCTATATATATAGTTTTCATTTAGTTTCCATTTAGTTTTCAGTCAGTGACAAAAGGTATAGTCAACGAACATTTTCCGTCTTAGTTTCAGTCGACGAAAACAACACTGGGAAGAACCACCGTGACAGTCAGTCAGTCAGTCAGTCAGTCAGTCAGTCAGTCAGTCAGGCAGTCAGTCAGTCAGTCAGTCAGTCAGTCAGCGAGGCAGACATGGGGGCGGACGTACACTCACTGTATATGCGGGGGCAGACGTACAGTGCTGTATGTATGCCGTCTCTCCTCACGTCCTGACATGTTGGATGATGATGATAATAATATGGGGAACAGAACACGTACTGCCTCTTGTTTATCTGAGTACACGTATACTGTATACGCTCCACTTGGCTCAGCGTGTGTTTGACAGACGCATGAGACAGACTGTCAACATGTTGCCTTCCACCATGTGGTGGAAAAAGTACTCAACTGTTTTACTTCAGTAAAAGTACCAATACTGCAATATACTGCTCACAATGCGTTCTTGCGTTGAGGGTTTTTTATTAAATATGATTGACGTAGATCTCGATCGGCTAATGGCATTCTAAGTGTTACCAAGAAACTTGTGACTAAATAATAACTACACTGGATTCCTTGGAACACATGAGGTTCTTCTTTTTTTATTTTCCATGTCCTGAAAAGTGCAATGGTTTTTTTGGACATCCTGTCCAACAGTATAACAATAAAGAGATACTGTAATATGAGAAATGATGGACCATTTCCACGACAACATCACAAGGGAACGCCGTTGGGACCAGGCCATGTTTCCAGGTGTGGGACAGCTAGAAGTGCATGATCTGATCCTTAGTGACATCATTGTTTAAACAGATGGCCGCTGTGTGCTCACTCAACTCGTTGCTTTCCAACCGTCTGTCACCGCGCAGCGCGTGACACACCTGAGAACAGTCAGGAAGGTATTTGATAAGCTGTAATCCAATGACTGCAGCTTTTAACCCATTCTGACCTGAGATCAGATTCTAAAAATGTCTTCTATGTCAGTCGCTCTTCGATAAAAAAAGAAATAGCAGAATGTGTAGAATACTTTAGATCAGTAATTTCTGCTATTTGTCGTACAAAGTATAGCCTATATATGTAGGGCCTAAAGAATGACCCATTATCAATATAATGTTCATATAATTTGTCCTCACTATAATCTCATAATGTGATAAAATGGTTCAAATACATTCTACAGTCATTATAGGCAGGTTTTAATTTTTCAAACAAAATTTCAAAAGTCCTATTTTGTATCAAACGTGAGAACAATGGCTTCCATTATGACATGCCTGCATGGCATGCTGACTTTCCAGGAACAGAAGCGCCCGCCGTTAGCATTAGCTTGGATTCCCCGCATCGATGATGATGTCACTGGTATAGGCTTCAACGTTTGTTGTACCATATAAATTGTTGTACCAGCTAAATGATAGTTAGGAACCAAATGGACCCTTATTGGTCTGTAACTCTGAGAGTCATGTGCAAATGGAACCAACCCTGAGCGCTTGTTTATATGTAACTATTTTTTTGATTGATTGATTGATTGATTGATAATTTTATTAGACAATTTTAGATGCAAACAGTACAGGGTACAGTCAAGCACAGCATTGGTCCAAAAGGATGGTACCGAAGAAAGACCTTGCGGTCTTGTTTCCATTCGGGCCCCATGCATTCATTCACAATGACAACAGTGACAACAAACAATACGTGGACTAGACGGAGACGGAGGACCGCCGTCTCAAGCGGACTAACCACGTGAGACGCCACCGAGGGAGCTAAAGCGAGCGAGTCGCCGTGTCGAACGATGCAAAGTTTGCTCTCGCCGACTCAGGGCCGACCCGAGAATAGTGAATGATGTTCTGGCGAGAGCGCTTTCCCCCCATAACCCCGTCCATAACCCCGCCCTACTAGTAGCCGGTGCTGTAAAACAAGCGCCACACTACTACTATTAGTAGGACTCTCACGCTCTGCAAAAAAGAGAGAGACCACCACTTTGACTTGCTTGTTTACTCTGACAAGGCTGTCGTCGGCAACTCGCTATAGTCTCGTGTATCCAGACAACTATTCAACCAGTGGGCCGGGGACCACCAGTGGTCCTTTAGGGGGTCCCGGGTGGTCCCCAGCTAAATGATGGAGAGTTGGTAATCATTTTTACGCTCTCACAAGTGATTGCTAAACATCTGCATTAGGCCTACTAAGTGTGCACAATTAGAAAATGTAGAAGATAATTGTTATGTCGATCATCGTTTGCCTGTTATCTCCTAAATACAGCATGGAATTGTGGACAAAAACAAAAACAGTTTTGGGTCTCGGAGGCTAAATGTCATCGCATGGTGGTCCGTGGCTCAAATGCTGAATAAACAGTGGGCCCTGGTATCAAAATGGTTGAAAACCACTGCTATATAGAGTCTGGAACTACACCTCCCGAAATCAGAGTAAGGAAGCTGCTATTTCCGTCTTATCTTTACATTATTTTTTTTCCTTTTCTGCTATAGCAACAAGCTATATGCTTAGATGTTTTCTACATTAGGATACATTTGCGCGAAACGGAAGTGGGGAGGAGGCTCTCCACTCTTCCGTTGCTCCAGACTGTATGACGGAAGCATTCTGCAGTCTGGCAACGCGAGACTATAGCAACTGGCAGACAGTAATGTTCAAAGCTCAGAGCGTAGTAGTAGTGGTCAAGACATGGGGGCTGACCTTTAGTGAAGTCTGACGTCTCAATAGTCCCACAGAGGTTAGATGTGTGTGAGGTTATGGTTAGGTTAAGGTTTATAGGGCTAGCTTAGTTATAATGTGCGCCGTGGAACCAACGGTGACGCGCAAGTGACCTTTAGCCACTGCCACAGCAGGCTGTGTGCGCATGAGCGCGTGCGCGCACACGCGATTGTGTCTTAATCTTTCTTTGTGTGCACAAGTGTGCCTATAAATCTGTGTGTGAATGTGCATTTGTGTGTGTGTGTGTGTGTGTGTGTGTGTGTGTGCATGTTTGTGTGTGCGTGTGTGCGTGTGTGTGTGTGTGTTTGAACTATACATACTTTGTGTGTGCCAACATGCGTCCTGCATGCTCGTGTTGACACTAGAGTGCAAACTCACGCGTGCTTCACCAGTGACTTTGCTTTTACAGTGTTCATTTTTAAACGCCTACTGTGTGAGCTCGCGTGTTTCGTCGGTGTCAGTGCTGTCGTCACCATACATGCCTTTTGGAAGCCGTGTGCGTGTGCGTGTGTGTGCGTGTGTGTGTGTGTGTGTGTGCGTGCGTGTGAGCTGGGAGACGGCTTGGAGACTGCTCTTTGGTGCTGGAGAGCAGAGGATCTATGTATAGAGCCTGCTGGGATGTCTGCAGCAGCTGGCCAACGCAGTCACTGGGCAAACATATATAACCCTCGTCAGGCACCAGATGAGATGATTAGACAGAATGGGAGGATTTCCAAATGAGAGAGGAGAGAAATATGGAATGAGAGTAAATGAAAGGGAGAGAGAGAGAGAGAGATGTCAGGAGAAATCTGTGGGAGTAGCAGAATCTCTACTCTATACTCAAAGTAAATACTACAAATGTAAGAGAATAAGTAAAAGGGATAAAGCGAGTGGCAGAGAGAGAGAGAGAGAGAGAGCTCTTGAATCCTTCATATAGAGAAGATGCATGTCCTACGCGTGCATCTCAACCAAAGTGTGAGCGTGGACCCGGCCTCCTCACAGTGCACGACCATGGACTGCTATCATGTTATATTACACCACTACACTATATCCTAATATTCTCATACATTATATATTATTATTATTATCCGACAACATTAATTGTTATACCATATTATATTATCTTACACTATTTCATTCATTATTATTGTTATTGCTACTACTTGTATTTGCCTGCATCTCCTTCCCTGTCCATCTCTCTTCTATTCTTTCTTCCTATTCCCACAGACAACTTTAATAAAATTGAACTGAATTTAATTGAATTTAATTGAATTGAACTGAACCTTTGGAACATATGCAAATTATAGTGAAGGGGAGTTTGATTAAAGCAAATAAGAAAGTCTTGGAGTGAGTATATAGGCACACAATATGAGAGAGAGAGAGAGAGAGTGAGAGAGAGAGAGAGAGAGAGAGAGAGAGAGAGGACACGGGCTGTTGCTTCACAAGAGCACACAGCAGAGCTAGTGTACGTGTCGTGCAAATGTAAGAGGTTTTAAGAGGTAGATACAGTAGATGCACTCCACCATGGCTCTGGGGGAATGTACAATGTATTAATTAGTACAGAACGTTCCATGTGTATTGGTTGCTAAAAACGTTGGTGTACGAAAATGTATGAAGTACCGTAATGAATTAAGAAACACTTTAATACCGTCCGTATAGAAAGAAAGTTTGAGCTCTTTTAGCACAAAAAGTAGTGCGGCTAACGGGTTTTCCACACGGAAGAAAACCCTTTAGCTGTACTTTTAGTGCTAAAAGCGCTCAAACTTTATTTGTTTTCCTGCCCTGATCTCTTTATCCCCCCCCCCCCCGCCTTTCTCGCTCTTCTTCCCTTTATTTGATTTCCTTGGAAAAAATGACATGATGGGAATACAGTACAACTACAGTAACTACAGTATGCTTTTTTTTAACTGTGACAATAAAGCTGATTCTGACAGATGAATAACTTCTGTGACTTCACTGATGTTCTGGTGAAGAATTCAGAAAGTGAGTGAAGTCAAGAGATGAAGCGTATATAGCCGGTAGGTTATTGGAGAGAGGATGGGGTGGTGAGGGGAGTGGGGGAGGGGAGGGGGGGGGGCAGATCTAGAGATAACAAGATGGATTGACTTTCTTTGCCTTATGTGAAGAATGTATGATGAGTTATTGTAGAGTGAGTGTTTATGCTGGGTTGAAACAGGCTCCAGAATAATGGATGACATCGAACAGCTGTTGGAATCTCAAAACGGAACGCAACAGAACAGAATGGTAAATGGCGCTTTTATATAGCGCCTTTATCCAAGGCGCTTTAGTTTATACAGGGATTGTGCATCACATTCACCCATTCACACACACACACACACATTCATACACCGATGGCGGCGGAAACCATGCAAGGCACCGACCAGCACATCAGGAGAAATTAGGGGTTCTTCAGAGTCTTGCTCAAGGACACTTTGACAACTAACTCTGGGGGAGCGCAGAGGGTTCGAACTGGCAACCTTGCGGTTTCCATCCAGCCACTCTACCGCTGAGCCACCACCGCTGAACAGACCACCAGAACAGAACAGAACAGAACAGAACAGAACAGAACAGAACAGAACAGAGAGAACAGGCAGCTCTTCACGGGGCCAGGGACGAGTCCCCTACTATCACTGCATGTCAACAGAAACATGGCCCCACATTTGATGCTATAATGTGTCACTAGTATAAGCAAGAGATTACAACTGCAGGCGTGCCGTTCTAAAAGTGGACAGTGCGACGACGACATTGTGCGCACATAGCCACGGCCAAGCTCTGACGGCAACATTATATATACGATTATACGGTAGGCAACACGAACGTTGGCACACAAATATCACGTTAGCACAGGGGGGGGGGGGTTCTCAGCGTTTTATAGGCCGGGGACCCCCGGAAATGTCCCTGCGTTAGCACATTACTGTAGCACAGGGTTCCCCAATTAATTTTCCTCAAGGGCCATATTTTGACTATACAGCTGGGGGCCGAGTCCGCACGCGCGGGGTCGAGGTCTTGCCCTGTCTTGCCCTGAAAATTCATTTTCAGGGCAAGACCCCATTTTCAGGGTAAGACCCCATTTTAAAAGGATGCCCAGTTTGACATGCATATAGGCTACTGACCCCCATTTAATGACATTTATATCATTAATTCTTCCAGGGGCCACAAGGGGGGCGCTCCGCAGGCTGCAAATGGCCCGCGGGCCGCCTATTGGGGAACCCTGCTGTAGCACATCATTGGTGGAGATGTGTACAGTAGTTGTTCAAGATATTACGTGCATCCCTTTATATCCCAATGTAAAGAAAAGGAGGAATAAGGAAAGCAATTCTCCCACTACAGTAAAAGATATATATGCTCTCATAGGGGGCTTCAAGCCAGTCAGCCAGATGAGTGTTTAATTAATTGTGCTGTCTGAAAGCCTCTTGGGTTGCACAGGGAAGCCACCTCAGGGCCAGTATTATTAGAATCTGAGTAGCAGGCCAGCAGTAGTAAAAACGTAATGAGGGACCCAGACTGAGTCTAATCCTGGGATCAGACCCCGGTCTCTAGTATTCATATTCAGCTGCAGGACTCACTGAGACATTAGAAATAGACTCTGATGTCAGAGGATCACATTTAGTTACAGACAGGTCAGCATGAACCCACTTAACTTTCGGCCCCATGCCCGCATATATACATAAACATGTATCACACGCGCATGCGTATAGTACACACACACACACACACACACACACACACACACACACACACACACACACGCATATAGATACACGCATAAGAATAAAAACAACACCAAAATCAAACTGTCTTAAACACACTGGTATATACCGGTAGGTCAATAACTCTTTGGAATGCTCTGCCCAAAAACATCTTATCTACAATACATAACAAAATTACTTTCAAAGAATATCAAGAGAGATACCGTGCCAATTTTACCAAGTACATAACTGTGAACTGTGATTTGTGAATTTGTATTTGTTTTTATTTTGTTGTTTTTATTTTATTTTAAATTGTATTTTTTGTTGGACATTTGTATTGTATTTGTTTTATTCAGGACCCCCAGGAAGACTATAGTCATGTGTCTCTAATGGGGATCCTTCAATAAACATAAACATAAACACGCAGAGACACGACGACACACTGGCTGACAGAGGCTGGTTGTTCCAACCACTAGTTCTCCATCTCCACCAGCCCCCCCCCCCCCCCCCATCTATCGCTGCAATATAGACGCCATGGGTCTATATTTCAAAGGCCAAGGTCACAGTGGCTTTCATTCACCAGGAAGTTACACAGTAATGAGAGCAATTAGGAGGCTGCCACAAGGACATATTCAATCTCTTTCTTTACCCCCCATAGCTCCGCCTCCGTCTCACTCTTTACCCCCCCCCCATAGCCCCGCCTCCGTCTCACTCTTTACCCCCTCCCCCCCCCCATAGCCCTCCGTCTCACTCAAATACCGCCAATCTCTGTCTTTTACCCCCCATAGCCCCGCCTCCGTCTCACTGAAATATACCGCCACCAATAAAGCCCCACTTTGTCCTCAGAAGCGTCTCTGCTCCCTCCCAGCTCTCTCTCTCCTGTCATATACGATCACGTTTGAAACAGTATATAAGCTCCACCTCCCCCTCTATTTTAACGGATGTGTCGTGAGGCGATGAATAACAAATATCTAAATATTGAATCGAGCAACTTAAAAAAACTGTCTGGGGTGTTCAACATATAGGCTACTGTAAACCTAACTGTCTGGGGTGTTCACATAATAGGCTACTGTAAACCTAACTGTCTGGGGTGTTCAACATATAGGCTACTGTAAACCTAACTGTCTGGGGTGTTCAACATATATAGGCTACTGTAAACCTAACTGTCTGGGGTGTTCAACATATAGGCTACTGTAAACCTAACTGTCTGGGGTGTTCAACATATAGGCTACTGTAAACCTAACTGTCTGGGGTGTTCAACATATATAGGCTACTGTAAACCTAACTGTCTGGGGTGTTCAACATATAGGCTACTGTAAACCTAACTGTCTGGGGTGTTCACATATAGGCTACTGTAAACCTAACTGTCTGGGGTGTTCAACATATAGGCTACTGTAAACCTAACTGTCTGGGGTGTTCAACATATATAGGCTACACTGTAAACCTAACTGTCTGGGGTGTTCAACATATAGGCTACTGTAAACCTAACTGTCTGGGGTGTTCAACATATAGGCTACTGTAAACCTAACTGTCTGGGGTGTTCAACATATAGGCTACTGTAAACCTAACTGTCTGGGGTGTTCAACATATAGGCTACTGTAAACCTAACTGTCTGGGGTGTTCAACATATAGGCTACTGTAAACCTAACTGTCTGGGGTGTTCACATATAGGCTATACTGTAAACCTAACTGTCTGGGGTGTTCACATATAGGCTATACTGTAAACCTAACTGTCTGGGGTGTTCAACATATAGGCTACTGTAAACCTAACTGTCTGGGGTGTTCAACATATAGGCTACTGTAAACCTAACTGTCTGGGGTGTTCAACATATAGGCTACTGTAAACCTGACTGTCTGGGGTGTTCAACATATAGGCTACTGTAAACCTAACTGTCTGGGGTGTTCACATATATAGGCTACTGTAAACCTAACTGTCTGGGGTGTTCAACATATATAGGCCAAACTGTAAACCTGAGAGGATGAAATGACCAAAAGTTGTTTTTGAAAGTGAAATATATTGTATGTCTCACCCTGACAGTCTTTATCTCGGTCTGTCGTCCTCTCACTCCCTGCTGTCTCCTTGCGGTGCTCTCCTCTCCTCCTCCCTGGTTCCTGTCTCCTTGCGGTGCTCTCCTCTCCTCCTCCCTGGTTCCTGTCTCCTTGCGGTGCTCTCCTCTCCTCCTCCCTGGTTCCTGTCTCCTTGCGGTGCTCTCCTCTCCTCTCCTCCTCCCTGGTTCCTGTCTCCTTGCGGTGCTCTCCTCTCCTCCTCCCTGGTTCCTGTCTCCTTGCGGTGCTCTCCTCTCCTCCTCCCTGGTTCCTGTCTCCTTGCGGTGCTCTCCTCTCCTCCTCCCTGGTTCCTGTCTCCTTGCGGTGCTCTCCTCTCCTCCTCCCTGGTTCCTGTCTCCTTGCGGTGCTCTCCTCTCCTCCTCCCTGGTTCCTGTCTCCTTGCGGTGCTCTCCTCTCCTCCTCCCTGGTTCCTGTCTCCTTGCGGTGCTCTCCTCTCCTCCTCCCTGGTTCCTCATGGCCTCTCCTGGCTCTTCACCAGAGTTAAGTAGTGGTTAGAGAGGCTATCCTGTAATCAAAAAGGAACAGTTTTGACTCCTGCAACTGGTTGTTGGTCATCGACTGTGTCTCGTGTCGTAGCGCACTTGAGTGGGATGCATGTCTTTGTCCGGCACGTGACACCCTACCCACATCACGGGTGATTTGTAACCCGCAGGACGGGTGATTTGTAACAATGTCTGGCTATAGACCAATTATTTGTTTACAAACATTGGGACTGGGCGCACGGGTGACTGTTTCATGTAATCAATTCCCAACAGATCTCCAAAACCTGTTGTTTTGGGAAGCGCTGGTTTCAGTCCAGTATTGCACACAGAGAACAGCTCATATACAAGACCACATCGCATCGCAGATGCGACTGTTTGTTGTGAGCGTAGAGGTCTGCGTGCGCGACACCATCGCGGGACGAAGCATACATTATACTTGATGGGCTGCAGGTGCGCGTGCAGCCGTGCACAAACAGGCTCGGCTGCCGTGACCATGAGCGCACCTCCCGTTCTTATGACCGCGACTGGAGGTGTGGTTTTGAGGACAACTGCTTTGAATTGCTATTATTGTTCAAACAAACACAACAGAAACCAATGGATTATATATTTCAAGGGCGAGAGATCACAATACAAATCCTAATCATTCTTCCTCCACACTGGGAAAAAAAACAGCATCTGAAAGTTTGTTCATGGGTCATGTTTTACACGTGAGTGCATTTAGAACTTTTCCATTGCGTCTTATGAGAGGAAGGGTTCTTGTGCTGCCGGTATGCGCGCGCATGCTGGTGCTTATCAGTGTGACCTCGTCTGTTAACTGGTGTCTATAGAGTGTCGCGGTCCCGACCCCTACCAGGGCCCAGTCCCGCCCCCTACCAGGGCCCATGAAATGATTCCCCGTTAATTTTCCTCACAGACATTTCAAAAAGTATTAATTCAAAGACCTTTGGAGCCTCCTACAAAGCCAACACGAGTTGTGACCAATCATGACAACAAACACAATTTTTGGGGGCGAACAAATAATTAGAAAGAAGAAGAAAACTGCAGGTTATTTACACTTACACTTTTTTGTTGTTTTTGCTTCTTTGTAATTGTTTGTTCGGTCCAACTCCAAAATGTCGTGTTTGTCACACAACTCGAGTTGGCTTTGTCCGTGACGTAAACGTCTTTAAATAAATACTTGAATGAATGGAGAGTTCACTTCTGGGTCTCACGTCGTCATGAAAAGGGGGCGGGACTGCGACGCTCTATAGCAAAGGCATTCTTTAACGTGCATTTACTACTAAATAGAATGTCAGCTAAAGGCACTCCCAAAGTTATCATGAGTTATTATGATTTTGTTCTTATTGACCTACTGACGCCAAACAATGTTTGTGTTCAGTAATTAGGACGAAAAACATTTGGCCTACATTACAATGCCACGGCACGCCATGAATGCCCTGAACCGCAGCCCGGTTAGATTAAACGTGTGACGACGTTCTGCAGCAGGAGGACTTTGCTCTCTCTTTCTCCAGGCGGTGTAAAGTAAAGTAAAGCAGATTTTACTGCTCGCTGACACACAGCAGACGTCACATGACCTCGTTCAAACAATCCACTCGCTAACCATGACTCAGGCGCGTCCCTGAGCGTTTTGTCAGTCGGCACAATGCGAGGCCATATAAAGAAAGGCAAACCTACGGACTCTAAAGTGAAAAGGCATGTGGGAGAAAAAAGAGAAGAAAAAAAATAACTTGGTCAAAAGCTTCAAACCCTTCGTTAAACGAATGAATGCAGAAAGGTATAAGGGGGGTTGGTGGGGGCTGTCAACGGGGGTGGGGGGCCTTGGCTACCTTTCACAATGGTCCATTCTGGGAAAAGCCTTTAGCCAAACAAAGAGAGGGACGAAAGAAAAAAGCAAATAGATGATATAGATTCACTTTGACCAGTGGTGTGACAAAGCGAGTTTGTTCCTCTGAACTTTGCTGGCAGTGACTGGACACATTCAAAATGTCAAGTGGAGGCTGTTGTTGGGGGTGGGTGGGTGGGCGGGCGGGTGGGTGAGCGTGCTGAGGATTGTTCTGTGAAGAAGAATAGAGGAAAAGAATGAGGGTGCTGCAAGCGAGTGAATGCATTAATACATGAAAAGAAGAGGGCAGCGAATAGTTAAGAATGATGACACAATGGGGGACTGTTTGCAGCACGCTGAGCCCAGCTGAGGCATTCAACTGTTGGAGAGGAGAGCATAATTATGCATTCTTCTACACAAACAAGTACTTTTTAATGTCAGCAGCAACAACAACTGCTTTAAACCAAGTTGACGGTCCGCCACATATAGAATGATGACCAGACTCTTCAAGCGTACGTGTTGTGATGTGACACGTTAACTTGAAGATCAATTATTTTCAGGCAAGCGACAAGCTATGGAGACATGGAGCATAAAGTTGGCCTCCAAAAGAGTTGTGCCCATCCAAGCAGCAGACACTGCAGAAAACTATTTGATGTCAATTAAATGAGAGTTAACAAGTTAACAACCATCTATACCCTTCTTCTCATTGTTATGTCCCTATATGGTGGTCTAGGGCAGGGGTTCTCAACCTGGGGTTTGCGACCCCTCGACCCCAAATTATTTTGGGGGATCCCCAAATTATTAAAAAAAAAGAAAAGCTGAATGGCTGGAAAATGGAAATTTAGAGACAAAATGACAAAACTGTAAGAGTAACTTAAACAAGGTTCAGCAAGTCTGTCTGTCTGTCTGTCTGCCTGTCTGTCTGTCTGTCTGTCTGTAACCTCTGTGAAGGCATGGCATGGAGTAATGATAACATGGCTGCACACAGGTGACTCAAATAGGGTGATTGCTGCAGGTGATTGGTGGAACGATGATTGGAGGCCCAACCAGTAGTGAGAGGCGGAGTTGAATGATGAGTGAATCAGACCTGCATTAGGCAGGGAGGCAGATAGAGAGGCAGAAAATGAACAGCAAACAAGTGTATGCCTGAATGGCAGTAGAGCCTACTGTACACGTGACACCCATCCATAAGAATGGACCACACGCTGACATACTTCAGTGGTACATCTTTATTTCATTAGTTCCACACACCAATCTAAACTCCCGGGTCGTTTGGGTCAGTCCCGTCCCTGCCAGACCTGCTGGTCTCAGATCAGAGTCGTTTGGGACTCAGACCTGCTGGTCTCAGATCAGAGTCGTTTGGGTCAGTCCGTCCCTGCCAGACCTGCTGGTCTCAGATCAGAGTCGTTTGGGTCAGTCCGTCCCTGCCAGACCTGCTGGTCTCAGATCAGAATCGTTTGGGTCAGACCTGCTGGTCTCAGATCAGAGTCGTTTGGGTCAGACCTGGTCTCAGATCAGAGTCGTTTGGGTCAGACCTGCTGGTCTCAGATCAGAGTTGTTTGGGTCAGACCTGGTCTCAGATCAGAGTCGTTTGGGTCAGACCTGCTGGTCTCAGATCAGAGTCGTTTGGGTCAGTCCGTCCCTGCCAGACCTGCTGGTCTCAGATCAGGTAGCTCCAGACACCGAGTCTGGACAATGTCTGGGGTCAAGGCCCTCCTACGGAGCTCTCCTCATTGGGTCACATCCTGTCCGAAAAGGGGATGATGGGAACCACCCCTCCCCCTCCCCCCCCTCACCCCACTTACCGTGGGAGGCGGTAGGCTGGGGGTCAGAGGTCAGGGCCGCACTCTCGGGTTTCAAAGCTCGCCCGGGGGGCTGAGGTCGAGAGGTCGCAGCAAGCGGCTCAGTGTTTTAAAGTTAGAACGTAGTAATGGCTTCAGCAATTAAACACTGAAAGTGGAAGCGATTACATCCCCTGGTTTAGAGACAATGGCGGTCGCTGTGACAACAAGCCGCTGCACGCCAATCACGTCGGCATGTCTCCGCAAACCGCAAAACTCAATTCGCGGGTGGCGTGCAAAACACAACGCACACTGAAAGAGAGAAGTTTAACTCTTATGTGCTCGCACTCATGCAGTCGACCAGTAATCAATCACAGAGGGCAGCTCTGGTTTTGACCTCCGAGGATACACAGAGCACCGGTGTGAGCTCACAGTTGAGAATAGCGCGTGCGTGTGTGTGTGTGTGTGTGTGTGTGTGTGTGTGTGCGTGTGTGCGTGTGTGCGTGCGTGTGTACGTGCGTGTGTGAGTGCGTGCGTGGTCACATGTTTTGTTTATGCATGTCCGTGTTCTTATCCTTGATGTCATCCGAGGAGCATTACCACTGTTTGGACTGCAGGTCCAGCGACCTTCAGGTTGAATGGTTCACACATCATGGGAGGACAAAAGCAGCTCAGTTCACATGCCCCGGTGACTCACACACACACCGTATTGATCACTAAAGTAGCTAAACATTTGTCCAACAACTCGCCATGCAGTTAATCTTCTTTGCAACTCCTAACAAATAGAGATTATGTGATTTTGTCAGAAGTGCCGTATATTGATGATATCAGCGGACAGAGTGAGTGGTCAGAGACAATGTCTGCTGTCACGTCACAGGCAGATTATTTACTTATACTCCCCCCTGTGACTCATTAGTGGTCTGACCTGTCGAGCAGGACGGGCGGACCAAAAGGCTCCTTGTTGCAACAGTAAACACAGATAATTGCGTTGGGAGGACACGCCAGATTGAACTGAATCTGTGAACGATGTATATAGCTATCTCTGCTATCGCTGCTGAAGATGTTTATAGTTCAAACACGTAAAGTCTATAATTAGTTGAGGGCTCTATATCAGGGCCCCCTCCCGTTTTTTGCTGAAAAACAGGCGATGTATATACACTTGTAGCTTATAAATCGCCTGTTTTCGCCAAATCTCCCCCCCCCCCCCCCCTAGAATAGGCGCGCTATAGGTTTCGAGTGATTAATAACGTATCAAAGCAGGGTCATATCTCTATCGTTGCTGAAGATATCGCAAGTTTAAATGCAACAGTCTCTCCTCCCTTTTTGCTCACGTTTTTTCCAACTTGGCAAATGACGCACTTGTCTTCCAGATACACAATTTACTTAGTGTTGATTTATGCTCATAAACATTCAGCGTTTCAGGTTTGCGAGTGTTACATGAATCCCTGGGCCCTCGTTTTTTCATTTCGTTTTTTTTTTACTCTTTCAAACTGTTTCAGGTCAGCTGAACAAGTGGTTAGTGTCTGACGGGCCATGACGTACGCACGGCCTCCTTGGCAACAGATTAAGCCTTGCTTTCCCGCCCCGGGGCGAGAGATGTGTACACGCATCTCAGCTAATGGGAACTTGAACCCAGCTCTCACGGCCAGCAGAGACTCTCTTGTCCTTGTCCTCGTAGCGCGCGGCTCCGCGCTAATGTTCTTTAGTGATAGACATATAAAGACCTGTGGACCCATAGAGCTTTTTAGCAGCACGGCAAGCCCAAACCCAGCCAGCTGCTGGCAGTTATGGGACTAACGTTATGTAAGAAGTGTGTGTGTGTGTGTGTGTGTGTGTGTGTGCGTGTGCGTGTGTGTGTGTGTGTGTGTGTGTGTGCGTGTGTGTGTGTGTGTGTGTGTGTGTGTGTGTGTTTTTCCTCTCTCTCTATCTCTCTCCCTCTCTCCCTCTCTCTCTCTCTCACGCCATATGCAGTGTAAGAAAGGCCTTTATCAGTAACAGTCTAGAGATAACACCTGCTGAAGCGTTCCACGATGGAGTAACATTACAGTATCCCCGGCCCCGGCCGTGAGCCTGTGCAGAAGAAGAACACGGCAGGATTCAACATGTTAGCATTTACGCAATTCCACACTGCAGTTTTGTTTTGTTTATAATGTGTGCAGGCTTCTCTCTCTAAGTGCAAAGGAAAGAACCACTTGGAGTGTTGCGTTAAATGAACACTGAGCATTTTGCAGTATATACCCTGTGTGTCTGTCTCTCTCCTAACCATGTCCCCCATGTGTCTGTCTCTCTCCTAACCATGTCCCCCATGTGTCTGTCTCTCTCCTAACCATGTCCCCCATGTGTCTGTCTCTCTCCTAACCATGTCCCCCATGTGTCTGTCTCTCTCTCCAAACCATGTCCCCCATGTGTCTGTCTCTCTCCTAACCATGTCCCCCGTGTGTCTGTCTCTCTCCTAACCATGTCCCCTGTGTGTCTGTCTCTCTCTCCTAACCATGTCCCCCATGTGTCTGTCTCTCTCCTAACCATGTCCCCTGTGTGTCTGTCCCTCTCCTAACCATGTCCCCCTGTGTGTCTGTCTCTCTCCTAACCATGTCCCCTGTGTGTCTGTCCCTCTCCTAACCATGTCCCCCTGTGTGTCTGTCTCTCTCCTAACCATGTCCCCCGTGTGTCTGTCTCTCTCCTAACCATGTCCCCTATGTGTCTGTCTCTCTCCTAACCATGTCCCCCATGTGTCTGTCTCTCTCCTAACCATGTCCCCTATGTGTCTGTCTCTCTCTCCTAACCATGTCCCCCATGTGTCTGTCTCTCTCCTAACCATGTCCCCCCTATGTGTCTGTCTGTCTCTCTCTCCTAACCATGTCCCCCTGTGTGTCTGTCTCTCTCCTAACCATGTCCCCCATGTGTCTGTCTCTCTCCTAACCATGTCCCCCATGTGTCTGTCTCTCTCCTAACCATGTCCCCTGTGTGTGTGTCTGTCTCTCTCCTAACCATGTCCCCCATGTGTCTGTCTCTCTCCTAACCATGTCCCCATATGTGTCTCTCTCTCTCCTAACCATGTCCCCTGTGTGTCTGTCTCTCTCCTAACCATGTCCCCTGTGTGTCTGTCTCTCCCCTAACCATGTCCCCTGTGTGTCTGTCTCTCCCCTAACCATGTCCCCTGTGTGTGTGTGTGTGTCTGTCTCTCTCCTAACCATGTCCCCTGTGTGTGTGTGTGTGTCTGTCTCTCTCCTAACCATGTCCCCTGTGTGTCTGTCTCTCCCCTAACCATGTCCCCCTGTGTCCCGTCTCCCTCTTGGTCCTGTGTGGGGTTTTTTTTCTCCCTCTTCCAAACAACTCGACTGTTTATCGTACACAACCCCTCCCACACACCCCATTGTCCTATTCACTTTCTATCATTGGCCTTCATCCAGCTTCTGAATATTTGCATTCAGCTTCACTATCAGAAAAAAAGGGAAAAAAAGATTAACAATGACTTATTCTTTCAGCACAGAGACCATCTCCTCGCCTTACCCTCTCTCTCTGTGACTCTCTCTCTCTCTCTCTGTCTCTCATCTCTTTTATCCATTCTCCTCTTTCATTCCCCCCCGATGATTATTCCCCTCTAAATGTACTACTACTATAATAATGACTATAATAATATTAATCATTCCTGCTCCTAAACGCTACTTCCCTTCAGGGGGGGCGGCAGTGGCTCAGCGGTAGAGTGGCCGGATGGTAACCACAAGGTATTCCCAGTTGGAACCCTGTGGGCTCCCCCAGAGTTAGTGTCGAAGTGTCCTTGAGCAAGACGCTGAACCCCTAATTACTCCCGATGTGCAGGTTGGTGCCTTGCATGGTTTCCCCCGCCATCGGTGTGTGTGAGTGTGTGTGTGTGTGTGTGTGTGTGTGTGTGTGTGTGTGTGTGTGTGTGTGTGTGTGAATGTGATACACAACCTATGTGTAAAGCGCCTTGGATAAAGGCGCTCTATAGATGCACCTTTACCATTCACTTCAACTTCACCCCTTCTTCCGTGTATGCCGTGGCTGCTATTTTCACAACTTCTTAAACATCTGTTTTAAGATTTGTGGAATTTCTTAGATTTTTGGTATTCAAATTTTTTTTACCTGCAAATGAAAACAATATAATGCAAAAGTTAATTAACAACATTTTGACAACCCTAGTATAATTAGCTTTAAAACCATGCTCCTGCAAACGCATGCACACACAGCTACATACTCACATAATTATGCATGCATCCATCGCTGCACGTATGGATGCATTATTTGATCCGAACCATGCCTTGATGACATGTACAGCACACGCATATACACGCAAGCACGCACGCACGCACGCACGCACGTCACAGTCACACCAAGCCCTTATCTGTCTCACATGAGAGATCAGAGTGCTACAGGTTGACAGCCATCAAATGGAGAATGGGAGAACACCAACAAATACAACGATAAGAAGAGAGCTAAAGGCATAGAGACTCCTCTATAATACAATACAAGAGCACCATAGAGAAGGAGAGAGAGAGAGAGAGAGACAGCTACACAGCCACTACTCTGTGGAATGCACTCCCTCCAGCCCTGAAATCCCTAAATTCTCTTGCAAGATTTAGGAAAGACTTGAAATCATGGCTGCACATCTGCACACTAACTGGTCATATAGTTATAGCTTCCGACCCTGGATAGCCCATCTCCCATGCTCTGGACTCTCCTCTCCTCTTAGATAGATACTTTATTTGTCCTTTCGGAAATTTGTTTTGTGCACAGCAGTCATCAGGATATACATAAAACATTATGCAAACCAACAGATCACACAGTACATAAAGAAACAATGCCAACAGAAGGCCACCAGTCATAGTTCCTAGAGGACCTCTTGTCCCAGCCTTATATATATAAGGATTATTTGTTATATGGTTGTTTTGTTTGTACAGTATGTTTGTGTATAGTTTCATGTTACAAAATGGACCACAATGGAAAAAAGCGAAACAGGCTTTTTTGTGTCTAAGTCCATTTGGCGTTTTTTTTTTTAAATGTCATTTTCTGTAATTTTCTTAAACTGCCAATAAAGTATTCTATCTACTGTATCTATCTATAGAGAGAGAGAGAGAGAGAGAGAGAGAGAGAGAGAGAGAGAGAGAGAGCGAGCAACATAATGTGTATAGCTTATAGAGCGTGCGGTGCTTCCCCCGCTAATTCCTTGTCAGGATCAGGTTCCACTTTTAATTATCAATCAATCAATCAATCAATGGATTGTGTTCCGGGCTTGGATCAATGGAACGAACATATAGTAAACTTTAAGGTTCAAGGTTTTAAAGAAGAAATGCCATGACTTATTTTTTTAATATATTTTTTTACATTATATTTATATTTATATTTATTATTATTGTATTATTATTATTTATTTTTGGAGGGGAATTGCAATATTCTCTTCTCATCACAATGAAAACTCATCTTTGAAGGTGTAACTATAGGGGTGCGTTTGGAAATGCGCACCGGGAATGTGGTCAGTTGGTTGAGTGTGGTGGGCGGTGACGTCACTGTGTGCCTTATTTACGACCGACCACATCTGTGACGCATTCACACCGATCCACACCGGACAGCCCCAGCTTCAGGGTAGGGTCTCTCAGTGCGGGGCACTCGGCACACCCGGTGCGCAGCGCACTGGATTTTCGAACGACAACGCACCGAGTGCACTGAATAAACAAACGACAAGAGAGCACACCAGTGCGTTCAGGGCGCATTTCCGAACGCACCCTATAGTAGTTCACCAGACAGAACAATGCACATCCCAGGAGACCAATCAGACGACCTGCCGGGACAACTGGTTGCAGTTGACAGCCAATCGGCCGGCTCCATCCATCCATCCATGACATCAGAGATACAGTTGGGGAACCAGAACGGGGGGGAATATGATCTGTCATCATCAAGGAAAAAAAAGAAAAGAAAAAAAAACTCTCAGAAGACACTGAGACAGCAGTGCTTCATGGAAATCAAAACCTTATTGAATTAAGCCCTACAGGCTCTCTATACTCCTGTCCTCTGGTTTCACTAGAAATATCACTTACCCGAAAAAGAAGAAAAAGAAGAAAAAGAGAGAGAGAGAGAGAGAGAGAGAGAGAGAGAGAGCACCTTCCTTTCATGCCCCAGATATAATTTGGCTTCAAACACTGAAACTACACAGGCCTACGGTATAGGCAACACAAGAAGGTCTGCAGCAGAAGGTCTGCAGCCATAGCTGATGCACTCCAGCAGGTGCTGGTCATAGGAGACATGTGGTTCAAACTATTATGTCAGTGTTCAGACACTCATTGCCTCATTCATATACTGTAGGACACCTGAATGTAGCTCCATATGTTCCCTCAGCACTATACACTTATTCTGTAGCTCCATATGTTCCCTCAACACTATACACTCATTTCATTGAGCCAAGCCGGAACACAATCAATTGATTTATCATTAGGTATAGGTTCATTAAGTGGTCAGATGGTTGGGTCACAAACGCTTGAGGAACCGAATATAAATATAACAACGTGGCGCCCACATCTGAACTGAACTAAAAAAAATGAATCGCCTTGTTCTTTACTTTCACCCCATTGACTTTGAATGGTGTCCACTTTCTCCTACAGATTTTCAAGTGGGCCCTGATCCAGGAAACATTGCGCACCGCGGTGTGATAATGCCCATTCATGCATTTTGGCACACGTTGTAAAACCAGACGTCATTGGCCTAGATATATACTGTTGCACCTCACAGGCTGCTTGTGATTGGCCTAGATATACTGTTGCACCTCACAGGCTGCTTGTGAAACGGCGAGGAGGGCCGTTATTATCACCGCCTTGGTGACAAGCAGTCAATCATTAACCACGCTGTGTTGAATGGTTGCTGTTGTGGAGCCAAGCCGGAGATAAGGCCCAGATACTGAAGCACTTCCGTCATCTCATTCTGTTTTACTGTAAACATGCTATGAATGAATCGCCCTTTCAGCAGGCTGCAATAAGTGCTGTATACCGTGAACAGTGTGGTGAACGCTGCAAAATTAGTACACACCCTCTCTTTCAGAAGAAATGGACACAGCTGTATTACCAATATGCTGTAAAGGCTCCACATGACAAGGGTGTTTGTTTGTGTGTGTGTGTGTGTGTGTGTGTGTGTGTGTGTGTGTGTGTGTGTGTGTGTGTGTGCGTCCGTGCGGTAAATGTAGTGCTTTTATCCAAAGCACTTTACATAGATTGTGCATTGTACATTCAACCATTCACACACACATGCATTCATTCATACAGCGATGGCAGAAGAAACCTTGCAAAGGCACCAACCTGCACACCGGGAGCAATTTAGGGGTTCAGAGTCTTGCTCAAGGGCACTTCCACATTAAGGGGGAGCCCAGGATCGAACTGGGAACCTTGCGGTTGTGCACGTGTGCGTGCGGCGGGCGTGTGGGCGGGCGGGCATATGTGCGCGTGTGTGATGCATATATATATTATACATACACACATGCACACTTCCACACACTTTGCCTGAAGGCAGACACATGTTGCACAGACATCGGGACAGATGTTTTTGAGTAAAAGATGGACCGCTTTATGACCAAAACATGGAGCTGTTCAAAGGCAACGTCCCTGGAACGCGTAGAGTGAGAAAGGCTTCAATTAGCTCTCTGTAATGAGACTGGGCTGGGCTGGGGGGGTTGTTATATAAGGTTATTAAACCATAATCCTGCTATTGACCCCATACTCCAGCGTGTCGGTCACGCCACACACAACTGCTACAGTGTTAAAGTCCAACCTATAATATGCTCCGTCGCACGGCGGTGTCGCGTGCCGTAAACAGCAGACCTACAAGCTCGCGAGGCGCCGTGAGCTTGTAGGTCTGCTGTTTACGGCACGCGGCGTCACACCGAACGTCGTGCGATGAAGTATGAAATGAATTGGGGGCTTTTTTAGCCATAACAAAGTTCACGGCTCTTTTATAACAGCTGTTGGAGATATGGGGTTATATAAAAGTGAGAGAAGCGAGGAAAAAAACGTCCAGACCAAGATTATCTGGTCCATTTATGAGTCCCCCACCAAACACACACACACACGCACGCGTGCTGGTCCATTTATGAGTCCCCCAAACACACACACACACACACACACACAAGGCATAGGCCTATTTAGGCTACACATGACATTGGCAAGGCACCGATATCAAAACAAAACATATAAATTATAGCCCTATTTATACAACAGACGAGCTGACAGCGCAGCGCACTTAATAACACACAATAATATAGTTAAATAGTAAATGCTTTACCTTAAACCCCAAATGTGCTCTTGCGCTCCTGGGTGGTTAATTCCCTCATCATGGCATGTACTGTATATCCAACGTGTACGTGTTACTTGTCCAGAATGTCATTATGTACGTGAGGGTAATAACGGTAGTCGCCTGGCTCATGGCTGCAGGTTCAGGGGCCGTGGCCGCCCGGTGGGCGTGCAGGTAGACTCGAGCTCGGCCCCGGCTGAACAGTAACACTGCTGACACCAGTCATGTTTCAGGGCTACTGCTGGTGCTGCTGTTGTTGTTGTTTTTATTATTGTCCTCCTCCTCCTCCGACAACTTCACGACGATGTCCTCCTCAACGTTAGCACTCCCCTGCTGAACACTGCTGCTGGTGCTCATGAACTAGACTTGATTTGGGCTTGGACCCACTAAAGAAATCACTCATTCTCTCCCGAGCCATGTTGACAACAACACACACACTAGTCAGGCTGACCGGAGAAATTAAAATCCGGCGTGCGCCCCGTGCGTAAAGGCAACCGGAAATAGCGTCAGCAGCAGCAGAGCAGTCGCAAACAAGAATCAATTAAACAACAACAACAAAACAAAGAACAACAAAACAAAAACGGCAACAAAACAACATTTCACATAACATGGACATAGACGATGATAAATATAAAAACAAACCAAAAAAGTCACACAAGTGTAGTTTAAGAATACTATATTTTATCCTCCAACCTAGTCCACTTTTTATTTATATAAATAATAACGTGACATTTCTATTATTCATATATATATTTTTTTAATTTCCATTTTTTTTCTCCTCCTGTTGGAGGGGGCGGGTGACATGACGTCGTGGCCTGGGTAGAGGTTACCGACAGTCCGTTTCCGTGCCAACAGGCCTCCTCAGGTCTAAATGGGTTAATCCAGGCCACCCTGCACCATGTAGTCACTGCTCGAGGTCACTGTAGCAGCAATTACCTAAAGATATGTCAACTTTAAGCCATCACAACTTATTATGGATTAATGCTTTCATGCGGAGTCCGAGTTCAGTCGTTGCTTAAACCGTTCCGAGAAGTTGCGTAAGAACGTCGGGTGCGTCATGCATGCTTGACAGAACGGCTCAAGTGCCATCTTAATGTTTCCATTCCGTCGTTATTGCTACAGCAAAGTGGGGCCACCCGTTGTGAAATCGTCTCCTGCAGGAACAGTGTTGGTGTGGGTGGGCTGAGTTTGCTTGGTATTCAAGCTGTCAGTGTTGTTTTCGTCGACTAAAACTATAAGACGAAAATACCTTTTTCCACAGACGAATACTAAATGGAAACTAAATGAAAACTCAGCTATGATGACTAAAACTATAGACTAAAATGAGATCCACTATATGTCAATTTACAATTAGTTGCATGCTGACAATAGATTGCTGGTGGTGTTCTGCCCCTCCCCCCCTCATCAAACAAAAATGTTTGGTCAAACCATGTGACTCCCAATGGAAAAGCATTGTGGTGGCCCAAAAAAATTACTTTTGTTTTTGTTTGTTTGATTGCGTTTGATACGTGTGAATGAGGCCCGAGACCAACCACCACACCCCCATCTGACCAGCGCTCTGTTTGATACTAATAACTTAATTAAATTATTAGATCATTATAGAAACTCTGTGGCCGCAATGTGGCGCTCAGGATTGGACAGTGTCTGGGTTTGGCTTGCCTGGTATAGGCCTAATGACTAATTGTTTTAGAGCCTGTTCATTGTGTCTGGGTTTGGCTTGCCTGGTATAGGCCTAATGACTTGTTTTAGAGTCTGTTCACAGTGTCTGGGTTTGGCTTGCCTGGTATAGGCCTAATGACTTGTTTTAGAGCCTGTTCACAGTGTCTGGGTTTGGCTTGCCTGGTATAGGCCTAATGACTTGTTTTAGAGCCTGTTCACAGTGTCTGGGTTTGGCTTGCCTGGTATAGGCCTAATGACTTGTTTAAGAGCCTGTTCACGCTCGCTAACCTCTCTGTTAATCCCCCTAAAGTATCTGACCGCCACTTTCTGACGTCTCCATATCTCTCTGCACTCCACACGACATCCATCCAACCTCAATCTGTCACCACTCAGCTAGCCTCGCGGAAGCCCAGATAAAACCCAGCTATATTTCCAGGAAGAAAGAATACCACTCAACAGAACCTGGTGTCCATTATAACTCCTCTGTCGTCATCCTCTCCTCTCCTCTCCTCTCCTCTCCTCTCCTCTCCTCTCCTCTCCTCTCCTCATTCTCAATTGACTCTGCAACCACCTCCCAAACCCTACTTTTTCACTAATTAATTAGCCCCATCGGACCCCCATTTGAAATGATATGCCAGCTATAGGGACCCCCATAAGAGAAGATTTGTATTACGGTTCTAGCAGTGATTCTCAACCATTTTCATTTCAAGGACCCCCAGTTTGACACGCATTAGGCTACGGACACCCATTTAATGGCATTTAATGTTAATGTTATTTTAACTGACAGTGTCTTAGAGTTACAGACCCATAAAAAGGATCCATTTGGTTCCTAACTATCATTTAGCTGGGGGCCCCCTGGAACTCACTCAAGGACCCTTTGGGAACCACCTCCTTTATCTCTTTGTCTTTGTCGATCGCTGTCCTCCAAGCGAGCACACTTGTCTCCACTATCCTATTGCTTATCTGAGTGGAGAAGACAAAACATCTCAGGAAGTTGCACAAAACTGGCCAATCAGATGACCTCTCCCACTTTCACTCAAGCTCCTCTCTTCCTTCTCCCTCTCATTGTTCACTTAAATTATACAAAAATGTTGTCCTCTGCATTTATCTCTCCCCCTCCCTCCATCCCTCCCTCTCTCCCTCCCTCCCTCCCTCCCTGGCTCCCTCCCTCCCTCCCTCCCTCTCTCCCTCCCTCCCTCCCTCCCTCTCTCTCTCTCTCTCTCTCTGAGAGATACACACACATGCAAAACACACACTTTTACATTCACATTATACATTTTAAATACCAGACTTTTACTTGCTAACATTGGTATTTGATAACGTTTTAGTTACTAAATTGTAGGTGAGATGCTTCCAAAATCACTGAAGTCAGGGTCCCCGTCCGAAAACAATTACTAACGTATACGCCAACACATAATTATGCCAAATTACTTGTCCGGGAACTGAGAACACCCTGTATTTATAGGAACATTAGATAGAATAAATACAATAGTAGACCACTGCTGCTGATCGACTCCCATTCATTACAACCTTCATCAACATAATCTCAATATGTCCCTTAATTATCCCTTCATGCTCCTCGAGAAACCATCTCTCTCGAGTCTCGACCCCTCCGATGTCAAGAACTAGCCTGAACTACAGATCGGTATCACTCGTTTCCTTTCTGTCCAAAACTCTCTTTGCATGCTGCAGCATGCCTGGTCTGACTCTTCAACCACCCTACATGTTCTCTTCTCCCCACATCTGCCGTCCCTTCACCGGCTTCCGGTTGCTGCCTACAAGGCAATCAAGACATGGCACCCCTAGCTCTACCTCCAGGATTTCATCAACTCCTCTCCTACACCCCTTAGTTCCCACACCCTTTGATCACTTTGATCAGCCTTCACATTGGCCCCAACACTCCTATAGCTAGCGTCCTAGACTTGTCTCCCTCCTGTCTGCCAAGCTGTGGATTGACATACGACCTGCTGTAGCCTACCAGGCCGCCCTCAAATGCTTCACACTGAGTCGCATGGATAAAAACATATCCTCTGAATGCCTAAATTGTAAATGCGTACAGATACATCAACACTTTGTGGAGTATTAAGTGTGTATGAAGGGACAAAACTACCCTGGCTTAAAGGTAAAACTATACCTACAGTACGGAGAACAAACAAGGCCTATAATGTAAACAATAAAACATGCGGGATGAGGTCACTGCAGGAATTATAACTGTTTAAACCTTTTCATTGTCCTGTGGGTGAGTGTCCACTGCATCATATCTCATATGAGTAATGCAATATCTTAGAATAACAATTCTATTTTATTCATGGTTACTGTAATTTATACCCTTTTATTCATGTAGCCAATGATCCTTGCCACGCGAGTCACAATACAGACAAAGAGGGTTGCTTTGAGCACACGCAACAATGAGGCTTCCTGCTGAACTATCAGTGCAGCGGCTGGGTCGCTCTGACCATTATAATTAGACCAGTCGCTGTGCGCTATGACTGTACGTCTGCCTTCGTTTCAGCCACTTTGAGGCCAGACAAACATACTCATCTGCAGCCTGCCAGACGACACAAACTCTCTTTTAGCTGCCTATCCTATCATTACAGCTCCCAAACAAACGCTGGATACCTAGCCAGCTGTCATACTCCATGCACATTGTTTTATCATGTGGTGTAGACGCACGTCTATAAACGGGAAGAAAAGATTATTTCCAGCGACTGTAATCAACGGTCCCGTTACACTTTGAGGTCGTTTAGGGCCAAAACAGTTCACGGAGAATTATTTTGGTCCTTTTCAAGCTTTGTAAACATATTACAAAACGACGTGAATTGAATTTTGAATGAGATAATTCTATAGACACTAGTGCTACATAAACGTGTATCAAGGTATGTTTACAGAAGGTATGGCGCCCCGTCTCTGAGCATCTGGTGGTATAGCCGCTGCTTCACGGAGTCTTTTGTTGTTTGAACAAGCAAGGAGCTTTCCTGGAGTCTATACACACATTTTGATGAATGATTGGCCTGGCTTAGATGCAACGTGCTCAGAGAGCAATGGCTGTTTCCGTGTGCGCAATATATCACCCAAACCAGCTCCAAAAAGGAAAGGAGCCATATTTATGCAGTTTGAGTTTGCTCAATGTGTTTGCATTCAGATGGAAATGACCTGCGGCCTACAGTACAGTACATAGAAACTAAACTACGGTAAGCACCTGAGCAGTACAACTCCCATGTCAATGAAACTAAACTATGGTAAGCACCTGAGCAGCACAACTCCCATGTCAATGGAACGGCAAGTTCTGTCAGTCATTTCAATTCGTCACTAGGGATGGAGCTGGATAACCGATATCCCCGGAAAAAACCCCAGATAACCAGTTTATTGAGTAGGCTACTCGTTATCAATAAGCTTTGGGCTTATCAAGCCTGTTATTGAGCATGTAGCGGCCCATGACGTCATGTTTAAACAATCAAGACAAGAGGCGATCACGAAATAAATATAATCAAACATGCTGGCACAAACAAGGCGGTCTAAATGTGAATCCATGGTCTGCCAATTAACCAGTGCTGCCTGGGGAACCATTTTTCGCTTTTAAAGTGACGGTATAATACATATTAACCAGTTAACAGTTTCTTTAATATTGTTTTGTTGGTAAAAAGATGAATTGGGGTGCATACTTAGTTTAGACTAGTCATTGGTTAGACATGGGTTAAGGTTAGGTTTAGGTGTGCTGCCCCGTGGGAGGTTAGGGTTAGGGTGAGGGTTTGAGATAGGTTGTAGTTGTAGGACTACTGACTGGTCTAACCAATGACAATGTCTAAACCAAAAACTGTCTAAACTAAGTACTGCACCCGATGAATTGCCTTCCGTCTGTTATAAAAGTACTGTATTTGAAGGCCCTTATAGTAAAAGATACTGGTTCTGTTCAGAATGTATTGTCTTCTCACGTCTTTCCAGAAAACAATAGAAAATGCTCGATAGTGGGCTCGATAAGAACCCGGCTCGATAAGAACCCGGCTCGATAAGAACCCAGATCGATAAGGTGCTCGTTATCCATATCCCTATCCGTCACACTCGCTGCAACGTAGCCCAGATAGCAGAGATCAACGAAGGCACAAAGCTGACACAGCTGCACGAGTTTTCAAAATGTCACTTTTTTTTATTATTTTGTACTTTGTCGCTTTCACACAACAATATAAAGCACAATTTGTTCTCCGTCGACGCTGTCGCACCTCGAACATAGCGGATCTACAAGCTCACAGTACCTCGAACATAGTAGATGTACATACAAGCTCACAGCACGTGAGCTTGTAGACCGGCATGCGACAACGACATACGACGACGGCGCATAAATTGGGCATTATTTACCAACTGAAAGATTCATACGTTTTCATTCAGTACCATTAACAACCAGTGAACATTCACTTCTCTCTCTCTCTCTCTTTATATATATATATATATATATATATTTATATTTATATTTATATACACATTTACCCTGATGACATTACAAACATCAAATGATTACTATGTAACATACATAATGGCATACAATATTTCTTATATTTGTTGTTGATCAAAGGCTGTGTGTGTGTGTGTGTGTGTGTGTGTGTGTGTGTGTGTGCAGTTAATGGTTCGAAAGGAACAGATAAATAGACAAGAGAACTAAGAGACGGCTTCTGAAAAATAAGAAGCAAACATTAAAGTCTCTTTGGCAATTTGACCTCAGCTACACACCGACGACACGAGGGTTCCGAAACACCTGCTGGAGTTTTTCTGTAGCTCAACAGCCCAGATAAAGGTTACTGTCCAAATGAGAGGGCTGCATGGGCAACCAAAAACAAATAAGCCGATTTCACAAGCCCGTACAAGCTTGTAGATCGGTTATTTTTTTAGAAATTAAAATGTGAAATTCGTTTGAAATGTTGTTTGGCAGTTTTTGAAGAAGAAAAAAATAAAGGGCTTAAGTTGATAATAAACATTAATAAAAGGGGGATAATTTTTGGTTTCTTACAGGAGGATGCATGGTTTAGATCAGTGCAGGTTCCCCCAGGTTCCCCAACCGACCCACTGTTTGGGAAGCGGTGCTTTGGGTCCCTGAATTGAGCTGACGTCGTACAGACAGATTCCACAACCCTGTGACACATGTGGCTCTGCTCCGTGTGCCGTGTTAACCCGTTCAGACCCCGAGGACGCGTCTGTGTCACGTCAGCGTTGAACTAACTTTAAACTTTTTTTCTTTTTTGTACTTTAGCTGCAGATCTACGAGTGCTAGTTTTGAAAGATCGCGAGTGCAAATCTTTTTTTAATATAATTATATTCTTTCACACTAGCGAATGTTTTCAACTCATATCTTTGCTTCTGGTGGTTGAGGTCTGTTGGACCTCAACACATCTTCAGATGGGGGGGGTCCACACGGGCCTAATGCAGATATAACTCTGTAGTAGGTCCTTGACATGAAAAGGTTTTGAGCACCGCTGATGTGTGGTCTCGGGTCTGAATGGGTTAAATACACTCAGTGGAATTAAAGCTGGTCTTGATGGCCATGGGACCGTGGCCAGAGCAGACAACCGGTTCACATTATGAAATGAAATATAAAACCAGAGCCAGATGGATCCCGCAGAGTATGACGTAATCCATGTCTATAATACGCTTCACAGAGATGAAGAAGTTCAAATCTCATACATTTCCCATTCAAACGGTAAAAGAAATGGGAAAGAAATTACTTTAGTAAAATGCGTGTGATTTTAGGCAACAAAAGGTGCATTACTGGTTTCGATTTAAATCAATTGGGCAGTTGGTTTCAAACCTCCAAGCTAAATGTGGTAATTCCATGTTTTGATTCCGTTCACGATTGGAATTTACAGTATAGAGCACATCATACTTGACAGTTTGTTAAAAAAGAAGAAGAGTCTCATTTTTGGCAGATCCATGTGAGGTGGCGTATAGTCGTATATACCGTCAGTACACGACGACGTCACAGTTTAAAAACCTCACTTCACAATATGTTCATTTGGGAGAAGAAGTCCAGCTTACTTTGCTGATATAAACTTTGATTTATTCCAGCGCTTTTCTCTGAACGCGCCGACGATCACGTACTGTATGAATCAGGCGACGGGTTCGAGCATTGTTCTCTCCGTCATTACAGTGACAGTCTAGACAGGCATGTTGTACGGATGTGCCTCTGCGCAATTATTGCTCCGCTAGTTCAAAGTCATTTCACGTAACCCCCCCCCCCCCCCCCCGAAATATAAGAGTTGATGTGTTCGAACATGAAAATGCAGACTGACATCCGTCTTGCTGACAGACAGAGCCTCGTTGAGTCTGGCCTAGCCAGACGACCAGAGATCGCCCAGAGATGGGGAGGTTTGTCAGTGGCTGCTGTAGCCCATACACACACACACACACACACACACACACACACACACACACACACACACACACACACACACACACACACACACACACACACACACACACCAGAGGATCAGTAGACACAGATCTCTGATTGTCTGGCTTACACAGAACTAGAGTCCACTGAACGGCATAGCAGCTCCAGTCTTTTTTATTCTTTCTCGTTTTTAAAGCAGTGGTTCTCAAGGCGGGGGTCCAGGGTCCAGGCACACTCAGTCAGGACCCTTACAATGGGCTCTGTGCAGACACACGCCATCTTGGAAAGAACTCGGGCACCCTCCCTACTTCCTTCACAGGTGTTACTATTAGATGATACTAATGAAGGCTCTGTTCCATTCTGGTCAGGGTGCTGCTGTTGTGCATGTTGGCTCACTGGAAACACTCTGCTACACGACGGGTCCATTTGGTTCCATTTGTACGCTCTCAAGAGCTCTGGGGGTCCTTGAAATTAAAAAAGTTTGAGAACCCCCACTGTACACGGGGGAAAAAAAAGGCTTAATTAGTATCGTCCGTATATAGGCCCCGGAAGCAGGAAGTGTTATTCCGTGTGAATATAGAGGCCATTCTGTAACTCTGTCGACCTGAGAGTTACCTCCATAACTATCATAGTTATCCATGTATGGGATGTTATGGGACATAACCAATGTTATGAAAGGTTCCCTTCCCGTGTTCCTCTACTGCACGCAGACATATGTTTTTAAACATGTTTTAGACATGTTTTTAAAGGTTCCCTTCCCGTGTTCTTCTACTGCACGCAGACATATGTTTTTAAACATGTTTTAGACATGTTTTTAAAGGTTCCCTTCCCGTGTTCCTCTACTGCACGCAGACATATGTTTTTAAACATGTTTTAGACATGTTTTTAAAGGTTCCCTTCCCGTGTTCCTCTACTGCACGCAGACATATGTTTTTAAACATGTTTTAGACATGTTTTAAAGGTTCCCTTCCCGTGTTCCTCTACTGCACGCAGACATATGTTTTTAAACATGTTTTTAAAGGTTCCCTTCCCGTGTTCCTCTACTGCACGCAGACATACTTCTTCCACCAGGACTTGGAGAGCATCCTCATCTTGTCCGCCGTGCTGCGGACCTTGCGCTCCCGCCGCGCCCGCTTGTCCGAGTGCCGCAGGCCCACGGCGATGGCGGCGTCGAACACCTCCTTCAGGTTCTTCTGCGTCAGCGCCGAGCACTCCACGTACGTCACGGCGCCCACCTTCTCCGCCAGCGTCCGCGCGTCCTCCTCGGCCACGGGCCGCTCCCGCCGCCGCGCCAGCTCGATGAGCACCTTGACGTCCTGCCGCAGGTCGCACTGCGTGCCCACCAGCAGGACGGGCGTCAGCGGGCAGCGCCGGCGGATCTCGGGCACCCACTTCTCCCAGACGTTCTGGAAGGAGGCGGGGCTGACCACGCTGAAGCAGAGCAGCAGGGCGTCCGTGCGGCTGTAGCAGAAGTGGCGCAGCTTGTCGAACTCGTCCTGGAGGCGGAGAGAGAGAGAGAGAGAGCAAAGAAAGGGGAAGAGACGGTGAGCGATGTGGTGAGGTCGGACATGTTGGCTCTGTCGCAACAATGGATGTATGAAGAATGATGTGTTAGTCGCGTGAGTGAGGATTGATAAGTGGAGCGAGGAAATGGCTTGCAGGAGACATTACATACAGTATAGAGACATTACATACAGCATAGCGCATTCACAGATGTGTAACAGACTGAGTGACTGGATGAGAGATGTCGTCTAAACACGGGACATGAACTCGCTTGTGAATAAAATGTGACCAGATTTGCCTGAGAGCCTGCCATCACGCAAACTCCAGCTTTTCACCAGAGGAGAAAAACATTTTTTTAAATGAGTTAAGTAAGCGCAGGCAGACTCTTCACATACTAGAGCATGTCTGAAATAAGTGTCATATCAACATGTAAATATGAAATAAATGCTCAACTATGTAAGTATAGCTAGTGAACCTTTCAAGCCTGTTTTCTCAACTCGCTGTTTCTCTGCAAGACATTACTCTATAAGCCCATTACTGTAGTACATCTCCAAAACTGGCGGGTCAAACTGAACAACCAATAAATATGTCAATTTGAAGCTATGATTCCCTGCTTTCATATCACATGAAAAAACGGGGGGAAAAAAAATTAGTCACATATGTGTTTGCTAAGCCAAGTGAGCCAACCAAGTGTCCGCATGTTGACTTACGAGAAGAAAAACAATAATAATGTGGTCTACGTAGCTCAATGTGGTCTATCTCCAAAACTCTTAAACTTTGTGATATATTATTTTAATTCCACCTCTCTATCTAAAGCAGAGTGGCCTGAACCCTTTCAGGTATAATCACTTGGGGGGTGGGGTGCCATATTAAAAAGGGGAAGTGAGCCAATGAACTTTCTATACCAAACTGTTTGTATGGAGCCATTGTATACACAGTACATGAGCCCCCCCTTTCTTTTATACCACACTAATCTCCTATAATATGACTCTGTTTTGGCTAGCAGTGGCCTTGAGTACACAGATTAAGGGCCAGAAGAAACTTGACAGAAGTCTTGCTTGCTTTGTGTTCTTTCTTTTAACCCTCTCCTCTCAGGCCGGATATCGTTTCCTAAATCTCCCTTTGGACAGTTCTATAATTATGAGTTCTATGAAATGTATCCCTAAATGGGCAGCTCATAAATGGGACACTATAGCTTTTAACCCATTTTGGTAAACACCTTTGATGTTAGCATTATGTTATACTTTTAGAATCTGATCTCAGGTCAAAATGGGTTAAATAAATGGGACACTATAGCTTTTAAACGTAATTAATGTAGCCTCGTCCACAGGGTTGTGTAAACTCTGCCTTCTTGCAGTCAGTGTGATGACGTGGGTCTCCATGCAGAGTAACTATACACACACACACACACACACACACACACACACACACACACACACACACACACACACAGATCAACCTCCGAGTGAGTGTGGAGCAACTTTGTTTATCTGCTATGGCGGCAGCTGTTATCGTTTTCTCTCTGTCTTTGTCTCTCTCTCTCTCTCTCTCTCTCTCCCTCTCTCTGTGTTCCTGGCACACCCCAAATGTTCTGGAACTAGTTCACCTCTCTTTGGAAAGTGCATCAGTGCTGTGAGTGTTTGCCGACTTTGATCTGCCCATGTTTGCCTCAGCTTGCCTATCTGTGGGAGAGGCTGCGAGATAGATGTGTGTGTGTGCAGGTAGTTGTACGTGTGGCAGCCCCTTCCCTAAGTGTGTGTGTGTGGGGTGGGGGAGTGAAAGAGAGAGAGAGTGTGTGTGTGTGTGTGTGTGTGTGTGTGTGTGTGTGTGTGTGTGTGTGTGTGTGTGTGTGTGTGTGTGTGAGAGAGAGAGAGGGGTTAAATAGAGGTTCTGTAAAGTGTAAGTATATCCTTGCAGCGGGCCGTGAACTATAGCGACCTCAGGTACCACCACGGTTTAAAAACACGATGTTGTAATAAGAGTTCAACTTTTGTTTGTTTTCTTTCGTGGAGCTGGCAGAGCCACGGCAGAGTACGTACGTGCCTCTGGCTAATAATAAAAGCATATTATTCTTCCCAAAGGGCAGGGCTTTATATTCAAAGGGAGATTATGAAACCACCACCACACATATAGCCTGCAGATAAATAATAAAAACCACAGTTTCACAACCTGTTCTCTGCGAGAGGTCCCAAACAATGTGCGAGTTCACACTTGGCAAATACAGTACGATGCTTTGCGATACTGCCATTTTGCGATACGCCATTCACTCGGAAAGAGTTTGAATCAAAGGGAACAAATAATTTTCCATTGTCTTAATGACATCTAACAGTACTCCATCTTCTCTAAGCAGACCACCCTGACCACCCCACCCTGATACATAGTCAACAGTACACTGCACGACAGAAGAAACATTACTAGCAGCAAGGTCTATTAGAGGGTGTACATTCTCCAGGGGACAGGGTCCCACTGCTAACACGGACCAGTGGGACATGGGACAGGGTCCATGGGACAGGGTCCATGGGACAGGGTCCAGGGTCCAGGGGACAGGGTCCCACTGCTAACACGGACCAGGGGACATGGACCAGTGGGACATTTCTCCAGGGGACATGGACCAGTGGGACATGGGACAGGGTCCAGGGGACAGGGTTCTACAGCTAACACGGACCAGTGGGACATGCTTTGACGCATGCATCTGTTTTTACGTGTAGATCTTTCCAGTGCAAGCTCGTGACAGAGAGAGAGAGAGTGCACTGGGGACAGTGGGATGTGTTGAAGTCAGATTCTCACATGTCCCTCCACTAAAAAGGGAACACTAGAATTCACGTTAAATACCGACAGAGTTCCCCTTTGACACCGGGGGGGGGCGTGTATTGTCTTGAGGGAAACTGGAGAGCAGAGAGGCGACATGCAAGAGCAAGACGACCACAACAGAAGACACGCCTCTCTCACCAGAATGTCATAAAGTACGTATACAGTATATATACACGCAACGCGCGCACGCTGGCTCCGTGGAGGAATGAGGAGGTCCATTGTGTGAATCCATTGGTGCTCGGCCTCATTGAGCCTGCAGGCATGGTGCTGTTCATGTGACAGCAGTGTGTACAGTACAGTACAGTATAGAGGCAGACGGGGAATATGGTGCAATGCTGGGAATGTGGGACACTGTGCATGCATGCTCGTTTGTGCGCGCGCATACAGTACCGTGTGTGTGTGTGTGTGTGTGTGTAATGCTTTGCTCACCTGGCCTGCAGTGTCACACAGCTGCAGTCTTACTGGATTTCCGTCCACCTGAACCACCGCTACAGGGACAGACAGACAGAGAGGGTGTATGAGTCACAATATACTGCTACGGTTACATTGTGCCTATAGCCACCTAGCTTCTAACACACACACACACACACACACACACACACACACACACCCACCCCCTACCAACCCATTCCCTTTCAACTCAGAGACTGCCTGCTGCCACGCCCCCCCCCCCACCGCCCACCCACCCTGCTAGTTACAGTTCAGACCATAACACTTCACTGTCACCGCTTGCTCCACTCTTGCTTGCCCTCATGACAGAGCCATGGTAGCCGTGTGTGTGTGTGTGTGTGTGTGTGTGTGTGTCAGTTCAAAGACTTATGGCCTTGGGGTGCGGTGGAGCGAAACCACCTGCCTCAAAGTAACACTGAACATGTACAAAATATGCTAAATCTAAAGGTGCTTTCCTGGTTGCCCCACCTGTCCCATTATTCACCGGGAAGGTTCGGAAACCCGGAGGTCCGTATAGTTTTCGATAAAAAAGGTGTTTTAATCCACTCGGTCTCGGAGAGTTCAAATGTTGGGCTATGCGTGTGTGTGTGTGTTGGGGGGGTTGTTTATTTAATAACTCTCCTTCAATAAGCTCCTCCAGATTGGAAAAGTGGATGAGTCATCTCTCAGGGAGTTTTGGTTTACGGGGGCCGCTTTTCCTTCAAAGAGAAGAGAGAACACAATGCGATACCGCGGACGGACGGACGGACGGACGGACGGACGGACGCGCATGGAAGCGTTTATGTGCCTGGAGTGCACGGTCGGTCACAGCGGCTGATCAAAGACTCTGCTGGAACTACTCATCCAGCAGGACACAGGAATCAGAGTAGAGTACAACTACTCATCCAGCAGGACACAGGAATCATAGTAGAGTACAACTACTCATCCAGCAGGACACATGAATCAGAGTAGCTCTTTGCTTTGAGAAATGAGAGAGTGAGAGAGAAAGGGAGGGGGTGGAGGGGGGCGTTGTACAATGATTTCCAAATCCCAGACACCTGATACTGCTTTGAGTCTGGACTGCACCAAAACGCCTTGTCCACGTATCGTCTCCCTCCCTGGTCCACCTATCGTCTCCCTCCCTGGTCCACCCATCGTCTCCCTCCCTGGTCCACCTATCGTCTCCCTACCTGGTCCACCCATCGTCTCCCTCCCTGGTCCACCTATCGTCTCCCTCCCTGGTCCACCTATCGTCTCCCTCCCTGGTCCACGTATCGTCTCCCTCCCTGGTCCACCTATCGTCTCTTCCTGGTCCACCCATCGTCTCCCTCCGTGGCGTCAGCCCTCCTCTCAGATACCCGTCTCCAAGTGCCACCCCGTGTGGCGTTGCATAACCCATTTTGACCTGAGATCAGATGTCTTCTATATCCTGACAGTTTTCTGAAAAAGCTATGTTTCTATGGCAGTCGTTCTTCGATTTTTCAAAAATAGCAGACCTACGAGCTCGTAGCGCGCCACTCGGTGGCGCGCTATGAGCTTGTGGATCTGCTATTTTTCAATAGCTAAAGCACAACATAATGGGGTTCGATCCCGCCCCAAAATGGGATAACCGACGACCAGAAATCAAGATTCCATCCAGTGCAAGGCTCCGATTCCCCTCGGCACCACCGAGAAATGACATCACTACTATAGCAGCGAGGGCCCCCAAATGCTAAACAATATCCCTCTCTGTGACCGACGGGCTCTCCGGAGGAAGACAAGCTATGCCTCAGAGTCGCGGCACAGGAACAGATGCTGTGCCTCCGAGGAGAAGAGGGCTCGCAGGTCAAGGCCCGGCGACAATAGACAAAGTTGTGCAATCCAAAAAAAAGCTACCCTATACAAGAGACACTCTCTACAAGTCACGTTCCATTGGGAGAGATTAATGCCTGACATATACTTGGCAGTGCAGTGCTGCGTCGACGACCACGTCAATAGCAGATTTGTGCAAAGCTCAAAACGTGTCCTGTTTCAAAGGGCACTACACCGGCGTGACGATGCGTGGACTATATGTACCTACTTCCATATTCAAACAAACAAATGCTTAGAACAAACATCAAAGAGAGGTGCATATCGGTCAGAGGGCTCAAGCTGTGGAATGGATTGGATGACGAAATAAAAAAACTGTATAGTACAATAAATAAATGTAAAAAATTGTATAGATCAAAAATAGTAGATAAATATAGAACATTGATATGATGTTTTGTGTTTTGTTTTGTTGTTTTTGTTCTTTTTTTGTTAACTGTATTGTTCAGGTTCAGGTTTATTTGTCATTTGTATAGATACAGAGTATACATACATGGAATTTGTTTTGCTCAGAGCACTCTCAGTCTTACATACACAGGACATAAACAAACATCTATAGTGCAAGAAAAAGACAAAAAACAGGAAAAGAAAAGTGCAAAGTGCAAGTGAAGTGAATATGTCAATATGTTTTAGGGGTCTATGAAACTGTCCGTTTTACGAGACATCAATATAATGTCAGCAGTTTGAGAAAGACTCAATACACACAGGTAGGTTACTTGTTGACAGGTCTATACTCCCCCAGGTCTAACTGATCTCGTAAAGTAAACAGTGCATAATAACACACTTGTTTAACACAGAAAGACTCCTCCATTGATAAAGTGTCCTAACTGTTGGACGTTCAATGTCCTTTTGATGACAACATTGTGTTATCAGATAGCTCAGTCATCATGCCAGTAGAGCCGTTTGGCTCAGATTAGCCTTGTTTGCAGAGAGTTCCCTGAATCCTATACTCAGGTAAAGGCTGAAGTCCAGCAGTGATAAAAGCTAAAGGACCATCTGTGGGATTTTCCATCAGTTGTCAAGACAGATCATTCTAAACAACCTCCCCTCCCTCCACCTCTCTCTCTCTCTCTCTCTCTCTGTAAAGTAGTACTTGGAAAATGGAATGATGCCAAATGGAAACTGGGCTCCAACACGATGACAACGTGTGTCACAATGAATCTCGAAGAATCTCGACGAAATCTGATTACAGTCTGTCTGTCATAGAGACATCTGGGGCTTCATTTTCGTCACCACTAAACCCCCTTATCCCTAAACTACTTTGCCTTTTTTTTTTTTTTTACTATTTTGTAAAACATTTTTGAATAGTTCAACTATCTACATTGACACGTTGTGAGCTTGTAGACTGTCCATTTTAACTATTCAAAAATGTTTCAAAAGTATAGTAAAAAAAAAGGCAAAGCAGTTTAGGGATAAGGGGTTTAGCTGTGACGAAAAAGTGGAATGATGTTAGTATAAAGATACTGCAGATCGGGTGGGCGCACATGCACATCATAAATGATAAATCTGTTCTAATGCAGGATATGCAAGACAGGCATATGTAATAGGCCAGTAGCCTATTGCTGAGAATGCAACAGTGCAATGCAACAGTATTGTTACATCTTATACTATATCTTATAGTAGCCTATACACAAGACTGACAAGATTATGGATTTTGGGAGATAGCCTATCATAAACATTGAAGCAGCAATATTAATAACAACAAATGAAACAATAAAGAATACTAGCCTATATATTAGAAAACACTGAATGGTGTTCAGCATTATGTATTAATTATGAATTAATAGCATAATTGCACTGTATGCAAACTTCATAGAGCCTATAATATACCTGAGAAGTCGTCAAATGCAGTCGGGACGTATTTGGTCGGATAGCCATTGGTGGTGTAGCTGACCACCAGGCTGGTCTTCCCCACCGCCCCGTCCCCGAGCAGAACGCACTTCAGAACCCGCTCATGGGGCAGCTGTCCCGGCTTGGTCTGCAGGGGGACAATACTGTGCGGCGGGACCGGAGGAGCCATGATGGTCTTGCCGTTGTAATCCATATGGAGACTTGGCTGAGTGGATATACGGTCGATATGCAACCCACCCACCAGGGCACAGCCGACGGTTTACGCGCAAGGATCGGACCCACTATGGTGAGGGGGAAAACATACAGTTCTAAATGATAATGACCCGGCGGGGCGTCAGATCGTAAAACAGTGTCGACCACCAGCTTGCAGCAGGACTCAGCTAGCCGTTTAAACCCGGAGATATGGTCCTCCCGTCCGCAGCAGCGTTACTGGTCCTTGCATTGTAGCACACAACCATTCCGACCACCGTTCAGAGCTCTATGGAAATGAATAGGGAGAGGGCGGGACCTCATGCTTTATATACCCCCTCCCCCTTTCCCCCTCTCCTCCTCCATAGAGCAGTGGTTCACAAACTTATTCATGTCAAGGACCCCCACATTGACACTAATGAGCCCGCCGCGGACCCCCATTTGAAAAATATATGCCAGGGACCCCCATAAGAGAAGATCTGGGACCCCCAATTTATATTGTAAAATCAATGTTAATGTAACTCTGAGAGTGTACAAATTTAACCATATGGACCATAACGGGTTCCATTTGTACACTCTCACTCAGAGTTACAGACCCAAAGGGGTCCATTTGGTTCCAAACTATATCATTTAGCTGGGGACCCCCTGGAACTCCCTCAAGGACCCCTGGGGGTCCCCGGACTATACATGATGCAGTGATTAAACTGAACCAAATTCACCCTATTGGTCAGCTATTTTGAATAAGGCGAGTTATAATGGCTGCTATATCGCTGCATGTTACTTGCAGCGATGCTACTTGCATTTATTGTATTCATAAATCCTAATATTGTGCGAGGACTGGAGGGAGGACAGGTCTAGACTCGTTCTCAGCTCAGCTGGCATGAATATGACTCACAACGTGATAACCTTTACAACGCCACGGCTCGGTTCTCACTCACTGTACTGAGTACAGTACAGTACAGCCTTGATTCAATCAGACAGTACAGCCTGAGCCCAGCGATTTGTTGACGGACGGACGGACAGACAGACAGACAGACAGACAGACAGACAGACAGACAGACAGACAGACAGACAACTATAATAGCCATAGCCTATAGCTACAGCCTATTGTTGGATTGTAGCGGCATACTGTAATTTGTTTTGGTTGTTAAATTAACCTAAATGTGAACTAGTAAAGCTGTCAAATAGTGGAGTAAAACGTACATTTGCCTCTGAGATGTAGGCCTAGTGAAGTATAAGTAGCCTTTGTAAAGCATTAAGAAGTGCCAATACTCATTAAATTAAAAGTAACTCAACAGTATTAAATGTTTGTGTTTTACCACTACTAAATGTTTTGAAATGAACAGTATAATAACTGCGTGCTTATTTGAAGTGTGTCAATCATTTTGACTATGGGATCAGGAAAGACGAATGAACATTATGACGAGGTCTTTGTCTCCTCCTTGTGGAAACTTTAAGTAGTGCCCTGATCTATACCTCAATCGATTTATCTGGCTATTGAAATACACGCATTCTTTCCAAGAAGTCTTTATTATTGCAAAATTTAAAGTTTGGGTAAACACATTTTCTTTTCCAGAATACAAAATACTTCATGTAATGCTGTAAGTCAAGACTGCCACCTTCATGTGATTGTTTCTCAGTGGTTCCCAAACCTTTTCATGTCAAGGACCCCCAAATTGACACTTTATTAGACTGCGGACCCCCCATTTGAAGAGATATGCCAGGGACCCCCATAAGAGAAGATTTTTACAGCTCAGCAGTGATTCTCAACCATGTTTAATTTGAAGGAAGGACTGTTGACATGCATTAGTCTACGTACCCCCATTTAATGGCATTTCTATCTCTGGGACCCCCAATTCATATTGTAAAATCAATGTCAATTTAACATTGTACAAATGGAACCAAACGAACCCGTCAGGGACTCAGGGTCCATTTGGTTCCATTTGCACACTCTCAGAGTTACAGGCCCATAAGGGTCCATGTGGTATACCTACAGTAACTATCTTTTAGCTGAGGACCCCCTGGAGCTCCCTCAAGGACCCCTGGAGGTCCCCGGACCCCACTTTGGGAACCACTGCTATTCTACAGTAACAGTACCACTCCTAACATAAAGAACCCCCCCAACGGTCCTTTCAGACTAGCGGTAGCCTAAACTACCTCTACTCTACTCGGTGGTGCAAAATTATGACTTACTAACAGAACAATCTGTGAAATATTAAATGAACAAGAGCAACCACGGTCTCAGTAAGTTTGGGATACTTTTTTTATATTCTAATGAGTGAGATCAATTTATTTATTTTTTGGGGGGGAGGGGGAGGAAGTCAAGAATAAATAAATAAATAGGCCTAGATAAATAAATGTATACCGATGGCTCTTATAACTCAAGTCCCAAGATTGGGAATTACAAAATATTGTTTGCCATCAGAACTGTGTGCATGCACAGAACTGTGTACATGTTATTGTTAGTACGGTAACAGGTACGGTCGCCCCTTTTCCATCTCGCCCCTCTGTACTCGAACTATAGCTGAAAAATAACAAACACAATTCATGTTGGTGGTTATTATAAAAAGGTATTATCATATTAATGCATCATTGTTAAGTTCACTCTGTATATCCACGGGCATAATATAGCATGTTGATGCCATTACAAAACATGGGCTATACATGGAAGAAATGTTTAATAAAACCAAATTAACTGCTAACTTAATTAAACAGACACCGTCTTTGTCTCATGATATTCTTCCTTGATTTTTTTTACAGAGTATAGAGATCGACTACTATATACAATACTAAATTATAACTGATGACTACGTTAACCCATTCTGTACGGGAACCCGTTTTGGTGTTAGCACTATGTTATGCTTTAGCTATTGAAAAATAGCAGATCTACAAGCTCATAGCGCGCCACCGAGTGGCGCGCTACGAGCTTGTAGGTCTGCTATTTTTGAAAAATCGAAGAAAGACTGACATTCTTAGAATCTGATCTCAGGTCAGAATGGGTTAAATCAGACCAGTGTAAGTCCAGTGGAAACCTCATATGAATCTGATCTCAGGTCAGAATGGGTTAACATATTTGGGCGGGGGCGAGTTGGTAAAGGGGCGAGTCGTCTGGTATTCGTTAGTGGGCCTATAATACAGAACAATGCTACTGTAGGGTAGCCTATATACATTACCAGGCAGCAGTGAACACATAATATTGTGTTGTCATATCCTACTAAGACTGTATCTGTTAACATAACAAGGCTTCAGTCGCTGAACACAAATCATAACAATAGTAAGGCATATTAGGGGGAGAGACACATTTCGGTGAGGACTTTTTTTTAAAGCATCCATAGAATAGTTGAGGTCAACTTCCCACCAAGCCTTCCAACTCAACTTTTTATTCTGCAAAGATTGGACATTCATCTCCCTGGACGTGTGTATAGTCATATATGTATGAATATAAATGAAAGGTGATTTAATAGTCAATAGTTGTGTATACCGGTGTCACGCGGCAAACATAATAGCCAATCTACAATCTGGTGTCACATGCAGTGAGGCACGTTGTTAGCTCGTAGAGCGGATATACCGTCGATGTGTGACACGATGCAGCCGCGGAGAAAATGTAAAACTGAACAAGAACAAGACGTGGTTTTGATAGCTTGTCGGGAACGCTTTCAGTTCAGAAAGCTCAATGACAAATGTCTCTCTCACACACACACACGCGCACACGCACACGCACACACACACACACACACACACACACACACACACACACACACGCACACACACACGCACACGAGCAGTCGTGAAGATACAGTAAGTGTGCATTCACATACTATGCTTTGGACACATGCATTCTGATTGCAAAATGTGATGCTGCTGCCGCGGAGTGGATAACGGTCGGTGACCCCTCCCAGCTTGTCGTCGATGACCGTTCCTTTTTGCCACAGGGAGGAGGATAATGATGGTGGCGTTGATGATGACGACCTGTTAGGGAACTCCACTCCAGCCCTAAATCACTGCCGCTGATTACAGACCAACAATACTTCCCTGTTGTCTTTTCAGGCGCCCCCCCACCCCCCAACCCCGTGGGCCGTGAAGGACCTGATAACTCACTACCTCATTTGGATCTCAGCTGCCCATCATCTACAGTAAGCCAGTGGTTTTCAACCCTTTTCATATCAAGGCCCATCTTTTTTGTATTGGGTATTTGGAGCCACGGAACGGAACCACCATTTGATGAGATTTAGCCTCTCAGACTCAAAACTAAAGAATGTTTTGTTGTCGTTGGGACAAGATTTTTGTCCACACAATTCCATGCTGTATTGATGTTGGTACCACTAGGAGAGACAACAGGTTGTATTGATGTTGGTACCACTAGGAGAGACAACAGGTTGTATTGATGTTGGTACCGTTAGGAGAGATAACAGGTTGTATTGATGTTGGTACCGCTAGGAGAGATAACAGGTTGTATTGATGTTGGTACCACTAGGAGAGACAACAGGTTGTATTGATGTTGGTACCACTAGGAGAGACAACAGGTTGTATTGATGTTGGTACCACTAGGAGAGATAACAGGTTGTATTGATGTTGGTACCGTTAGGAGAGACAACAGGTTGTATTGATGTTGGTACCACTAGGAGAGACAACAGGTTGTATTGATGTTGGTACCACTAGGAGAGATAACAGGTTGTATTGATGTTGGTACCGTTAGGAGAGATAACAGGCAAAACGTTGAATTGTATAGACTTCTTGTATAAGTAATCCAGATGTTTAACAATAATGTAACTCTTGAGAGAGTAAAATGAAACCAAAATGGTTTCCATTTGGTTTCATTTTACGCTCTCACGAGTTAAATATCTATAAGGGGTCCATTTGGTTAAACCAACTCTCCATCATTTAGCTGGGGACCACCTGGAACCCCCCTCCTCAAGGACCACCGGTTGAAAACCCACGGATCTATAAGCCACTTCTTCGCCAGCGTCGGTAAAACAGTAAAACCATTGTGTTCATAATTTACAAGGATATACAGTATATATATTTATAATATATCACAGCTGTGGTTTTAAAATCGTCCACTTTTGAATGTCTCTCTCTTTCTCGTATGGTGGCAGCACTAGTGCACAACCCTAGTCCGTATTGACAAACACCCACCCACACACACACATGCCGTGGCTTCGTTGCATTAAGACCCTGCTTATCCCCGGTTCGCCTCCTGCTCCATATGCATACACTTAACAGCGTTCAGTACCGTGTTTAAGTCCCGTCGTAAAACCCTGTAAAAGTAATCCCCCCCCCCCCCCCCCCTTCCCCCCACCCCCCTCTGTTCTGTGGAGCTCTGTGAGGTGAGCGCTGCAGGCTGCAGGCTGCTGTGGGTATAATAAGACATCTGAGTGGGACAGCCTGCAACTCCCCGGTATCCTCCTCCTCCTCCGGCTCTCCTCACTCTCCTCTCCGTTTGACGTGCTTTGTCTTTGCTTTCTACTGGGATTTGGGTTTGTCGTCTCCATCAGCGGTGGTCGGGGCAGGGGGGGCGCTGCCACCGTGGGACAGTCTCTGGAGACTGGAGAGAGAGAGAGAGAGAGAGAGACAGAGAGAGAAAGAGAGAGAGAGAGACAGAGAGACTGGTCATTATATCAACATTGACGAACATGCCTGTTACAGGCCAGACGCTCAATTGCGCTATGTTGGAAGAATGTCAATGCCCCTACGATCGGCTTTTGGCTGAGGAATTTAACAACCAGTTTGGCACATGAGAAACTAACTTATGTAATTAGGAAGAAACCTGAGGTATTCTATAAGATATGGGAGAATTTCTTGAACTTCATTAGGCGAGGTGATATTGGTAAATAAAATGGTGCATTTATATAGCGCCTTTATCCAAAGCGCTTTACATTCACACACCGATGGCAGCGGAAACCATGCAAGGCACCAACTAGCACATCGGGAGCAATTAGGGGTTCAGTGTCTTGCTCAAGGACACTTCGACAGTAACTCTGGGGGAGCCCGGGTTCGAACTGGCAACCTTGCGGTTCCCATCCAGGCACTCTACCCCTGAGCCACCGCCGCCCCTAGTTTCTGAAAATATTGAAGAGGCTTTGGATGTATAGTGGTTATCTGAGTAGTCAGCTGGGGGGTGGGGGTAGGGAACTGTGATGGACATTGTGAATCTGTTTAACTGTATGTAATGTGTTTTATTTTCGTTTTATTTTTTGTTTTGTCATTATTTATTTATTTTTGTTTTGTATTTATTATTGTCAATTCATTTCGTTTTAAGATTTTGTTTGTATTTGTGCTGCCAGAGGGATGTGGGGGGGGGGGAAATATATGTCAATTGTTGAAAATACTTCTGTAATATAAAGAAAATGAATAAACATATGTTTAAAAAAAAAAAACATTGACGAACAGAAACAGGTCCTGTAGTGTAGTGTATACGCAACTGTAGCCCCAGTTTGAGTTTCCTGTTCAGTTTCCCCTAACATCGTTTGATTGTTTCAGCAACAATTTGAACTAGAAACTGAATATGAGACCTCACGTGTGTTTCCAATTAAAAAATGCTACAGAGCCAATTAAACAAAAGCTATATGCGAGGAAAATGAACCGAAATGGAGAACTGGTATATATGCCACTTTCTGGAAACCCAGTCAGGACTACAGTTTAGCAAAGTTTCTTCAGTGGGGAAAAGAAAAGTCCTGTTGAACTCTTGTGCCAGGAGATGGCGCCACACTTACGTGTCCAAGACGTTGTCAACTTGAGCACGGATCTTTGCCAAGACACTGTCCACCTGTTCCTGTAATACAAGACAAATAATATGTAAAGATAACAGGAAAACATGTGGCCTGCATGGACACGACGGCATTAGTGGAGGTGACGACGGCGGTTCACAGCAGTTTACCTGGCGTTGTCTGTAGCAAAGAGGCAGAGAGAAGAGAGCGATCATACCTGGGGAGTAAATCAAGAGGGAAGTGTGTTTTATTAGCATTGGATCGGATCATTGGATGAGCTGTGCTGTGCCCCCCCCCCATAAATAAATAAATACATTTGAACTGGGGACACCCCCAGGTCCCTGACAAGCACTTGGAATGTAGGCGTTGGGGCATATTCCATTTTCGGTTCAACGGATATAAATATTGTGCAAATAGCCGATCTACAAGCTTGTATACATTGTACAAAAAAATTGCCTATTTCTTATTATTATTTTACAATTTGGCCAATGTTCGACCAGTTTTTATAGTATAGTTTGTAGGGGTCTTTCTTTCCTTTTGAGGTATTACAAAGGTCTTAAAAGGCACTTTGCTGTCATCTGAGGGCAACCCCGCCCCCCAAATCACGTGGGTCCCGACCCACAGGTTGAGAACCACCCATCTAAAGCTACATGACAAGCATTCAACAAATCAACGGGTTCCATTATATGTTATTTTCACGTCTGCGTGTGAGACTGAGTTTCTCACCGATGATGAGCAGAGTAAGGCCATTGCACAGTTTCCCCAACAATGTCATCAGGTACATCAGAGCCAGGAACTAAGAAGAAGAAGAAGAAATCATTATTCTGATTAGCAGCCCAGAGACTTCAAAGCAGCGGTTAGTCTGGCTCTCTAGTCTGGAACAGTGGTTCCCCAGCGGACCCCCATACCTGACGAAAGGCTCTGTTAATAAAGTGCAAGGGGGGTTGAGATCAGGTGTGCGTGTGCGTCCAGGACTACCTTCTGATTCTGATTCTGATTCAGCACCTGTATTTTTGTTCAGCGCCTGTAGAATCTTTTTGAGATGTGCGTGCTTCCCTTTTGGACTCTGAGCTTGGCTCTCTAGACTTAGAAAAATCACACCTGTGTGAATGAAATGGTGCAACTCCCCTGTCCCCCTGCCCCTCTCTCTCTGTCTGTAATTAGCAGGCAACAGTGCAACACTATCTCTCTCTCTCTGTTTCTGGCACAACAGCACCACTTTCGCCGAATCGCCCCTACTAGTACTCTAAACATAGTCACATAGGGACGGACATTGCTGTTCCTTCCTTGGAGTGGTTGCACCACTCAAAAAGAGTGAATATGCACTCCTGCCCCCCCCCCCCCCCCCCCTCTACCTACCTACCCCACATCACTGTTCTGCGTGGGCTTTCATGTCGCTGGTTTATAGAAAGCAGCAGCAGAGCAACAAAGAGCCAGATACTTGGCACCGGGTTGTGGGAACGGCCTTCTTTGGCGTCTGCACAACAGCTACTAGGTCCCAGAGACCATATAAAGGCCCCGCATCAAAATAAGGCATAATAATATCCAGAGATTCACCGTGATTAGGAACAGACGTTTACGTAGTTATACTCACAAAAATGTGTTTACCGCATGTGTGTGTAACTGTGTATGTGACACTGCAGTATCGCCTTCAGCTATAGAAACAGTGCTCTGAAACAGGACACCCAAAGGGACCTGACCTTCTCCCCCTGCCTCTCCGCAGAGAGCCACTTGTGTATCATGTCAAATACCATCCAGATCAGGAGTGAGACCAGAAGGTTCCTGAAGACTTAAGGGGGATTAAGACTAGAGATGAGGCAGTCGCATCGCACGTTGGGTCATGACTCCCAACGTTCAATTTGTTATGTCACACACACACTGCTGCCTGCTATTAATTACAATACATAAATATACACACACTTCTTTGCCCAGTATTAGCCCATTCTGTACGGGAATCCCTTTTGGTGTTTTAACTATTGAAAAATAGCAGACCTACAAGCTCGTAGCGCGCCACTAGGTCTGCTATTTTTTTTTTATCGTGAAAATGCGGCACAAATCTTTGAACATATATTCTTTCAGAAGACGTTTTTTCGACGTCAGAACCTAAATGGGTTAGTATACAGTAGACTGTATCTACTGTATCTACCCCAGCAATTCCCAACGCAAAAATGTTATTGAAAATATAACATTACTACAATTTGTTTGTATGTACTACCAGCTGTGTAGCGTTATACCAGAGAACATGCAACCCACTCATTTCGGCCAGCTGAGCCTCGTGCGGTGCGTGTGATGTGATATCACATGTCTCGTCCTCTGGGAGTTGCCTCTGGTTACAGAGGCGACTCACATGCACTGCAGAGAAAGACTATACAGCAGTTACAGAACAGCTAGGTTTTGAATACAAACGTTTTCATTATACATTATATTGTTCGACCATTTAGAAAAGTCTCAACTTAATTACAGATCTTCAATAAATGGTAAATGGTGTATTCTGGGGGCGAACATATGAGATCCGAGCTCCAGATAAACTGAAACTTGACTCGAGCATAAAAACCACATACTGTAGTTACTAGTTAAGTTACCTTAAGGGAGTCGAAGACATTCCCAACAAAGATGAGGTTCCTCAGAGTGTCGAGGCCAGACAGGAACGTAACGATGGCTTTCCGCGTGTAGTGCTGAGCCTGCTCTCCGCTCAGACTAGCGTCCAGGTCCAGGTATGCTCTGGGTGGAGGAGAGACACAGTGTTTAGGTCCAGGTATGCTCTGGGTGGAGGAGAGACACAGTGTTTAGGTCCAGGTATGCTCTGGGTGGAGGAGAGAGACAGTGTTTAGGTCCAGGTATGCTCTGGGTGGAGGAGAGACACAGTGTTTAGGTCCAGGTATGCTCTGGGTGGAGGAGAGAGACAGTGTTTAGGTCCAGGTATGCTCTGGGTGGAGGAGAGACACAGTGTTTAGGTCCAGGTATGCTCTGGGTGGAGGAGAGAGACAGTGTTTAGGTCCAGGTATGCTCTGGGTGGAGGAGAGACACAGTGTTTAGGTCCAGGTATGCTCTGGGTGGAGGAGAGACACAGTGTTTAGGTCCAGGTATGCTCTGGGTGGAGGAGAGAGACAGTGTTTAGGTCCAGGTATGCTCTGGGTGGAGGAGAGAGACAGTGTTTAGGTCCAGGTATGCTCTGGGTGGAGGAGAGACACAGTGTTTAGGTCCAGGTATGCTCTGGGTGGAGGAGAGACACAGTGTTTAGGTCCAGGTATGCTCTGGGTGGAGGAGAGACACAGTGTTTAGGTCCAGGTATGCTCTGGGTGGAGGAGAGACACAGTGTTTAGGTCCAGGTATGCTCTGGGTGGAGGAGAGACACAGTGTTTAGGTCCAGGTATGCCCTGGGTGGAGGAGAGAGACAGTGTTTAGGTCCAGGTATGCTCTGGGTGGAGGAGAGACTCAGTGTTCAGGTCCAGGTATGCTCTGGGTGGAGGAGAGACACAGTGTTCAGGTCCAGGTATGCTCTGGGTGGAGGAGAGAGACAGTGTTTAGGTCCAGGTATGCTCTGGGTGGAGGAGAGACACAGTGTTTAGGTCCAGGTATGCTCTTGGTGGAGGAGAGAGACAGTGTTTAGGTCCAGGTATGCTCTGGGTGGAGGAGAGACACAGTGTTTAGGTCCAGGTATGCTCTGGGTGGAGGAGAGAGACAGTGTTTAGGTCCAGGTATGCTCTGGGTGGAGGAGAGACACAGTGTTTAGGTCCAGGTATGCTCTGGGTGGAGGAGAGACACAGTGTTTAGGTCCAGGTATGCTCTGGGTGGAGGAGAGACAGTGTTTAGGTCCAGGTATGCTCTGGGTGGAGGAGAGACACAGTGTTTAGGTCCAGGTATGCTCTGGGTGGAGGAGAGAGACAGTGTTTAGGTCCAGGTATGCTCTGGGTGGAGGAGAGACACAGTGTTTAGGTCCAGGTATGCTCTGGGTGGAGGAGAGAGACAGTGTTTAGGTCCAGGTATGCTCTGGGTGGAGGAGAGACACAGTGTTTAGGTCCAGGTATGCTCTGGGTGGAGGAGAGACACAGTGTTTAGGTCCAGGTATGCTCTGGGTGGAGGAGAGACAGTGTTTAGGTCCAGGTATGCTCTGGGTGGAGGAGAGACAGTGTTTAGGTCCAGGTATGCTCTGGGTGGAGGAGAGACACAGCATTTTCAATTAGCAACAGTTCCTTCTTTGTCTCTCTCATGCCTATCCACTTCTGTGTATATTTTCTCCACAGTTCTCGCATAAATCATTGTTCACTGTTGACAATGGCAAATGGGTTTAGTCATGAAGGGGTCATAGACGTCAGTTGAATAGCTGATCTATACAAGCTTTTATTATTATTATTATGTTTAGCCTATAATGACACGCTAGGGTTAAAGTGTCTTCAATTCATTCCACTTGTTACCACGGCAACGTAAGCCAGCACACAAAACACTTACTGTGTTAATTATGAGTGTTGACGCTATGTCACACACACACGCACGCACGCACACACACTCGTTTGGTATATTCTTTGTCTTTGTTACTTCTGAACAATTATCCTGGATTACAGATGGCTCACATGACACAACCATGGCGCTTATATTACTGTTAAATGGCAGGCCCAAATCGCGTAAAACAAGAAACACTTTTGACTGTAAACCCGTCAACACGGTCATATCTTACAGAAGAAAAGACACAAGACGAGTCTTGAATAAATAAGTCCCAAATGTCCCCCAAAGTGGACCCAGAGGTTTGTATATGTGGCAACATGACGCAGCCTGTTCTAATTAACGAGACTCTGTCATGACTTAAACTTTGATATAAATCTCCCAGCCTGACGGTGTCACGCTGCCAGTAGGCTCGTGTCCAGCTTCAGTCACAACGCGTTCTCTCCCATTTATATGATCGTTATTTATTAAGTGATAATCTGCTCAAGGTGAATTACAGCTTACAGAGACAGAGCAAACAAAGAATGATTAAAAACGCGCCGTAGCACCGTGTCAGTGAGTGGATGCTTCACTGCATGGGTTTGAACTCTGGATGAACGTCACCTTGCACACCATTATTGGTACTTGCTGTACCAATAATATGTATTGTATATGTATTATATTATATTACCGCATTTGTGAATTTAATATGGCTAATATAGGTTTTTAATTATATGTTTGTATAGCTAGTTTTTGTTCATACAATGTTGTGTACAGAACTATTTGGCTGATCTGTTTATTTGTACCATGCCTTGAAATAGCTTGCGATATATACATTTTAAGTTATTACTGCAGTAATAGTGTAATCCTCATCCTTACTGTATTGTCAGGGGGTAAACCTGGATGAGGCTGGACTGCTGCCTCTTCTCAGAAATAATAAACTAGAGGCATGCCCTATTCCATTCCACATTTATACATGTATATTGGTGTTAATCTAATGTGGGCTTGCACCGGCAGACTTCAGCATCTGCAATCGACTACATCCCATACAGTGAAGCGTTTGTAATTGGATCCATAGAGCCTAGAGAGGAGCGATTGGGCCGACATTGACATAGTTCTTGACCAATTTGAAAAGTCGTTGAGAATTTAGATCCATCCATGCAACAGACAGCCAAGACAGACACAGACACAGACACAGACACAGACACAGACACAGACACAGACAGACAGACAGACAGACAGACAGACAGACATCTCTCCTACTTGAAGGGGTGTTCTCCGTCGCCCCAGTTGAGTGCGTGGAGGACCTGGTAGTAGATGCGCACTGAGATGGTGACAGCCACCACAGCCAGGGCCAGCGTGGAGACCACGGTGATGATGCTGAGCTGGAACAGAGACAGCAGACCCACCACCAGGCCCGTCAGCACCATGCCGGAGCGCTCCGTTTCCTTCCAGTAGATCAGGTCCATCACTGGAAGAGACACAGGGGGGGACGGAGCAGGTTAGGGTAAAGGCCTATTCATAGTCTGGATTTTCGCTGGTGGTGAGGTAGTCACCGCTCCGGTGGTGAGGTGACCACCGCTCCGGTGGTGAGGTGACCACCGCTCCGGTGGTGAGGTGACCACCGCTCCGGTGGTGAGGTGGTCACCGCTCCGGTGGTGAGCTGACCACCGCTCCGGTGGTGAGGTGACCACCGCTCCGGTGGTGAGCTGACCACCGCTCCGGTGGTGAGCTGACCACCGCTCCGGTGGTGAGCTGACCACCGGAGCTGAAATAACGTTGAGCGGTGGTGAGTAAAAACAGAGAGAAGGGCTGGGGCGGCTCAGTGACGTCATGTTGTAGTTCGGTGGTCACCTCACCACCGAAAATCCAGACTATGTATATGAGCCTTTAGGTAGACATTTCTGCCAAAATTACATTTTTGCCATGGACTGTCGGACATACACACTGTATACAAAAGGAGTAGATAATTAATTAATTATATACCAGAAACACATGAAGAGCTAGCCCTGAATTACCATAACAGGTCTAACTCTGAGAGTATACAAAATGGAAATGCAATTGGACCCTTACAGGTTCAATTTGTACAGCTGTGGGGGTCCTTGCAAATAAAACATTTGAGAAGCAATAATACTAGTTGTCATGATATTATGACCGTAGCTGCCTGACTCAGTGGCAAAACACTGCATGCATAAGCCTATTGATCCACTGCTGTATCAGAGAGACAGACTGTATGTACAGTACTACATGATATGAGATGCATGCTCTGTTCCTGCTCATTCTGTTCTGATCTTTGTTTCCATAATCTGCTATGGGGACGTCATAGATCCACTGTATTTATTTCTCTGTGGCTGTAATAAACGTGGCCTGTGTTTGTTGACATATGTTCTCCTCGCCTGCGACTCTAGCCTATCCTTACCCATGGAGACTCTGTAGGCCATATAGATGGTCAACCTATATAGATGGTGTTTGTTGTTGTATTGTTTATTTCCACTTTTTGTCCAGTCTGTTTTTATTTCTTTATTGCACAGCTGCTCTCTTTGCCAAATTGTAGTCTTTTGTATTGTTCTTAATGAACTTTTAATCTGTTTAAGTTAATCAATTACCTCTTCCATACAGGAAAGGATTCCAAATAAGCCAGCTGACTTCTTCCTTTCCTTGCATTGTATTTTTGTTCTTTGATATGTATTGTCTATTTTTTTATACTATGTGCTAAATAAATAAATCTAAACCTAAATCACGACACTAGTGAACTCATAATGTGCCATACTGTACATCGTGTCATAGACAGTAAATAACTAAAATAATATCCTGAAGAAAACATGGAGATTGGCATTCAGTAATTGGGTCTTAAATATATAAATAAGAATATTATAATGGTGTGTAAAAACACTACTGTACTCTCACGTGTAATGAGAATACGTTTAACCTCACCACCAAAGGCCAAACGCTCCAAAGGACAGATTCACAAAGTTCCGATTCACAAAATTCCGATGTAGGACAGCGGAGGCTCCCCGTTAGCTGTTCTTACATTGGAATTGGAAATGGAGTCATGTAAACAGCCCAACACTTCTGGGCAGGGTGTCCTCGACGCAAGGTACGCAACGCAAGCACCAATAATATGGTTGCGTAGGCTCGGGATCAGATCTCAACCACGACGGAACGAGACAGATCACGTCACTGACGCGTGTGTGCGTGTGTGTGTGTGTGTGTGTGTGTGTGTGTGCAGTGTACTTGTATTAATGAGCATTTGCGCCTGTCGTAGACATGCGCAGAGCAAGTTCAGTCAGGGAACCTCAGTCAGCGCGCTGGCCGTTAATTGGGCCACCGCAGCATCATCCACATGATTCACTCAGCCAATCACAGATCACCCCATCTCTCATACCGGCTACTTGAACCAGAGGTTTGCATTCCTCTGCCTTCTTGCTTTCCCACTGCTGCTGTATCAGCGTGCTGCTGTCATACAACCTGCGCTCAATTCTGCTTGCTGCTGCTTATTGTATACTGTGCGCTGCATATACAAAGTGCTCACCCACCTCCACCCCAGCTACCACCTGTCGTTTTGGATCTACTGTTTTAGGTACGGGGGGATTCAGAGTCCCTATGGTCGGGACTGATGCGCTTGACCCGAGTACCTAAAAAGCAGATCCAATACATCACCAAACCATAATAAATATATTGCATTGATTATCTTATATTCAATAAATATATATATTACATTCTTCTTGAGTTGTCTGACTGAACTATATTTGTAAGTGACAAATGTCCTAAAAAGTAAATAGTAGAACTTGAGATATAGTCAGTGTGAGGACCATTTCCCTGTTCTTCACAAGATAAATTGTTTTTTTTATGTTTAAAACACAAAGAGTTGTGTTACAATTATGAAAAGATTCAGGTTAGGGTTAGGTTTAGACATTTTAAAGTTGGGGTTGGAATTATAGGTGTCGTGAACCGAACGTATCTCTTTCGCGGCAATGTTTTGTGAGCTTGCAGATCGGCTGTTTTCGGCATCAGTTTAAAGTGTGAAATGCCAAACATTTGAACAAAATACCATTCTTAAACATGTCCTCCCATTAAGCATAGAGGGTATGTGCATCCATACATGAATGGCAGATCGAGTGGCAAAGTCAGTGTAACGTCATTTAATATCGTTTAATGCAATCAGATAGGACTTTTAAGTTTAGATGTATGAGTTGTAAAGGCCAGAAAGTAGTTTTTTGTAACTTAGTAAGTGTTCCCGCATAACTTCCTGGTATGATGATGATGTCACGCGCATACCCTCTATAATAAACACACATGTGCGTGCGTGGGTGTGTTGCAACGGTACTGAAGATGTCAAAGTGAAAGTAAACAACAAGGCCATTAATAGCGAAGGTTATCGTAGGTCAATGACACGCAGGTTATGACGAAGAGGGATTTCAGGGATACAGACTGACGCAGGCCGCTGGCCGCGGAGGGCGTTCAACTAAATATAACCCCCTGAAAGAAGAGGTTAGAGGAGGAGGGACTCATTTAAATGTTGTCTTCTGTAGCACCTGCTGCCAGACGTCATAGTCCTCCTCCCTCTGCAACCTCCTCCTCCTCATCGCCACCCCGGCTGCGGCGGCTGCCTTCATTTTCTGTCACCCAATAAAAGGTCTATTCATGCTCCAGTTTTAGGTGATAAGGTGACCGCCGAAAACCACAACATGACGTCACGCCGCGGTGGTCGCCCACCCACCCACCCATGGCCAATTCACAGTCCAGTTTTGGGTGAAGAGGTGACCACGGCACCTAAACGATGCTTAGTAAAAACAGAGAGATGTGTAATAATGTTACAATAATAATAACTTTGAAACTGGCTTCGCATTGAAAATCGTTTGAAACCAGGAAAAGATGGATATTCTCATATTATCACAACTAGCCCTTACCCACAATATAAAACTGACATGTTGCCCAGCCCTAACTGTCATTATATACTTTAACGTAAATGACAAGATGGCTTTCGTTGAGATAACAATAGCCTCCCCTCGTACAAACACCCACCCACCCAGCCAGCCAGCCAGCCTTATGCCTAATGATAATGTCATGTAATTATGGCACATGATGAGCTCAGCTGTAAGTGCCTCCAATAATGGTGGGCTGGGCAGGCATTAAGTGTCTGTCTGTCTGTCTGTCTGTCTGTGGTCATTGTTATTCAGCATGTGTCTGTAAGGGGGAGGGGGTCCTATTTACAGTATAAACATTCTATTCATAGTTACCCTGTGTCACGTCACGTCACGTCCCTGGCACCACACACACCTGTCCATTGTCACGATAGGACAGGTCAGTGCACACTAGGGCTTTCACTTCCAGTGAGTTTTACTAGTTGACTAGTTTCGACTATAGTTGTTTAACTAGGCCTACCTATTATGTAAAAAAAATAATAATAATAATGTATTAATTATTAATGATTTATAATAATAGTCGTACATAAAAAAAAGGGGGGGGGGGGTCGACTAGTTGCTTAAAGCCGTAGTGCACAGTGCACACACACCTCTCCATTGTCACGATAGGATGCAGTGCACACACACCTGTCCACTGTCATGGGGCGGCGTTGGCTCAGGGGTAGAGTGGCTGGATGGTAACCGTAAGGTTGCCAGTTCGAACCCTGTGGGCTCCACCCAGAGTTAGTGTCGAAGTGTCAATGAGCAAGACACTGAACCCATAATTGCTCCCGATGTGCTGGTTGGTGCCCTGCATGGTTTCCTCTGTCATCGGTGTGTGAATGTATGTGTGAATATAATGCACAATCTCTGTAAAGCGCCTTGGATAAAGGCGCTATATAAATGCACCATTTACCGTTTATGATAGGATGCAGTGCACACCTGTCCAAATTGTCACAATAGGATGCAGTGCACACACACACACACACACACACACACAGTATCCTGCATGCTGATTGAAATGGGATTGTGTTGCTGTCAATTCAAAACACTGGGCAGTTACAGTTACATTTGGATGTACGGAGGTAGACATTGGTACACAATAAAATACAATGGGTAACTTTCTTTCTTTCTTTCTTAAACACAGTTCAACAGTTTTAATTCAGCTCGGGGCATACAGTGTGTACGATAATAAGAGCGCCCCTCACTTCACACGGGTGTGATTTAACATTAACATGTGTTGTGTACTGTAGAGATATCCTCCCCCTCCATTTATGCTACATTGGCACTGCAGGACTTTCTGAAAGGCTCAAGCTAATTATCATCTTGAAGGCAGAACGGGGACTGCCCTTGATAAAGTCTGACCTCCCGTTATAGTCTGACCTGTGCTGCGCGTTACAAATCACCCTTAGCTTCCTGTGAGGTTACATGACCTGTAATATTGTTATCCTCCATTACACTGAAAGATCCTGAGAGTTCATTGACACGTTGCCTCAGTCAGTTCAGAACAGACACCCTACTGCATGAAGTCCTCCATCAAAACACCGCTCAGCCAATTTAGATGCAACGAGGTGCTAACATAAATAGTAGGAGGATCGACACCCTTCAGAACTTCTCTACGTGTCCTTTCTGCAACCCATAGAGGAGGTGTTAAAATGAGAGAAACCAGCTGCTCAACTCATTACACTACAGGCTACTACGGCGGTCTCACAACAGCATATCAAAAAACACACACCAAGTTAAGACACACATAGTCTACTGAATTGAAAACAAAAACACACACAGTCACACACCTCTAGCTGGTTGAAGATATACTAGCATGCTACAGTATTCCCCAAGGACTTTACAAATGAGAGAAGATCCCCAACACTTCTGCAAACAGTCCCTTACACCTATACTGTATTTTGTTGACAGGCGTCCCCCAGGGGTCCAAACTAGTATACTTTCCTTCCCTCTGCACACCGAGTCTCTTTTGTCCAAAGTAACAGGCTCAAAACGCTTAGTAGATCTTCCATTTTAGTCCGAATGTTTGCCCCCAGGAATAGGGATGGAAGGGTTATAACTGCCAGACTATAAGACCACAACAAGGCACAAAGCAAAAAAACAGTATAATCCAGGACCACAGAAGTGCGGCTACACCCCTGGTTGCTATAGCCTCTAGTCTATAGCAACTATAGCCAGCGAGTGTATGCCGAATACAAGCGCCACCACCATCACCATGGTTGACAGACACCACTGTCTCAATTAAATGATCCCCTTAATTTCTCTTTAAGCCTTAGGGTCTCACCTTTGCTGGCCATCTTGGTGGTCTTAGTGCTCCAGTGTTTATACCCGCACACACCGTCACTCTCTCTCTCTCTCTCTCTCTGTCTCTGCCTGTGCTTCTGCCCCGTCGAGCTGCCCCTGTTGGTCTGGGCTTTTTTTGGCTCTCCCTTGCTTTGTCAGCAGTCCACAAGAACTGACAGCTGAAAATAATACAGTCCGCACCCCCCCCCCCCCCCCTACCAGCCCCCACCCCCCCCCCCCTGACTCCCTTTCAACACTAACAAAAGCTAAACATATAAATAAATACTAACTATTCAAGCTTAAGAAATTAATACCTCACTGACAGTGACGACAATAGCATTCACGTCAAAAATAGATTAGAATTGACCACATCGGAATGCTTTAAAGCTAAACTCTGAAATAATATGCACTCGTGGCATTCCTTTTATCTTGGATTAGGTTTGCGCTATCAATTAGAAGGTTTCTCCTGAAGCCAGAAAGCGAGCATTCAAGGACGTCTGTGATGACATCAAGCAATACTCTGCTTCCAAACAGAAACCTGTAACGGACTTCATTGTGGACGGTCCATTGTACCCAATTCATCAGTAATACATATACCAGTAAGACACCCTGAGGCATCCGCCTGGGTGACGGCTGACTGCTGGGCGAGCGCTGGCGCTTTGGCATGGGGAGGGGGGGGGGGGGGGGGGTCAGATCAACATACAGTACGGAATGAATTCTGTACTGGCCATATTTTTCTATTTTTAAAAACGAGACAATTATTGGTATAAAACTCAGTAGCATCAAAGGGTCTATTTACAGAGAGAGGAGGGGTGTGGGCGAGGGGTGCAGAGGATGCTACTGCAGTACCAAGGAGTTCAACTATATGCTCAATTGCTAATTGTATTACTATATATCCCATTCTGAACGGGAACCCATTTTGGTGTTAGCATCATGTTATGCTTTAGCTATTGAAAAATAGCAGATCTACAAGCTCATAGCGCGCCACCGAGTGGCGCGCTACGAGCTTGTAGGTCTGCTATTTTTGAAAAATCGAAGAACGACTGACATTTTTAGAATCTGATCTCAGGTCAGAATGGGTTAATCCGACCAGTGTGTGTCCAGTGGAAACCTCGTATGAATCTGATCTCAGGTCAGAATGGGATATACATTGACACTAATCAGCCCGCGGACGCCCATTTGAAAAGATATGCCAGGGACCCTCATAAGAGAAGATTGTTTTACGGCTCTAGCAGTGATTCTCAACCCGTTTAATTTCAAGGACCCTCAGTTTGACATGCATTTATAGTCTACAGACATTTAATGGCATTTCTATCTCTGGGACCCTCAATTTATATCGATGTTGATTTAACTCTATAGTTACAGAACCATAAGCACTGTATTGTATTGTTTTCTTTGACCTGTGAAGCACTTTGGTACGATGAGAGTCGTTTTTAAATGTGCTATACAAATAAAATTTATTTGATTTGATTTGATAAGGGTCCCTTTGGTTACAAACTATCATTTAGCTGGGGACCCCCTGGAACTCCCTCAAGGACCCCTGGGGGTCCCCGGACCCCACTTTGGGAACCACTGTACTATGTAACTGTATAGCAGACTGCCTGCCTGCTTGTCTGCCTCCTCCAGCATAACAGTCAGTGTTGGAGTGATAATACATGACAATTTCAGAGGATTAAAAGGTTAAATTAACTGTCACGGTCCTTAACTTCTACTCTCACACTTCCTACTTTGTGATCTCCTCCTCCACCCGCTGCTTGTTGAAGACATGCTCTCCGTCCCGTCACCATATGGTGTCGTTCAGATTCGGTTGAGTCGGCTCCTCAATTATTACCTTTTTCTGTATTATATTTAAAAAAATTGTCCTATTAATGCTAGAGATGTCTGTCTGTAGTTCCGACAGTCTGCCAAAATGAATCCATTTTGGCAAAACAAATGAGCATTTGCGCCTGTCGTAGACATGTGCAGAGAAAGTTCAGTCAGGGAACCTCAGTCAGCGCGCCGGCCGTTAATTGGGCCACCGCAGCATCAGGCTCTCATCCACATGATTCACCCAGCCAATCACACGCTCACCCAATCTCATACCGGTACTTTAACCGAAGGTTAAAGTAGCCTGCTTGCTTGCTGCTGCTTTATTGTATACTATGCGCTGCTGTATACAAAGTGCTCACCCACCTCCACCCCAGCTACCACCTGTCGTTTTGGATCTACTGTTTTAGGTACGGGGGGATTCAGAGTCCCTATGTTCGGGACTGATGCGCTTGACCTGAGTACCTAAAAAGCAGATCCAATACATCGCCAAACCATAATAAATATATTGCATTGATTATCTTATATTCAATAAATATATATATTACATCCTCCTTGAGTTGTCTGACTGAACCTTTTAAACTGTTTTTTTTTTTCAGACAGGATGACTGCACCAAATGTAACATGGAGGCGCGGTGTTCCCGATCATGTTGAGCCCGTCTGCTGCAGAAAGATGATTTCGAGGTATGTTGTTGTTAAGACTATATCTATATCTATCTATATCTACTGCTTTTCATCAGAATGATCTACAATAGATGAAAGTTCAGTTGTCGTTTTTTTGTATTTTGGAAAATACAATACATGAATATTGAAGGGGGAAAAAAGGTACGCAAAAGTGAACTAGTAACGTAAATAGTTACTTTTAGGATCGCCGTTACTTTTTGAGAACAGTAACAAGTAAATAAAGTGACTTGTCGCGCTCAGAGGGAGCGCTCCCATAGTGAATCGCTGAAGCGAATATCCCGCTATATAACCAAGTTACTATCCTATATTTTAGATAGATACTTTATTTGTCCTTTCGGAATTTTGTTTTGTGCCAAGCAGTCATCAGGATACAGAACATATACAAACAAACAGATCACACAGTACATTGACAATAAAGAAACAATGCCAACAGAAGGCCACCAGTCATAGTTCCAAGAGGCATCACATCACACTGTATGCACGGAACTGAGACGGGGCCTGCTTGTTCATAAGTCCTATACTTAATACTTATGGGAACAAACGATCTCGAAGCCCTAGCCTGCAGAGAAGGTACCATGTACCGTCCGTCTCTCTGGTGGTAAAATATGGTATAAAAGATGGTAACGTGCCCAACATGGATTAACTGTATTCACTTGAGTGTACTAGTTACTCAATCCACCCCGACTCCCTGCAGGCTGTCACCAAGCACACACACCACACATAAATCACCACAAACTGAGGCTGGAATGTGCATCCAACCCTGGGCCACTAAAATAAGAACAGTGAGTGACATTCCACTTCAAGTGTTGGCACCATATTGGAAGACAGGATTGATTTCAACTCTCCGGGTCATGTTTCTCGCCCTCCCCCCCTCTCTCTCTCTCTCTCTCTGAGTGCTTGGACAATGCACATTGTGCAAACACACAGACAGACACCTGGCCTTGCATCCTCTCTCTATGGCAAAACGAAGACATACTTTTTAAGTCTAAATCCTATAGTTACCAGCCAGGCCAGGGATATATTCTTCCTACGATTAGTCCACCATCACTCAAACTCATACAATCCCATGGGCATGTTACCATGGAGACATAATGGAATACTCTGGACCTATTCTGGGGTCCATGCAGCCAGCGCCGTGTGTGGCCAGGGGTCATTTACGGTATGTGAAGGCGAAACCAGATATTTCTTTTAGCCCGAGTATTGATTAAGGTTGATTGATTTACACTCGGCTTCGTGGTCCATGACCACTAGGACACAGGACGGATTTGCAGAAAATAGCAGATCTGCAACAAGCTTGCTATTTTTGTAGATTGGCTATTTTCAGGTGAAGAGATTTGGTGTAGAGGGAACAAAAATAGTGCACCAAATACAGTGACAACAATAGGTCTGTTTTAATTAGCATAGAGTCAGTCTAGTCTAAGCAAGATCATGTACTGTATGAAGAGAGAAGAAAACAAATGCAGTACATGTTCAGCTTGAGAAGGGGTGTCGTAGCAGGTGAGAATGAAATAAAACATATGGGATATAAAGACGCCTCCCACATTGCCCCAAAAATGTTTTTCTTTTAAATAATTTTCTTTTGCGGCTTACGCCTTTTATTGGTTATTTTGAAGGGACAGACAGTAGGTTGACAGGAAACGGGAGAGAGATGGGGGGGAAGACATGCAGTAAAGGCCGTGTCGGGCTCGGGAGTCGAACCCGCGGCACACTGCGACTGGACTACCAGTCGGGTGCCCAGATGGTTACGCCACCGCCTGGCTGGGCCAATTGCCCCAAAATTTACTATAATTATTCACTATAATTATTTACTATAATTATTCACACATCTTGCTCTCACGTCATATTTGTGGGTTGGGAGGAAGTGGCACTTTAACTACTGTAAGACTTAACCCATTCTGACCGGGCACCCATTTTGGTGTTAGCATCATGTTATGCTTTAGCTATTGAAAAATAGCAGATCTACAAGCTCATATCGCGCCACCGAGTGGCGCGATACGAGCTTGTAGGTCTGCTATTTTTGAAAAATCGAAGAACGACTGACATTTTTAGAATCTGATCTCAGGTCAGAATGGGTTCATCAGACCAGTGTGTGTCCAGTGGAAACCTCGTATGAATCTGATCTCAGGTCAGAATGGGTTAAATGCTAAATGGCCGCCGGTGTGAATATGGTGAATTGGCATCTTGCGGACCTATATTTGGGAACCCCGGGCCCCAAATAAAGGCTTCCATGACACGAGTAGTTGTGCAATAATGACATGAAGTGCAGCCCGTACCTGCTATGCGGACACATGCGAGCAGATCCTCCGGTAGATCCAGGCCTGAGAACCAATGGCCGCTGACCGGCTGCTCTTCCTGAGTGCTTTGACCAGCGGCGACACAGCGGGCAGCGGACGCCGTCTCTCCGTTGACTCCGCCTCTTGGTCGCGCGGATGCGAGCGGCGTGACCGAGCTGGTTTCCATGGCAAGTGGAGACTCCGGCTCGTTGGGCGGCGTGGCTGCGACTGCGACTGCGACTGCCGGGCAACTGCTGCTACTGACTCCATCTGGCTGGCTGAATACTAAAGGACACAGAGAGCAGGGGTGGAATTACTTATTTAGACCTGGGGACGTTCTACAAATGTGACCAGATTTGACTGAGAGCCTGCTACTGTATCGCGCAAACTCCAGCTTTTCACCAGAGGAGAAAAGCTCGTAGATCAGCTATTTTTGAAAAATCGTGAAAATGTGTCGCAAATGTGGAATATATATTCTTTCAGCGCGAACGTTTTCAACTCAAATCTTTGCTCCTGGGGGGGGGGGGGGGTCCCTGGAACAACATATTTTCATATGGAGGTCCGTGGCCAAATACAGATAATTCTGGGGGTCTTTGACATGAAAATGTTTGAGCACCTCCACTGACACAGAAACATGGGGTTTTTCAGAAAACTGTTTAGAAGACATTTGTAGAATCGTCCTCAGGTCTAAATGGGTTTTAAAAATCCTGTATGGCCGTATTCCAAAATTTTACTTGAGTAAAAGTACAAAAGTATGGGCCTCAAAATATACTGACCGCACCAAACATAAAAGGCCCATTTCACAAAGGTAATTTGTTGGATTGGTAATCAGTAATGCATTAATGGGTTCATCAATGTTACAGCCGGTTGAGGTGGGGCAGATTTTTAATTACTCTTTGATTACTTTTGTGTTTACCGTTTTGGGAGAATTCCACGGCCACATATCTGTGCCCGTGGAGCACAGTTCAGATACTCAAGTAAAATAAAAGTACTTTCAAATTGTGCCCAAGTACAATACTTCAGTAAATGTACTTGGTTTATAGGTCAGTGTAAACCTGACAGATCTGCATGATCAGCAGTGTAGCAAAGCGACGGATGACCTCATCCTTACAGATGATCTAACCCCGATAGTCAGTGTGAGAGAGTCCGTCACACACGCACGCACACACACACACACACACACACACACACACACACACACACACACACACACACACACACACACACACACACACACACACATCACAGTCAGTATCTTTTACTATCTTCTCAACCAGTGTGTCTCGTATCTCCTTATGTTTTTATGTGAAGGACCACCAACCATGTATTTGGCTGTAGACGCCCGTTCGGAAAGATGTTATGCCAAACCATAACGCACCATAAGATCAACATTTTGTCAACATTATTTTAAAATAGCAGAGTAGTAGCCGAAAATCCCCCTGGAACCCCCTCAAGGACCCCTGGGGATCCCCGGACCCCAGTTGGAGCCATAATTCAGCCATGTGCCCCAGTCAAGGTCACGGTTAATCTGTCAAAGCACATTAGCCAGCCCGGCCCGGCCCGCCCCGGCCTGGCCCACGGTGACACTCTGCACCCAGTCATATCAAGGACCGGAAAGCATGGTGACACACATGTATACAACCAGAATGAACCCCCTCCCAATCCTGCATGAACAGTAGCCTGGCCCGGCCAGCAGAGGGGCGTGTAGCGCATCTAGCAAGCGTTGGATAATATTGGTTCGCCAATCTGAGTGCCCGCTATAAGGGCTGCAACTAACGATTAATTTTATAATCGATTCATCTGCCGATTATTTAAACGATTAATCGGATTATGACACTTATTTAGCTATCACCTTAAAAATATATTTTAGGTTATTTTAGTCGTTCTAAATAACAAAAAATATAATTCATTCAAAATTTCATTTGATTAGCTGCTGATTAGGCTGCTATTCAAATAAAAGACAAACTGAATTTAAATGAATTAAAGCAACTCATGGTGTCTTTAGGCTTACTCATACATTCAATTAAAGAATAGCTACACATGTGTCAGTCTAAAAGGAACAGTACTCTTCTGAAATAAAAATAAATATTCAAGCCATATGTTTTGTTCTTGATACTAATGGTCAAGTGTCATATTTTGCTTTGCAGTCGCTACTGTGCAACTATCGTCAGATTGTAAAGGAAGAGAGATGGATCACTCCTCTTTAGTTTAGTTACACTTAACACTGGAAAAACTATGGTTAAGTGCATGGAAATCACCTATGATAAATTGCAAAAAAAAACTAGTGATTAGTTGCCGATTATCCCTGGTAGAAAACAGCGAAGAAAACTGACGTCACCATATTTAGAGTCACCATATTCTGCACTGTAGTTCACTCCCTCCCACTCCTAGACCAGGAAATGTGTGTCGTTCCAACCAGGCTTTCATTTTTGAGCCGAATGCGAACGAAAATAAAAGCCTGGGTACCGAGGCTACACGAACAGCAATCCAGACCGTTCAGACCCCTGGATAATAATCACCCATTTCATCCCCGTGACGTTCGTTGACGTTTCTCTCACCCTGGAGGCTCTGTGAGGGGGGTCCGTGTTGCTGGGGGGCCAACGCCGCGGCGGACAGACGGGGGGTTTGGGGAGGCGACGGCGGCCGAGAGCCGTCCGTCTCCCTCTCCTCTCTTTGGACGTCTTCGTCGGCCCGGCGGGGTTCCAGTTCGGGGCGCAGGGGAAGGGGAGGAGCTTGGACGGGAGGAGGAGGAGTCCCGGGCCGTGCCGCCGTCCTCTCCTCCGAGCGCTCCTGCTCCATCCTCCTCGCCGCCTCCTCCTGCTCGTCGCGGCTGAGGAAGGCGTGGGGGTTCCACTCCACGTCGGGCAGGTCCAGCAGCGTCTCCAGGGTGTCTGCGCGGACCAGGCCCGGGGTGGCGGCGCGGCTCGCTCGGCCGCTGCCCCGGCGCCGGTCGCGGAGATGCCGCGAGGTCCCCACCGCCTCGGCCTCTGCGATGGCGATGTAGGAGAAGGTCAGCTCCAGGGAGTTCTGGCGGGGCGTGAACCAGGAGGACGGGGACGACGCCAGGCCTTCATCGTCCTCGTCTTGCTCTTCGTCTCCGTCGTCGGACCACTCTCTGGCCGTCTGCAGCTCGTACAGCTCAGACTCGTCGTTTCCACCTGGACCAATGAGAAATGGACCAATGAGAAATGGACCAATGGAGTTTCCAATTAATTCAACCATTTTTGTCAGCCTTCTGATTGGTCCCTGACTGACTAGCCAGCAGGCTCTTTCTGCCTTGTTTCCGGCCTGGTTCCGCCTTGTTTATGTTGAATTTGCTAAAACGTCATTTTTGGGAAAAACTAAAAACAAACATGATATTGTGATACTGTGATGTTCCTTTTTACTGACATCAAGTTTAAAATAAGAATTTAATTTAATAAGAATATCAATGCGAAGCAACTGAAAAACAGGTTATTTCATTGATAGTGAATGGAGAGAAAAGGATTTTTGTCACAACCACAAAACGGCAACTAATTAATCTGTGAAGAGGGGCACGGCCAGGGGCGGGACATGGTAAAGGGTGAATTGTCGTCACGACAATTGGAAGCGTATTTTTTGCGTAAATTAGTGCCCTACTTGTTCATACCGCAGCGTCACAGAATCTACACTGCACTACACTGATCTACAAGCTCGGAACGCGGTGGCAAGCGACGCGTTTAGATCTTGTACATCTGTTGCTTTTACTGTTGCTGTTTTTTATCCTGAAAAGTAACAGTTTGGACATATGAGGTTTTTTCCACCTGACAGAGACAATACTCACTGTAGAGACAGAGAGAGAAAGTTAAGATACACAAGCTAATGCACCAAGCAGATGAACCACTTATCCTGGTTTGGAATTGGGGCGGAATACTGAACAAATAAACACATTTTTAAGTTACATTACACTTTTTTTTCTCTTTTACTGTACAATAAATACTTTGTTGACCAGAGTCTCCAGGGCTCTATGCTATCTTTGCAGAAAATAACCAGCTCAGAAGTCACAGCACGTCGTGAAAGTTCGTGAGGCTTGTAGATCGGCTGTTTTTGCCAAAATGTTCACCCCAGAATAGGGACACTAACGAACTAAAGACACTTTATGTAGTCCCGGACGGACGCAAAAACACACAAAAATATGGCAAGGTTTCTGCCCGACGGTGATGATATACTGTATACAGAATACTATACAGAATCAACTACACGTTCCAGACGTAGAAAAGTATTACAACGTGTGTGTTCTAGGTCTAAATTGGTTAACTGCTTTAACCCATTCTGACCTGAGATCAGATTCATACGAGGTTTCCCACTGGACACACACTGGTCTGATTAACCCATTCTGACCCGAGATCAGATTAAAAAAATGTCAGTCGTTCTTCTCGATCTTTCAAAAATAACAGGCCTACAAGCTCGTAGCGCGCCACTCGGTGGCGCGCTATGAGCTTGTAGATCTGCTATTTTTCAATAGCTAAAGCATAACATGATGCCGACACCAAAACGGGTTCCCGATCAGAATGGGTTAAGCAGTGTTGATTTTGACAGCACATTTAGATTTTACTTTTGAATAGTTTTCATCTGGTTGTAGTCACCTCTGGAATGTTTTAGTGTTATTAGTCTAATTTTAGTCCACTAAATATCATAAGATTTTTGTCAACTAAAATATATTTTGTGAGCTTGTGGCTATATTTTCAGCATGCAACCAAGTGTAAAATGACTTGTGTCTTCTACTTCTACTGGATCTCTATTTGTTGACGAAATTGTCAACATATTTAGTCTATAGTTTTATTCATCATGGCTTAGTTTTCATTTTCGTTTCCATGTAGTTTTCGTCAGTGAAAAAACATTTCTTGTCACAGTATTAGTGGACATAATCAACACTGGCTTCGAGTATATAGTCTTACCATCAGTGCACGGAGGTGTGGAGTCTGGCGTGGAAGCTACTGAGTATAGTACAGAGCCACGAGATAGAAAACCCATTGGACTAAAACAAATTATAAAACAGCAAAGGGAAAACTATCTGACACATTGGAAAGAAGCAACACAAAAGCAGAGTAAACTAGAATGCTATCTGGCCCTAAACAGAGAATACACAGTGGCAGAATACCTGAGCACCGTGACCGACCCAAAACAAAGAAAAATCTTAACTAGGTACAGACTCAGTGAGCACAGTCTCGCGATCGAGAAAGGCCGTCATAGGCAGACCTGTATCCCGAGAGAAGACAGACTATGCACCCACTGCACACTAAACGAAGTGGAAACCGAGCTACACTTCCTAACCATCTGTCCATTGTACCAAGACATCAGAGACACATACTTCCCACAGATTACAACCACACACGGAGATTTTGAAAACATGACCAATGACAAAAAACTCCCATATCTGCTGGGCGAAGTACAACAATGTGCAAACACAGCAGCAAGATTTGTGAGTTGCTGTGATAGGAGAAGGATATCAAATGGAACACAACCACCCTAAAGACTAATAATTGTGTATATTCCTGCACTATACCTGCATCGAGTTATCTTGGTACACAGAAGTTGATCTATTGAAGATTCTGACCTTCAAAGTACATAATTTTTGTTTTGATTGTATTGCTGTATTGTTGTTTTGTTCTTTCTGCTTTGGCAATGTAAACGTATGTTTTCTCATGCCAATAAAGCCCTTTGAATTGAATTTAATTGAGTATAGTCTAGTGAGTATAGTGAGTAGGCCTATAGTGAGTAAATTCTTACCATCAGTGCACGGAGGTGTGGAGTCTGGCGTGGAAGCTACTGAGTATAGTCTAGTGAGTATAGTGAGTAGGCCTATAGTGAGTAAATTCTTACCATCAGTGCACGGAGGTGTGGAGTCTGGCGTGGAAGCTACTGAGTATAGTCTAGTGAGTATAGTGAGTAGGCCTATAGTGAGTAAATTCTTACCATCAGTGCACGGAGGTGTGGAGTCTGGCGTGGAAGCTACTGAGTATAGTCTAGTGAATATAGTGAGTAGGCCTATAGTGAGTAAAGTCTTACCATCAGTGCACAGAGGTGTGGAGTCTGGCGTGGAAGCTACCGAGTATAGTCTAGTGAGTATAGTGAGTAGGCCTATAGTGAGTAAAGTCTTACCATCAGTGCACGGAGGTGTGGAGTCTGGCGTGGAAGCTACTGAGTATAGTCTAGTGAGTATAGTGAGTAGGCCTATAGTGAGTACATTCTTACCATCAGTGCACGGAGGTGTGGAGTCTGGCGTGGAAGCTACTGAGTATAGTCTAGTGAGTATAGTGAGTAGGCCTATAGTGAGTACATTCTTACCATCAGTGCACGGAGGTGTGGAGTCTGGCGTGGAAGCTACTGAGTATAGTCTAGTGAATATAGTGAGTATAGGCCTATAGTGAGTAAAGTCTTACCATCAGTGCACGGAGGTGTGGAGTCTGGCGTGGAAGCTACTGAGTATAGTCTAGTGAGTATAGTGAGTAGGCCTATAGTGAGTAAAGTCTTACCATCAGTGCACGGAGGTGTGGAGTCTGGCGTGGAAGCTACTGAGCCGTACTCCTCTGGAAGACAAACAAAAAGCTCGACTTCAACATGAGCTCAGTAAAATGCAGTCAAAGACTATATTAGCAGGGATTGAATAACAAAAGGACACCTATAAGACAAAAACAAATGCTGGTATACTCCTCGTCTAATTAATAATGTCATATTATAGTGACTCTGAAAGAACAGGCATGCAAAGAAAGAAGAGGAACAGGAAAACCCGCCTGACCCTCAGCTGGGAACAGATTGGTAGAATATTATTCTCTGTGGAGGACAGCGGCTGTTCTTTGGTTTCATACATTAACGGGTAAAGGTTGATCAATACATGGACCTACTACAGTCAGATAGTCATAACATAAATTATTAAAATCTTATTTAACTGCATTATGAAAACGGCCCACTGTGCGCTGCCATATAGGACTGAAGGGCCTTCACTACATTAGCTAGCAGCCAGCATCATCACAGTGACCACAGACGGACACAGACAAACTAAAACTAGTGTCTGATTTGATATTTGATCACGTCATCGAGGATCTATAGGACTGCAGCAACATAGCCTTCTAAACTTCAACCTAGAGGCAACAATACACAGATATACACACTGTACACAGGACACACACACACACACACACACACACACACATACATCTGCAGCTCAATGGAAACAACAACGGCAGTGCCACTACAGTGCACCGCATGAAGCCCTTTCCACCACCATGTGTTTCAGAGAACAGCAGAGGGAAGGAGAGAGCCGACTGTAGCTCACATTATGAAGCATAACAGCTAGCAAGAACATGATGCTCAGCAGAAACACAGAGTATACAGGAGGATGCTGCGGACGGATCTAAAAATACACAACTGGCTCAGGTATAAGCAGAGAGACAGACAGACAGACAGACAGACAGACAGACAGACAGAAGGACAGACTCACGGCAATGAGAGAATCCTAAAACCTGGCCCATGCTCCATCAAGGCATCTGGAAGCCCCCACTTTCCCTTGCCGGCTCCCCCTCTCTCTCTCCCCCTCTCCTCCAGACGGATGGTGGATTTCTCCCTCTACGTCCCCCTTGTCACTCTCTCTCTCTCTACCTCCCCCTGTCTCTCTCTCTCTCTTTCTCTCTCTCTCTCTCTCCTCAGGACGGATGGTGGATTTCTCTCTCTACCTCCCCGTCTCTCTCTCTCTCTCTCTCTCTCTGGAGTCTCCTTCCTCTCTCATTTACTACGTGCCCACCCCACCCCTCCTCCTCCTCCTCTCTGTTGCTCGGCAGCCCCTCCCATCCCCTCCCCTGCTCTCCTCTTCCTCCTGTCTCTCTCTCTCTCTATCTCTCTCTCTCTCACTCTCTCTAGGATAACATCATCACAACTGCAGGGAAATGGCAACAGGGGCAAAGGAGTGAGTGAGTGAGTGAGTGAGTGAGTGAGTGAGTGAGTGAGTGAGTGAGTGAGTGCATGCGTGGCGTATGCGTGTGCGTTCACGTGTGTGTTGTCCTCCATTCATTAGTCATCATGTTGTGGATCCTTCAAGTGTCCACCTCTCTCTTCATCATATATGCTGTATAAGATGCTGATGTGACAACATATAATTTATGAGGAAGAGTATACTGTATTATACAGTATGTTGACCTCGTTATTACTGGGAAATGCTGTTGAAACAAAACTGAAGCAAAGTACTGCTCCTTATCTCTATGTGATGAAGGCAGATCTGTCCAATTTATTTTTAACAAAATGTCTCAAATCATGAATGCGGGGTCCGATTGCTGTGAAACTTTGCACACACATTCCCTCCAGGCCATGATGGAAGCAATGCCAAATTGGCCTCGTAGTGGAGCGATCCATGAGCAGATTCATGTTTTGGCCCATAACTCTTGAACCACACAATCAACATTATTTCACCCCCAAATTAAGTGTATACATACATTGAGAGGTGAAGCGGCGAACAGTCAACATCAGCTTCCCACATTCACACACCAACGGTGGCGAGCTCACACCGACATTGAAGGCAATGTAGGGTTCAGTGTCTTGCCCAAGGACACTTCGACATGTGGACAGGAGGAGCCGGGATTCGAACCGCCGACCCATGCAGGGATCATTGGACGACCTGCTCTACCTCCTGCAAAACAGTGACATCTGCTGGCAAATCCCATTGACATAATATCACTCACATCTCTATCTCCTGACCATCTTTGCTGCCTGTTATCCCATCTCTATCTCCTGACCATCTTTGCTGCCTGTTATCCCATCTCTATCTCCTGACCATCTTTGCAGACACCATCTATAAATAATGCAAAAAAAACCCTGTCTGTCTGTCTCATTCATATAGGCTCCCTTCTACACGCAACTAGTGGTGACAGAACATATATGCAGGTACATCCGTTCTTAAGCCTGGCATTATATCCCTAATTATGCATGGGAAATTATAAAACGTACTTTTTTCAAAATAGCAAAAATAACACATTTTGATCTTGTAGATCGACCATTTCCACATGCCGACGAATAGGGAGCATAGGGTTAATGTGGTTAAATTGATCTCATACAAACAACCATTAAAGTAGTTTGTCATAAGAACAACTCATACTTTCAGTACTTCCAATTACGCAATTACTGTAACTAACCCAGACCAAAGCCTACAAATACAAAGTGGTAAGTTAATGAGCTTAATTAACAGAGTAGTCTTAACGGAACAGCAAATCAACTGTTACTAAGTAAACTACAGCAGTGGGGTCCGGGGACCCCCAGGGGTCCTTGAGGGAGTTCCAGGGGGTCCCCAGGTAAATGACAGTTAAAGATGGAGTGCCACAATTTTTGTATTTTTCCAGTTTTTCATGTGTCTATGAGGTGACAGTATACTTCATTAGACACCCTGGAGTCGTTTGTATGTGCAATGGTGTATTTAACTTTGTATTTAGGGTTTCTTCCTGGAGGCTGAACCCTTGACAGTCAAACGGGCCAATGACATAAAACAGTAATATAGTGACATCACATTATCAGCCCCTCCCCTAACCCCTCCCCCTTTATCATACAACTACAGCTGTGGGTGTGGCTTCAGTTCAGGTGGATCACCACCCACCAGGCAAACCAGGCATACTTAATGAACTGGTGGGCGACTGGGCGTGCCCGCATAAAAACAACATTTTAACAAATACTGTACACTTTTTTGAAAAGAAAAATATAACAATAATGTTCTAGGGTGGAAAAAAATCACGGCACCCTGGGTCTGTAACTCTGAGTGTACAAATGGTTCAAATTGAACCCATTTGAATCAAAAGGACCCTAACTGTTCCATTTGGTTCCCAGAGATAGAAATGCCATTAAAAAGGGGACCGTAGCCTATAATTCAGGTCAAACCGGGGGCCCTAGAGCCGTAAAAAATATTCTCTTAAGGGGGTCCTTGGCATGCATCTTCAAATGGGGGTCCGCGGGGCTAATGAGGACCATTTAGGGGGTCCTTGACATGACAAAGTTTGGGAACCACTGAACTATATGACTGGAAACTGGAGAGCTATAGTTGTGGGTGTATGTGTGTACACAGATAGAGGCCTGATGGCCTGAGTGGAACATTGATCCATATAATGAATAGTTTCTTAGACATAACATTGTTTTCATAATGTATAGTACAGATACAGTACTAAGCACACAGTAGAGTGAGGTGCTGTATACTTCAGTAAAGGAATTTAACGAACTGACATGTTGAATCATAATCCACGTGGTAGAACATCCACAGCTTATCCAAACAGCCTAGGAAGCTTAGTGATTATCTTGGAAGTGTAATAAATAGAGAGAGAGTGAGAGGGCGAGGGAGGCGGGGGAGGGGGAGAGAGAGAGAGAGAGAGAGAGAGAGAGAGAGAGAGAGAGTGAGAGGGTGAGGGAGGCGGGGGGGGGGGGGGAGAGAGAGAGAGAGAGAGAGAGAGAGAGAGGAGGAACAGATCAACAGAAATAGATGGACCAATAGGAGCAGGAGGACAGACAGAGGGAGGGAGGCGAGGGACAGACCGTAAACACACCCTGAAGAAGACAAGAGAAGAGAAGACATCCAACACATGCCGATACTGCATACATGGACGTTTAGATTCTCCACTCGAGGAAAGACCAATTTGAAGATGAACCCGACTACTTTCTAGTCTTCTTATTTCTAACCCCCCGCCCCCCGGCCCCCCCCCACCTGTTGCAGTAACGGAGCCGGCCGGTTGCACTGGACCTCCTCCGGAGGACGAATAAAGGCCGGAGGCGAGTCAGGAAGCGAGGCAGGAAGCTCGGGCGCAGTCTCCGCGGGGCCATCATGAGGCGGGCGCGGCGCGCCAGCAACGTGGAGGTGCCCTCCTTCCTGCGCACCATGGCGCGGGAGACGGAGAAGAGGATCACGTTCTTCTTCAAGGGCGGCGGCGCGCGGGAGAAGGGCGAGAGCGACGACGAGGGGGACTGGGACGACGACACCATGCCCAGCCCGTACCTGGACCGGCCCGTCCTGGAGAAGCACACGGCGGAGGGCGGCGTGCGGTCGGGCGTGAGCTACGCCGTCACGGGCATGCAGGGCTGGCGGGCGCAGATGGAGGACGCCCACTGCTGCATGCCGCGGCTGAGGGGCGAGCTGGCCGACTGGAGCTACTTCGCCGTCTTCGACGGGCACGCCGGCAACACGGTGGCCCAGTACTGCTCCAGATACCTGCTGGATTACATCCTGAACACAGGTACGTACTGCTGGTCACAGTAAACACCCTGAACCCATTTTGACCTGAGGTCGATTCTACAAAATGTCTTCTAAATCATAACAGTTTTCTGAAAAACCTATGCTTCTATGTCAGTGGTGCTCAAACTATTTCATGCCAAGGAGCCCGAAAATTATATGTAATTGGCCACCGACCCCCATCTCAAAATATGGGACCCACGGCCCCAGAAGCAAAGATTTGAGTTAAAAATGTTCGCTCTGAAAGAATATATATTCCAAATGTGCGCCACATTTTCATGACTTTTCAAAAATAGAAGACCTCCATGCTCATAGCGTGGCACCGAGTGCCGTGCTTGTAGATCTGCTATTTTTCAATACACCAAAAACACCAAAAGGGGTTCCCGCAAAAATGGGTTAATATGTATACATGTACTATGACATCCTGAACACAGGTACTGGTCAGTCACACAGTAGTGTTGATTTTGTCGACTAATACTATGACAAAAATTGTCCGTCAACTACCCTTTGTCACTGACAAAAACTAAATGGAAACCAAATGAAAACTAAGCAATGGTGACTAAAACTAAGACTAAAGATATTGACAATTAGACTTGAAATGTTAGGAAGGGACAAGTGGACAAGAGATCCAGTATACAAGTCATTTTACACTTGGTTGCATGCTGAAAATAGCAGATCTACAAGCTCACAATTGTTGTGAGCTTGTAGGACGGCTATTTTCAGCAAGTGTAAAACAGTCATCACGACGGCATCAAGGCCCGCCGAAATACATTTTGGTCGCCTAAAATCGTATAATATTTATAGTCGACTAAAAGTAGACTAAATGGTAAATGGTGCATTTATATAGCGCCTTTATCCAAGGCGCTTTACATCTATTGTGCATTACATTCACCCATTCACACACACACACACACACACACATTAACACACCGATGGCGGCGGAAACCATGCAAGGCACCAATCAGCACATCAGGAGCAATTAGGGGTTAAGCGTCTTGCTCAAGGACACTTCGACAATAATTCTGGGGAGCCCACAGGGTTCGAACTGGCAACCTTGCGGTTACCATCCAGCCACTCTACCCCTGAGCCACCGCCGCCTAACACTGAAACATTTCAGATGACTAAAACATGACAATATTTAAAGAATTTTCATTCGAAAGACAAAAAAAGTGAATAGAATAGAAATGTAACTGCCAAAATCAACACTGGGTTACAGTAAACATTACTGAATACAGGCTCTGGCCACGGTGACTAACACCCTGAATTCACCCTGGTCCAACAATGTAAGCTGTAAGTTAAGCCTTCAAAACTGTTCTCTTCGCATTTACTTCGTTATTTGAATGATAATCAACTTGTCAAGTTCATAAAGCGTTCTATCTAGGTACGTTTCCAATGCACACGTTCAAGTTAAAGTCTGTTCATTGAGAGTGATTGAATTAGCACTTGTTGCTTCCCTAAGGAGATGAGTGTGTGAGTTTAATGGGCGGGTCATCGGGGTAAGACTATTTCCAGACTCCAGAGTTACTTCAGTCTAATCAGTCTGGTGAACACAAAGTACTCGACAGCAGTGGATTAAGGCCCTGCAGGGCAGAGTAGAGAGAGAAACAGGGAAGACTATATATTGTTCTGATTATCTACAATTGGAAGGCTACAATAGGACTACAATAGGACCATGGGTAACATGGAACATTCCCCATTTAAAGCAGGCAGCACAGTGAGGGTGAAAAGGCTTAGGATCCAAGCATCTCTGCTGTGCTATACACCTTTGGTTCCCAACCTTTTGGACCCCCCAGGGGTCCTTGAGGAAGTTCCAGGGGGTCCCCAGGTAAATGATAGTTAGGAACCACATGGACCCTTATGGGTCTGTAACTCAGAGTGTACAGATGGAACCAAATTTGTATACTCTCAGAGTTAAATTAACTTTGATTTTATGTATTAGGGTCCCAGAGATAGAAATGCCATTAAATAGAGGACCGTAGCTTATAATTCAGGTCAAACAGGGGGCCCTAGAGCCGTAGAAATCTTCTCTTATGGGGGTCCTATAGGCATGTATCTTCAAATGGGGGTCTGCAGGCTAATGAGTATCATTTTGGGGGTCCTTGACATGAGAACGTTTGGGAACCACTGCCTTAAACAGAATCCACTTATTACTTAGGGAGGGAGACAGGGAGTTAGCCATTAGTGAGAACGTATACTGTATATAATAATCCGACATAACTTTAGGAAAGTCACACGCTCTGTTCTGTTCTCCTCTCCTCCTCACTGGCTTGAGCAATTGGTCTCAACTTGCACACGGCATTGATCATTAGCATCTATTATTTAAACCCCGGGCAAGCCTGTTTTTCAAATTTGCCCAAATTCATTCAAGCTGTTAATTTTATTACCTTTTTTGGAAACTCTGTAACTGCACGCGTGGACACGGATCAGGGACACCTGAAGGGCTCTGTTCTGTTGCCAGCATATGTGGAGGTTCTCTCTCCTTCCTCCTAAAAACACAAATTTATTTGTATATACACACATAAAGATGTAATCTCACCTTGATTTTAAAATTGTATTAATGATAATGATAATGAATTTATTTATAAAGCACATTTCAAGACATAGTCACAAAGTGCTTTACATAACAGGGTAAAAAACAACAACAACGTATAGTCACAGCTACAACAAGATATCATTGAATGACAGCAGGCACAAAATGAAAGCATACACACAAAAATAGAATAAGGTATGCAAAAGAAAAGTAAAAGAGAAAGCCTTAACGTTAAAGGCGGGTTTTTAGAAGGGATTTAAAACATGACACAGATTTAGCTAAGTTTTAAATTAATAGGTAGGGCATTCCATAGTTTGGGAGCCCGGATTGAAAATGCCCTGCCACCTTTTGTGATGATGTGGGGGTCTCGAGGAGGGCTTTGTCTGAGGACCTGAGTGAACGTGTAGGCTTATAATAACTTTTAAGGTCATCTCTGGTCTGGTTCCCATCTTACATCTCCGACTTACTCAAGCCATAATGTCCCAAAGCGAGGTCCTCAGATAACCCATTCTGACCGGGCACCCATTTCGGTGTCAGCATCATGTTATGTTTTAGCTATTGAAAAATAGCAGACCTACAAGCTCATAGCGCGCCACCGAGTGGCGCGCTACGAGCTTGTAGGTCTTCTATTTTTGAAAAATCGAAGAACGACTGCATTTTTTTAGAATCTGATCTCAGGTCAGAATGGGTTGATCAGACCCAGTGTGTGTCCAGTGGAAACCTCGTATGAATCTGATCTCAGGTCAGAATGGGATAAAGGGCTCCTCGAAATCCAAACATCCACGGTAAAAACTAAAAGGCCTAAAATCAATCGGGCCTTTGCTTTCAGAGCCCCCGACCCTCTGGAATGCCCTCCCTCTGGAGATCAGCCTCGCAGAGTCCATCCCCCGCTTCAAATCCCTCCTGAAAACTCATTTTTATATTTTTATGTAAAGCTGCTTTCATCCCTTAATAGTTTTAACCTATTGTATCTTTCTCCATATTGCTTGCTTGTTTTATCCTGTATCATTACTTATTGTTGTTTACCATTTTTTTTATGATGTGGATTGTTTTTACTCTCTGTGAAGCACTTTGTAACTTCGTTTCGAAAGGTGCTACAGTACATAAAAGCTTTATTATTATTATTATTTATTATTAATCTGTGGGGGTGGTCGCAGCAGTGGCACCCAACAAACAAACATGGTTGTCTACACATCCTCCGCAGTGACAACAGGCCCACATTGCTTTGCGTTACTTGTGAAGTTGTGGATCTGCTATTTTCGCTGAATACTTGCCCCAGAATAGGGTCACTACTATTCAGTATTTTAGCTGTGACGTGAGCGCCCCCTCCTGAGATACTTCCGGGTCCTACTTTTGTGTCGCTTTTGTGTCCCCATAGAGTTATACTGCGACGCTCCGTCGGGACTAAATCTGAGAAGAAAACAACCACGAAAGTCTAATTTTACCGCTTTCCTCGCAACAACAAAGCTGCGCTGCTCTCCCAAATCCATTGCCATTTTATTTTATTGTGTCAACTAAATTCTCATTAATGCAAACTAGATTCAACATACTGCACACATTCTAAATATGCCCCCGAAATATTTTACCGAACAATAATATCAATAATAATGATAATAATAGTCTTTATTGTCCACATCATATATTTTTCTTGTCATGGACACATCTACTACTCGAGTTGGAAGCATTAAGACCCATTTTAACCCTCAATGGCTTCCTTTCTGAACGCGTTTAGATATTCTATTTACAATGAGATGCGGACGGGAGCTGGTGCCACTTGGACCCGGACGTAACGTAGCACTACAAAATTACGTCGGACTTAAATACTGAATAGGGTTCATGAGTATTTGACTGTGTGAATACTTGCCCCAGAATAGGGTCACTACTTTAGGGTTCATGAGTATCTGACTGTGTGAATACTTGCCCCAGAATAGGGTCACTACTTTAGGGTTCATGGGTATCTGTCTGTGTGCAGGTGCTGTGAAGGTGCAGAATAGGGTCACTAATAATAGGGTCACTGAGTATCTGACTGTGTGAACAGGGTCACTACTTTAGGGTCACTGAGTATCTGACTGTGTGAACAGGGTCACTACTCTAGGGTCACTGAGTATCTGTCTGTGTGCAGGTGCTGTGAAGGTGCAGAACAGGGTCACTACTTTAGGGTCACTGAGTATCTGACTGTGTGCAGGTGCTGTGAAGGTGCAGAACAGGGTCACTACTCTAGGGTCACTGAGTATCTGTCTCTGTGCAGGTGCTGTGAAGGTGCAGAATAGGGTCACTACTCTAGGGTCACTGAGTATCTGACTGTGTGCAGGTGCTGTGAAGGTGCAGAATAGGGTCACTACTTTAGGGTCACTGAGTATCTGACTGTGTGCAGGTGCTGTGAAGGTGCAGGAGGACCCAGAGGAGCTGAAGGAAGGCATCAACGAGGCCTTCCTGAAGATCGACAACCACATGCACGAGCTCACGCGCACCGAGGGCTGGGAGCGCGCCGGCTCCACGGCCACGGCGGTGCTGATCTCGCCCCGCTACATCTACTTCATCAACTGCGGTGACTCCCGCACCTTCCTCTGCCGCAACGCCCAGGTGGCGTTCTACACGGAGGACCACAAGCCCTACAACCCCCGGGAGAAGGAGCGCATCCAGAACGCCGGCGGCCAGGTGACCCAGGCCCGGGTCAACGGCTCCCTGGCGGTGTCCCGCTCCCTGGGGGACTTTGACTTCAAGGAGGTGGACTGGCGGTGCCAGACGGAGCAGCTGGTGTCCCCGGAGCCGGAGGTGTACGAGCGGGAGAGGAACGCGGAGGACGAGTTCCTGATCGTGGCGTGCGACGGCGTGTGGGACGCCATGAGCAACGACGAGCTGTGCGCGTTCGTGCGCAACCGCATGCTGATCTGCGACGACCTGAAGGAGATCTGCTCGCAGGTCATTGACCTCTGCCTCTATAAGGTGAGAGGTCAGCACTGGTCGCGCCACAGACGGTCGCAGACGGTGTGTGATGGGCTTTAGTCACAAAGTGCTTTACATAACAGGGTGAAAAACAACAACAACGTAGTCACAGCTATACAACAATATATCATTGCAATAACAGCAGGCACAACATGAAAGCATACACATATAATCAAAAAATAGATTAAGGTATGCAAAAGGAAATTAAGAGAAGGCCTTAACGTAAAGGTGGGTTTTCAGAAGGGATTTAAAACATGACACAGATTGTGCAAGTCTTACTTTAAAACAGTTTAGGTGCCATTACCATACTACTATTTGGCCAGGAGATGGGGTCGTTGACCAGTGCCAGCCGCATTTGGAAAAAGTTCACCAGATAGCTACAGTAGTTGATGTAAACATGAACCGCAGGTGAAAGTCGGCCATCTTACTGAGGTCTATAATGGGCTGCAGTAAGATGGCGATCCGTGTTATTATCATAACTAAGTCAATCTAAGGTTTAATTAAGCTTCGAATATCGATATGCATTTATGAGCCATAATGCATATAGACACGGCTTGTGCGCGTGCACGGGTGTGCACACGGAATTTTTGTCCGTTTTTACGTGAGAATCGTTCGGCGCTATAGATAAAAGAAAAAGAAAGAATGCCAACGTGATGCTAATCAAGCGGCGATTGACGCGGATTAAACATCTTACGTCTTAACGGCTCTGGCACCGGGGACAAAGTGAGGACAAGCTCGTCTTAACGCCTACGGCATCCATCCTGTTTTAGGTAGGGGCGGGCGTTCCATAGTTTGGGAGCCTGCCACCCTTTGTGATGAGCTGGGCTGTGGGGGTCTCAATTAAGGAGGGCTTTGTCTGCATGACTAAGATTGGCTTCGCAGGAAGGAGTAGGCCTACTCCGTTTTGAACGAAATGCCTCGAATGTACGATGATAAGATCGCCCCCCTCACTTCACACGGGTGTGATCTTTTTTTACTATGACTTTCGTTCCGCGTCAATGGAACATTTCCAGACAAACAGATAAACAACACAACTAGTTGTGTTACTAGTTGTGTTACTAGTTGTGGGGCTGATAACGGGGCTTAATTTTAAAGCCCCATTAGCCCCATTTTAAAGCCCCATTAGCAGGGTATTTCCATTTCGCGTCATTGCTAGAGGTTTAATCTAGCAATGAACTATGATTTAGAGTTATAATCACGCTTGAGCCTGTTATTCAACACAAGTTGACTAAAACGTGATTATAACGGTCTAACATTGGCTAAGGAGGAACATGGTGGAAAAGCTACAGCAATAGCAGCCACCAAGCAGCGCTGTTTTTGGCAGCAATTTTTTATTTTAGTTTTAGTCGGTCTCTTGAATAGTTTTAATGTAGTTTTAGTCGCATTTTAGTCACCTGGAATGTTTTAGTGTTAGTCTAGTTTTAGTCGACTAAATATAACATTGTCGACTAAATCTACAGGTGACGAAATCGTCAGTATATTTAGTCTTAGTTTTAGTCATCATAGCTTAGTTTAGACAACTATTCCACAATCTCCGAATGTTATATAGAATCTGGAACTACACCTCCCGAAATATGAGTAAGGATAAGCTGCCATTTCCGTTCACGAAGATATATTTTAAAATATTTATTTATTTTTCCATTTCTGCTAAGCAACAAGCTATATATATGCTTAGATGTTTTCTATTTATATTAGGATACATTTGTGCGATTGTAAACACGAAACGGAAGTGGCGAGGAGGCTCCACTTCCGCTTTATAATTTACTCATGACAGCTCTTCCGTCGCTCCAGACTGTATGATGGAAGCATTTATAATTTACTCATGACAGCTCGTCGCTCCAGACTGTATGATGGAAGCATTTATATTTTACTCATGACAGCTCGTCGCTCCAGACTGTATGACGGAAGCATTTATATTTTACTCATGACAGCTCTTCCGTCACTCCAGACTGTATGACGGAAGCATTTATATTTTACTCATGACAGCTCTTCCGTCGCTCCAGACTGTATGACGGAAGCATTTATATTTTACGCATGACAGCTCTATCCTATGATGGAAGCATTTGAAAATTGCGAGAGGCAGCAGTCTGGCAACGCGAAACTACCGCTTGTGGGCATGTACCAAATAACTCTGTGGCATGTACAAGCTCATGAAGACGTCATGGCAAGCTGCCAAATGTATACCAATTCACCTTTAGCAAAGCCCCACCCTCTACCACTTAGACACTCCCTGTTGGACACTTTCCAGCCAGGCTCATTCATTCCAATGTAAATATCATGGATTTTACACATTAAATACTGGTTCATTTTTGGAACCAGATCAGAATCTCTTCCTGCCATATGCACTGGAAAAATATGTGTGTGACATTTATTTTGTTAATTTATATTTGTTTTATCATAATAGCCGGAAAACTATTGGTGGAGAGGTTTGTCTAACCCATGTTATGCTTAGCTGTGATTGGACCATAGCAGTTTGAGGAGGGGCTTAGCTATAGGTCAATTACATTATGATATCAATTTAAATTCCATGGCAATCCAGATTCATCATAATCCATCATTTCTGTCTACTCACTCTGTCTTAGTACAGGGCTGTGGACAGTTCAGAAACCTGCCTACCAGTGACATCAATTTGGAGTCCAAGCTAATAGAAATTACAGTAAAATAAAATAAAATAAAGTATTATTAAATGAGGCTGTATTCTCCAGAATGGCTTTAGTCCAATACATAAGAAGACTCTGTGGCCTTATAGCCGACTCCAAATTGTTTCATTATTCATGGATTTAGCAGCAACAAATGAATGGAATTATGAATGGCTATAGATTCATGTGTAGAGAAGAAAGGGTCAGTAGACCTGCATGCATAGTATTTAACTGTGGAGACTCCTGGGTTAACTTACATGTTAGTTACTTCAATGTTATGTAAGTGGATTTGCTTTTCCTGCAGGTCTTCTTACGTTGTACCAACATAGCATGCCTTAAGACTGCACCAGCATAGTCTGCACTATTTATAGGTGTAGGGCTATGTACCGTACTGTAGCTGGCTACTGACTTGGATTATCCTGTGTGTGTGTGTGTGTGTGTGTGTGTGTGTGTGTTAGATGGACAGGCATTACCCACTGTCTAATGAGTCGTAATTGAGTGTGTAAAAGTGTCCCTGTAAAGGGCCCATCTTGATCCCAGTCTGAATGGTGGGTCTCAAATATTTTAGTTTTCCTGCATGCCGCAAAATCTGTACGATAGCCTTATGAATGAAAGACATTTACTATCCAATATTGTTATATCAATAGTTGTTCATCAATAGTTCTGCAACGCATCATCAAGCCATCATTCTATTGTGAATTGGCAAAACCACAATTAAATCGATTATCACCGTAATACTGTGACATGAACTTCAACTAATTTAGGTATCATCAGCATAAGAACTCTAATAATAAGTCTGAAATCTTGTCTCTATTTCCTCCCCATCCATAGGGAAGTGTGGACAACATGAGTATGATCATTGTACGTTTCCCTGGCGCCCCCAAGGTGTCACAGGAGGCACTGCAGCAAGAGGCCGATTTAGAACAACGGATTGAGCTCAAAGTGGAAGGTGAAAATTGCTACTGAAGAGTAAATTAACAGTTAAATTAAATTAGATATGGATAAGTGCCTTAATAATAACAGCCCTGTAAGACCTGTACTAAACCTTGAGGTCAATGGCACCTCTCTGATTCATTGCATTGTTGTGTTCACCATTTGTCTCCACAGAGATTGCCCAGGTGATGAAGTCTAGAGAGGAAGAACCTGACCTGCTGTATGTGATTAAATACCTGACTTCAGAGGAAATACCAGGATTGCCACCAGGGGGCGGCATTACTAGCAAGTGAGTCTGAAACGGTGCAGTACTTAGTTTAGACAGTACTTAGTTTAGACTAGTCATTGGGTTAGACCAGTCATTAGTCCTACTACAACTACAACCTATCTCAAACCCTCACCCTAACCCTAACCTCCCACGGGGCAGCACACCTAAACCTAACCTTAACCCATGTCTAACCAAGGACTTATATGCACCCCGCCTGAAACACCTGCGAAAGGGATTTGTAGTCTGTAGACTTTGTACAACTATAGTTAATTAATGTCACATCACATGTTGCTATAAGAATCTAAACAAATTCCACTGACCAGTACCTGCCTCTGTTTCTCTCTTTGCAGGCGAGACTGTATCATCGCTGCATATCAGAAATATGCCGTGTCTCCCAGAGCTCAAGAGCTGATGGTAAACGGCATAGAATTTACTGCATGTAATGATTTTGTTCCCCAGAACAAGAATCCTATAGCGTCCCTATTAGTCCTATTAGTCTGCTTGCCAGCCCATAGAGCCCCATTGTGAACCAGTGAACTAGTGAACTAGTTACTAGTTACTTTACTTTATAAAAAAGGAGGAAAAAAACCTTCCAAAAAATTCAGATACATTGTTTTCAAGAAACAAATATTCCCTAATGTCACTGCTCCAGTCCAAAGAACAAGAGCCAAAATCCAAAATCACAGAACAATACAACACAAAATATATACACAGTTTACATTTGACCACTGTGTGTGAGTGTGTGTGTGTGTGTGTGTGTGTGTGTGTGTTCCTAACCGTGCGCCACCAGACTTTACACCTTAAATGGATCCATGGAGTTATACAGGCGTTCCAACCTAAGGTGCAAGACCCGCCCAATTCTGTGTCTGATTGGCTTACCCTGGAACGTTACCCTATATGTTGACCAATCATCAGCCTGAATCTCGTTTGCGTCCAAGCATAGGCATGGTAACGGCGGGGCGTCGTTACCATGCCTCAGCCATGCCTATGGTCGGACGCAAACGAGATTCACTCCATTCATCATCGTTACGTTGACGTTATGCCCTGTGAAAGCCACCTTCTCTTTCTCATGTGGAATGTGTTTCACTCTGTCAGTTTACATGACAGACTCCACTCAGCGCACTCTGTCACAGTTCACATGACCAACTGGCAGGAGGAGGAGATGGTACTAACTAACTAACTATTGAAAACACAGTAACTGTAATGGCGTTACTGAATGGGAAAGGGTTACGTAAAGTAACTCGTTATAGTAACTCGTTAGTCACAACACTGATTATAATTGACTGTGGTCCCCCCACAGCTCTATACTAGGCCCCTTCCTGTTTTCACTCAAATAGCCTTATATCTTGCAACGGCGCTTTGTGAGCTTGTAGATCTGCTATTATCAGCAAATCGTCTCTCCGGAAATTACCATTTACTATGAAAACGTGCATTTCCCATCAGTTAGTTAGTTAGTCACCCCCAGGCATCATCACGTGACATCATCAGGGATGGAGATCCCTGATGTCATCAATATTAAGCCCATATATGGAGGTCCCTGAATATATATTGGCCATCAACTCTATTGTACATATGACCTCAAACCTTTTGATCTCCATATATGGAGCTGACCTGTTCTGACATTCCATATGTTGATCCTTCCCCATCCATGCTTCCTCTTCGATGTCTCCCTTTTGACTGATACCTGTCCATTCAAACTCTAGACGGGCCTACCCTGCCCCAAAGTTATTAGTGCAGCCGCGCCCGGCAGCCGGCGAAAACTAGTGTTCTCAACAGGCCCTAAAATTAAGGCCCGGCCCTACCTGGGCCCTCATCAAACCCTGTACACTCAAGATACTGCCCCCGCTGCCACCCTTAGATCTCCATATATGGAACTGACCTGTTCTGACATTCCATATGTTGATCTGACCTCGTCAAACCCTGTACACTCAAGACACGCTCCATACTGTATATGGCCAGTACAGAATTCATTCCATATTATGATCTGACCCCCCATGCCAAAGCGCCAGCACTTGCCCAGCAGTCTGCTGTCACCCAGGTGGATGAGTGTACGGGACTTCGCCCTTTAGGGCGAGGTCGCTTCTCGCCCTCAGGCGTCTTACTGATTATTAGTCTAGTAATCTTAGTACCGCTAAGTCTAATCTAGGCTCTGTCACAATACAGTGTCGCACGCCTAAAATAGCAGACCTACAAGCTCACAAGGCGCCACATCCGCAATGGGTTGTGAGCTTGTAGGTCGCTACTATTCAACGTGCAAACAAATTATGAATTGGAATTAAATATATGACTGTGGCATTTCAGGACACTGGAGCATCTGAAGAGGATTCTTCTACCCAGAGCCAATGAGGGGGCAGAAAACAGCCCGGTTCACGTGGTCCATGTAACTCGTTTTCACTCTAAAGCCCATAGACTCCAGTGCATTCCATAAACTTCCGGTTCAGACCTTTGTCACTACTCTTCGCCAATAGAAGTCTACGCAGAAGAGCCGCCATTGGACTGGCCCCCCATGACGTGAACAGAGTTGTCATAACTCTCTACTCTCTACGACTCCAATTCTACGTAAAGTCATTGCCATGGAAACCAAATGAAACCACCATCTTGAGCAAAAGGGACTCAACTCAACTCAGCTGAGAAACTATAGCTATTGATGGAGAATGAAAATAAAACAGTAGAGTTGGGGTGGCATTTCGCCCCGGTAATTATTCTTTGTGTAATATTTTCTTGCACGACATATACAGTAAGACATCAACTGTAATGAGCACTTTGGTTTCTTAACCCATTCTGACCTGAGATCAGATTCATACAAGGTTTCCACTGGACACACACTGGTCTGATTAACCCATTCTGACCTGAGATCAGATTCTAAAAAAATGTCAGTCGTTCTTCGATTTTTCTAAAATAGCAGACCTACAAGCTCGTAGCGCGCCACTCGGTGGCGCGCTATGAGCTTGTAGATCTGCTATTTTCCAATAGCTAAAGCATAACATGATGCCAACACCAAAATGGGTTCCCGTTCAGAATGGGTTAAAGCGGTAAATAACAGTCACGCAGTGAGAACAAGGGGGGGTTACGGCGTCTAAAAATGGTAATTAGAAAATTAGAAGTGTTTTCACTAACCTCACAGTGCCTGGGTAGATCGATATCAATAGATGAAGAGACAAAATGGCATCACAGTCCTACAGAAAAAGAAGAAAAGAAAGAAGGAAAAAAAGGTGTAAAAGGTATGGTGTAAAGTTAAGTTATGAGCGCTTGCATGTACATCACAACACTTGCATCACCCCAGAAAGACTAACAATGGAACACAGGTATCTGACAGTAAATAATTATAGTTGGCACCGTCCTGTGATGGAACGAAAGGGATTTAGATAATAACAGTGGCATGTTATGCAAGCAGAACGTATGCCATGAAGATATAGACCACCAGACAGAGCGGGAGGGAGGTAGAGAAGTCAGAATTAGCACGTGTACACACATACCTCATTAAACCTCGCGTTTAGAGAGGAGGTGTGATGTTGAACTGCTCTGAGCTGGGCCTGATGCCATGTCTCTGTAGGCTTGTTGTGCAACCTTGTGGACTATTTGATGTTTTTGTTTTTGTGACAGACGATGATCTCTGTATAAAATACAATACGTTTACATGGAAATAATAATGACTATGGTATATTTGTTGACTTTGTATTTATGGTAGTTTCTGCTATAGTTTCTAAACACTCGAAACATGCATCATTGGGTGACATGTTGGCATTATGCAAAATACAACTCAAATATAGTAAAGAAATCAAATGTATGTCCTGCCTGTGAAGCACTTTGAACTGCAACCCTGTATGAAAGGTGCTATATAAATAAAGCTTATCATTATTATTATTATTATTATTAGTACACTACAGTGACATATCAAAAAACTGTGAGAACTTTTTTGGGATCGGGACATTCAAATTTGATAGAAGAAAGTCTACAAACATGCATAATTCCTCGATGCTCCTGTACTGTCCACGGCATTAAAAGTGACAATAATGAATGAGATTTGCTTGTGCTGTAGCCTTGCCAAGGCCTCGAAAGCAGGCTCGCGTTGGGGGTCATGGGTCTCATAGAATGTGAATTGCCAGGCTGTGGTGAGACTCCACACCTCTGTATTAATTGATGCAGCGAAGCCGTCATTGGACAGCATGTCCTTCTCACCCTCTCAGTCCCCCCCCCGGCACCACTAAGAAGAAAATAGATACTTCAAATAACCATCTCTAGAGAATGACATCAGAATACATGTAGTGAATGTGGAAAGTGGACACGGGGAAGTAAAATACAGTAGAAGGGACTTGAGAGGAAAGGAGAGAAACTGTAAAGAGGAACTGCTGCTGCAAAATTTCAGGCGAGTCATTTCTGTGTTTAAAAAAAAACCCATTCAGAACGGGAACCCCTTTTGGCGTTTTAAGCATTATTATGTCATGCTTTAGCTATTGAAAAATAGCAGATCTACAAGCTCGTAGGCAGCACGGCACCGAATTGTAGAATGTATTGTATTACAAATGTAGGCTTTCCCTGTCTGTCTAATTTTTAACATGGTTTCGACATAAACTGAGAGGTAACAACTAACAATGTGTTTTTCCTCCATGTATCCTGATAATAATAATACAAATAATCAAAGGCGGTATTTGAAGTCGAGCCATTGCGTGCTATTAAAAGGCTAGTTTATACTGTACAAGACAAGCTATAGGGCTCATGTCTATTAAATAGCTGTGGGCATTAATCCTCGATAGATCGGCTCACTGTCAAAGCTGTGAGTCATTCATTAATGACACAGCGTGAGCCACCAGAACTTCCAGGAGGATTGAGCGAGCCAAGAGGCTCACGTACAGTACTGTGAAGATGTTCCAAATGAGACTGACATCCCAGGAGCCAAGAATTTGGCTCAGAGAAGGGGTTGATTTAGTAGGAGTTAAGCCGCGTTCACACCATAACGAAGCTATAGGAAAAAAAAGCTGTTCATTCCAAGCTTCAAAATGAAAAGGCTAGCCTGGTCTGCATAACTAACATGGGAGCACGAAGCAAGAAGCTGCTTCTAGCTTCCTTGGTGTGAACGCGGCATTAGGCTTTATAATCATGAGCCAACGCATGTCTCAAGAAATCCAAGTTCCAAGTATAGGTTGACCTGCTAGGACTGGCCGGCTGCCACAATTATTACATCATCGTCTCATCGCAATTATTTGAGATAATTATGTTTGCACATAATCGTCATAATTGTTTTTGGGTTGAACAACAATGTTTTTCACACATTTTCCAAAAATAGCTGCTGAACTATAGCTGATCTACAAGCTTATATTATATACAACGTGTCACTTGGGGGGCGCATTGTAAGCTTGTAGATCAACTATTTCAGCTAACTGTACATGTTTTTGAGTATATTTAGTATAAAATGACTAAATATTAGCGGTGCATGATTATGAAATGATGACCGATATTCGATCTCCGATTATGTGCAGGATCATATCTGCCGATTCTGACCGATTCCGATATTATACAGAGGACCACAATGGAAAGAAGCCTATAGGCCCTATAGGGGCTTGGACCAAAGGCTGTTAATAAAGTATTCAATTAATCAATAAATAGCATAATACTTTTCCAAGTGTCTGTTTTCACAACTGAATGACTACTGAATGAGAGGAGTACACAAATTAGATTTTATTTTCAATTTCATGATTTTTTTGCTGTTGAAAAACGATTCAATAATCTGTATTATTTTGAGACCAATCCAATACCGATATGGCATTTCTCGTTTATCCTTTTATCTTTTTAACCCTGTACTGTTGTTGTTGTATCTGTTATGTTTTTTTTCTTCTTAATAAAGTCTGTTCCTAGTGTTCCCATGTAAAGCGCTTTGGGTATTTAGAAAAGCGCTATATCAATTTGAGCTATTATTATTATTTTATTTGTTATGGCCGATATGGCTAATTACGATTAGGCTACTGATTAATCGTGCATCAGTAACTTCTTTGTAGGCCTATATTTAAATTATTTGTCATATCTGGCACGTGCAATTTTTGATAACAAACTCTAAACAATGTTCAATGCCAAAAACACAATTAAAGTGTTAATCGTAATTACGTGCGACAATTATTCGTCAACTTAAATTTGTGATCGTGACAGACAGCCCTAATCTTCACATGTGATAACCATCACATCTTGAAAATGTACTTTGCCAAGTACATTTGCAAGTGTACATAGTGAATGAACTAGAGCCAAAATATTAATAATAAATTCTTCCTGTGTGAAGTGATTTTAAAATGCTTCATGTTCATGAATCCTACTGTAGGCTGTGTGTTTTGGGGTTAGTAGGCTATTGTAAGGTCACACAATGAGATAGTGTGTATGCAAGTTACAACATGAAGTTATAATAGTCCGGCAGTCAACAGGCTTCTTTTGTTTAAAGTGTGACATTTGGTACATAGTATTTTTTATTGGCCTAAATATTGTCTGTATACATACATTCATGAATCCACTTGCTGACCGGCTGTCAGCCTTGAGCTTTTTGTTAATAGGGGTTTATATGTGACCATACCATTACGGCCATAGCCGTCATCACAGATGTCATGAGGTCAGCAGAAATGTGATGAGGTCAGCACAAGAAGTGTTTTTGTGCAAAACAATGCTTGGAATGGATTCAGAATCATGTGAACCCCCTAGTTTAGTAGTTTGACATGTCACATGCTACTTAAAGCATATAATGAAAATGTGAAAATCTTGCCTCATGATTAATACTTTAATAGTATGGTCACATAATTATAAACCCCCTATAAAACAAATATATAGCCTCTAGACAATATTTTAGGGCAATAAAAAAGATGACCAAAATGAATGTCCCAAAATGAATGTCCCACTCCCACTCCAAAACCCCGGCTGCCAGACTATAATCAGATGGTGGCAATCAGATTAACATATTTGTCAAACAGTTTGTCTCTCTTCGGCCTGCAGGTGTACAACGTTGTGTACCATTTATAGAATTCAATCAGATTAACATATTTGTCAAACAGTTTGTCTCTCTTCGGCCTTGTGGTGTACAATGTTGTGTACCATTTATAGAATTCAATCAGATTAACATATTATTTGTCAAACAGGTTGTCTCTCTTCAGCCTTAAGTGTACAATATTTGTGTACCATTTATAGAATTCAAAATGTATCATTATTTTGGTTTTCTGGAAAACAAAACGAAAGACAAACAAAAACAAACCTCACAAGACAAACACAAACCCACCCACCCAACCCCCTAATAAACCCAATCACTTTTCATCCACAGCACAGATAATCTCAGTGTTGCATATAACAGACAAAAGCATAAAATCAATCCCAAAAGGTTAAAAACAAGATTAAAATAAAGTTAAGTAGGCTACAAGTCAAGTCAATTAGCCTGCTGACAGTATGCTAGCCACACAATATAGCGGTGCACATGTAGGCTATGCACCTTGTAAATTAAGTTTCGGTATTTTCTTTTTTTAATCGAATGTTATGTTTCTGGCCATGATATTATCATTATAAATAATGCAAAAATGTCTCGTGTTCACTCATTTTACCCCATTCTCCGTCTCTCCGAGCTGAGTCTGTCCGTTGATTGAGTAATTCCAAACACCTGCTACAGCTCTGCTTGTGATGTTGTTGATCGAGGTTTGGTAGGAAAAAGATGCTCCTCACCTCACTCAACTTTCTAGACATAATAAAGCTGTGAATATCGATCAGGACAGTTTTCTGGAAAGAGGCTAAAGCAGCATTCAATGGAGCAACCTGAGGTCGTGGTCGCCAAAAACAGCGTCAATGATACGGTAAAAGTATAGCTATTATTCAGCAGCAAAGTGACACTGCGCAATGCATTGCAGGCATGCAGGCTGGCTTATAGGCCAGTCAGTGGTTCCCAAACCTTTTCATGTCAAGGACCCCCAAATTGACACTACCCCGCGGACCCCCATTTGATGAATTGAACAAGGTGGACCCTCTTGTAAACAAGTGTAATGCTTTATTGGGTCGTCCACTCACAGTTAACAATCTTTAATTGAGTTGTGCGGCTGTGCCTAAGTGTATATATGCCTACTGTAATTCTGCAAACTGTTAATAAATATTTCAATCAATCAAAAGATATGCCGGGACCCCCATAAGAGAAGATTTGTACCTCTAGCAGTGATTCTCAACCCGTTTAATTTCAAGGACCCCCAGTTTGACATGCATTAGTCTATGGACCTCCATTTAAAATGTCATGGACCCCCAATTGTTATTGTAAAAATCAATGTTGTTAATTTAACTCTGAGAGTGTACAAATGGAAGCAAATGCATGCGTTATAGGGTCCATTTGGTTCCATTTGCACGCTCTCAGAGTTACAGACCCATAAGAGTCCATTTGGTACCCCCTGGGGGTCCCTGGACCCCACTTTGGGAACCACTGATATATAGGCTACCTAGAATCCTAGAAATCTAGTTGGATCCATAGTGGCTGTGGGTGTGTGTGCCTGTTGGAACTGTGTGGGGTTGCATGCTGTTTGTTGTCACCAAAATACTTGCAGATCGGCTATTTTCCGTGCATGAGTGTGCAACTTTAGCAAGCATGTTTTTACCTCATACTGTATATGCTTGGTCTGGAAGGAACACTGTATGGTCATTGGTCACATTATTGTGTTTTGGTTTGTCTTATTATTGGGTAGCCTACTACTGTACCCTGTACAATCAAGACATACTGTATATGGCCAGGACAGAATTCATTCCATGTTGATCTGACCCCCCCATGCCAAAGCGCCAGCGCTCGCCCAGCAGTCTGCCGTCAACGAGGCGGACACAAGTGTTTGAGAGAGGACTTAGACGTAGTCAGTTAATTAGTCCCCTCACAGGTATGAAAATTACTCCTGTGTATTTGGACATTCGTCTGAAGTTAGGGAGGAAGTGTGGGAAAAAGTTGCTGACCTCTGAATGGTGTTTTCTTTTTGATATCCTTGCTGTACCTTACTTACACTATTACTTTTCATACTCTACTGTGTTGACTGGAATCAATAAAGGTCTTGTCTGTCTGTACTATATAGCCACGCAAAATGACCCTGAACGCCGGAGACCCAGGTTACGGCAGTGGGGCTGCGAGCGCCGGATCGGGCCTGTCGGTCGGCGTGGGCGGCGTGGAGACGGCCCCGTTGCTGATCCCCGAGCAGCCCGACGCGGAGTCGGAACCGGTCCGATGGAGGCCCCTGTCCAAGGAGGAGCTGGAGCTCGCCGCCGGGGGGCCAGGATGGAGGAAGATTCGCTCACGCCTGGTTTTGCTCTTCTGGTTCACGTGGCTGGCCATGCTGGGCACCTCCATAGCCATCATTATGAAGAGCCCCAGGCCGGTTGCTATGCCTCTGCAGTGGTGGCAGAAGTCCCTTTTCTACCAACTGCAACCGGCCCTGTTTCTGGACACCCAAAGAGGCGGGATCAGTGGTAAATAGCTTTGATGTGTGCCAGGCTCAGTTGAGTTACTTATTACACACCGTAAAGTACATTTATGTGTAGAGTAACACACCAAATCTACACATGGGACAGTAATCATTATTGTTCAGCAACAGGGCTGAACAATAATCTAGCTCTATAGTAAACAAAATCGTGTGGGTTACAAATGTCATCCAATCAGGAGAGAACAGATCATTTATCATTTTATCAACCTATGTTCCAGTGTTCTATAGCTATGATTGCTATTGGAATATAGCGCTATTCAACACTTATGTTAACAATGTTGTTTTGTTTGGTGTGCTTCCAGTGGTGTGTGACCATCTAGGCTATCTGAAGTCCCTGGGAACAGGGGCCCTGATCCTGGAGGGTCTGTTTCACAAGGGAGTGTCCCCTCCAGAACTCACGGTGATCGATGAAAGCGTGGGGACATTGCCTGAGATCCAGCATCTGGTCACGGAGAGCAACAAACTAGGTGCGTATAGAAGCCGCCCTCACCTTGTTCTGACATGCATGCTGTTGTCTGGCTGACATTTTTACTGCAGTTGAAATTTTAACCGGCCATTTTACTGATCCACAGGACTCAAGATAGTGTTAGACTTCTGTCAGCTAGATCTATTTGGAGCTCAGGATGCTGCAGGAAATCACACCGATGTACCTTCTGACCACTCGGACACAGTACAGGTAAAAACAAAACCAGGAGTCGGGTGATTTACTTACTAGTAGGGCTGTCACCGTTACACATTTAAGTTGACGAGTAATTGTCACACAACCCTGTCGTTTGTTGACAACAAACGCCAGTGTTGATTTCGTCGACTAAAACTATGATGAAAAATTATCGACTACCTTTTTTCACTGACGAAAACTACATGGAAACTAAATAAACTAAGCTATGATGACATAAGACTAAATATATTGACAGTTTTTTCAACAAATAAAAACTAGACTAAAATGTCAGGAAGGAACTAGTGGACAAGAGATCCAGTACAAGTCATTTCACACTTACATTTTAGTCGACTAAATCAACTGTAGATTTAGTCGGCTAAAATCTCATGACATTTACTGTAGTTTTAGTCGACTCAAATTTCACTAAAACTAAATTTAAGTTTCACTAAAATAAAAATTTGCTGCCAAAAACAACGCTGGTTCACGCCATCTACCCTGAACTTGCAAGTCTAACTAACATCTGCCAAATGACTAATGGTGTGTGTGATACTGTACATTTTACAGTATGCACTTCGGTTCTGGTTGGAGCAGGGCATCGCAGGGTTTTCAGTCTGTGACACGGACGCAGCGTATTCAGAACAGGTGAGAAGTCCAAGGTTGTGTAACTTACTGTACATTGACACCGACCGAACGGGATGATGGTGATACTGTACATGGAAGGAATGAAAGAGCATTCTCCTAAATAATTATTTCTCGGTTAAAAAACTGTCTGTCTTTCAGGTTCTACTGGACTGGAGACTTGTGATCAATGAGTTCAGCACCCAGGAGGAGGAAAGGTAATGCATGGACCTAGGGGTAGGGGAATTAACTAGAAAATATATTGAAACCGATCGCTTTTCTTTTCCTTATATCAACGAATCAACAAGAAAACATTTGAATAGATTTTTTTTAATTTAACCCTGTATTATACCTCGTTGTATGAAAATAGCGATCTATTGCAATGTGAAATGTTGTGGGGTTTCATCCACAATCGTTCATTAATCATAATCAAGGTAAAAGATTGAACTCTTATTGCCCAGCCCTACAGTATATAGATGTGCTGGTTGGTGCCTTGCATGGTTTCCGCCGCCATCGGTGTATGAATGTAAAGCGCCTTGGATAAAGGCGCTATATATAAAATGCACCATGTATTCCTCTTCCAATGTCTCCTCAGAATAGTGGTGGTTAAGCAGACGGGCGATGTTCTGCCTGCTCTCAACACCTCCAGCTCCATCAACACCACCCTGGTGGAGGTGGTGATGAGAGCCATCCTGCCACCCAGGCCCCACATCCTGTCTGCACAGGAGGTTGCTGCTGCTATTGAGACTCACCTGCAGACCTCTAAAGGAGACATATGGCCCAGCTGGACAGTAAGCTCAATTAACCACTTAAGCCCGTATTTTATACCACGTCGCAAAACAGCTCTGTGCAAAATTATTAAATTAGCTGATCGAATCTACAAACTTGCACTACTGCCTTGAAAATGTAATGTAAACTCCGACGTACCCTGAAGGAATGGAAATGGACTAAGAAAGGGGAGTTCATGTGTTACACAAAAAAGAAGGTTACATTTAATGAATGATGATTTTTAAATCAAAAGGCAATAAACGCAGATCTACAAGCCGATCAGATTGTAGATGCAGCTATTTTCTTTTGTACACCACCATTGTACAGTGAAGTACCATACAGGGCTATGTGGTTAATGTTGATTATTCGATTAACCTACATCAGCGGCAATCATTGGTTCTAAGGGTTTATTGGTATAATTGTTGTTTATTGCCAAGCCTTATTGTATGTGTTGTGTTCCTGGCAGGTTGGTGGTAAAGCTTCCCATGACCTTCAGAAACTACTGCTAGTGTTGTTAATGACTCTACCAGGATCACCTGCAGTCCAGTATGGAGAAGAGCTGACTACCACACAGGTACTGTATTTATCAATCAATGCTATTGAACACCCTATGGGCTGTATTTTGCGTGTCTTAAGTACCAGGTCTTATTCCCTAACTTGAGTAAACTAAAGACCTGGAGGCGTGATCAGTGCTCTTTGGCCACTCAGAATAGCCAAATGGCATTGATCACGCCTCCGGGTTTTTAGTTTACTCAAGTTAGGGAATAAGACCTGGTACTTAAGACACGCAAAATACAGCCCAATTTATGTCTGTGTGTTGGTTAAGAAAATATCGAACCAACCTCAAAAGGAGTTGGGTTCTTTCGCCTCGACAGCGACGATGGTATACTTTAAAGTTCGTATTTATCTGAATCACAATGAAAACCTTTTTTAAAAGAAAATAATCCTGACTTTTATTTGGGGGCCTATACTTGCAATATGCTCCCGGCCCAGTTGAGAAGCGTTGCTGTGTTTTATTGATATAACCACATGAATGAACCCTGGTGTTTTCCGATTCGGGGAATGTCATATAGTAGTCGAACATTGTAACGCGGAAATGGCAGATCTAAAAAGCTCACGACGTGATATATGTTATGAGCTTTTGGTGTAGAGGGAACAAGTAATGAGCTAATTATAGACCCCTAGTTGGGTCATCCCAGTCCACGATGTATACAGGGAAAGGCTTTAAGTAGTTAGTGACTCTATAGTTTTTCTATAAACGTTTGAAATTACTAAATTAATCTTTTTTTCTGCCACACAGAATGTAACTGTGAAAATGGACTGGTCACAGCGGCAGGATAATGAAACCTCCAAAGTAATAAAGGTAAATAATGAAGTTATGAGCTGTCGGTCTAGTTGAATGTACTGTACTCTAGTCGGGCTCCCAGCCAGTAGCATTTATAGTCTAGCTAGATCGGCTATTTTCAGCATGTGTGTAAAATCTCTTGTCCACTAGTCCCTAACATTTCAGTCTAGTTTTTATTTGTTGACATATATACTGTATTTAGTCATAGTTTTAGTCACCACGGCGTAGTTTTCATCTAGTTTTCCTCAGTGAAAAAAGGTAGTTGACGAACATTTTTCGTCATAGGTTTAGTCGACGAAAACAAAACTGATTTAAGTGCGGCTGTATTTACATTCTGCCAATCCCGTCCTCCAGGACCAGGAGAGGGCCAGGTATTCTGCGCTCGCTCTCTTCCACTCCCTCAGTCGCTCCAGGGCCAGAGAGGAAGCCCTTCTCTCGGGAAGCTTCACGTTCCTCCCGTTCAACACCACCGGCCTCAACTCCACCCTTTCTCCACCCGCCTCGTCTCCCCCCATTCTGGCCTTCCTGCGCTCCTGGGGTTGCGTCCATTTCCTGGTCCTGCTCAACCTGGGCTCCGTGCCCCACGCCCTGGACCCGGCCTGGGCGCCCAGTCTTCCGGAAGGCGGGGTGTTTGTGGCCTGCACGGGGATGGACCGTCTGGGAGCCACCTCGTTGGAAACGCTGACGGTGCGACCCCGCGAGGCAATAGTCATTAAACTATTTGAGGCAGGCAGTTACTCCTAGAGCTGCCCTGTGCTGAGATAACGGGTTCTGACCTACAGGATGAAACATTTATGCATTTTAATTTAATAATGGATCACATTCTAAATGTTCAATGGACTAGGAAAAATAATAAAAATCACTATTGTGTTGAGTTGGGTTGGTACAGTCATTTATGTATTTTCTCTGAACCACATGAACACTATTCTGGGCGAACATTCAACAATGACCTTTGGTGTAGAGGTGGAAAAAAGTACAGGGATACCCTGTGGGCCACATTAATGATACTTGATAACTTCTCTCTTTCAATTGCTTTATTTTCGCAAAATGTATCAAAGTACAATGTGCATGCACACAATATGTAAATAAATAAATGTGTTACATTTTCTTGCATAAACACAAAGAGCTGTTTCCATAACTGCACAAATTATTGCACATAACATGAGTAGCTGTTATAATAACATAACATGAGTAGCTCTTTGCCTGCCTGCCTGCCTGCCTGTCTGTCTGTCTGTCCATGAGTAGTTATTTGTCTGTCTGTCAATGAGTAGCTGTCTTACTGTCTGCCTGTCTATGAGTAGCTGTCTGCCTGCCTGTCTATGAGTAGCTGTCTGTCTGCCTGCCTGCCTGTCCAATTGTCCATGAGTAGCTGTCTGTCTGCCTGTCTGAGTAGCTGTCTGCCTGCCTGCCTAATTTTCCATGAGTAGCTGTCTGTCTGCCTGTCTATGAGTAGCTGTCTGCCTGCCTGCCTAATTGTCCATGAGTAGCTGTCTGTCTGCCTGTCTATGAGTAGCTGTCTGCCTTCCTGCCTGTCCAATTGTCCATGAGTAGCTGTCTGTCTGTCTATGAGTAGCTGTCTGCCTGCCTGCCCAATTGTCTATGAGTAGCTGTCTGTCTGTCTATGAGTAGCTGTCTGCCTTCCTGCCTGTCCAATTGTCCATGAGTAGCTGTCTGTCTGTCTATGAGTAGCTGTCTGCCTTCCTGCCTGTCCAATTGTCCATGAGTAGCTGTCTGCCTGCCTGTCCAATTCTCAACACAATTTGCCTGAAAATAGATTACCCAGCTATGACCTTTTTCATGAAAAAAAATGAGTAGTGATATGGCTGACTGAGTAAAATAAAACAATCTACCTGAAAATAGATAGCTATAAGTGAAGAGCAATTTCCGCAATTACCATTTCCGCAATTTCCGCAATTTCCATTTCCGCAATTTCCTCAATTTCCATTTCCGCAATTTCCATTTCCACCATTTCCGCAATTTCCGCAATTTCCATTTCCGCATTTCCGCAATTTCCATTTCCACCATTTCTGCAATTTCCGCAATTACAATTTCCGCAATTTCCATTTCCGCAATTTCCGCAATTTCCATTTCCATTTCCAACTATTAATGGCAGCTGGGTTTCATCATTCAAATAAAATAGAATTCTGTCCGTTTAGCTATAAAATTATGTCAGGGAATAGGGATACACAGTATATGTCTTTCATTTGCATTGCATCTCCCCCCCCCCCCCCCCCCCAAACTTTTATTTTCGTTCGAGTAATAGTACAACTCTAATAGTATGGTGACACCGTCTGGTGTCCGGGGACCCCTAAGGGTCCTTGAGGGAGTTCCAGGGGGTCCCCAGCTAAATGATAGTTGGCAACCAAATGGACCCTTATGGGTCTGTAACTCTGAGAGTGTACAAATGGAACCTTTGTACACTGTGAGAGTTAAATTAACTTAGATTTTACAATATACATTGGAGTCCCAGAGATAGAAATGCCATTAAATGGGGGACCGTTCATTCAGGTGAAACCTGGGGGCCCTTGAAATGAAAATGGTTGGAAATCACCGCTAGAGCTGTAAGAATCTTCTCTTATGGGGGTCCTTGGCATATCTTTTCAAATGGGGGTCCGTGGGCTAATGAGTATCATTTTGGTGGTCCTTGACATGAAAAGGTTTGGGAACCACTGCTGTACATGACGGGGGAACTTTATGTTGGATCTTACAGTATAAATTGTGTAAGATATGATCTTTATTTGTCACTGTATGAAACAATTAAATTTCGTTTTAATGCAACCATACACAGTATCAACAGAGGGAAAAAAGGACAAGAAAAGAAAGAAACACTGATGGGGCAACTGTTAGTCCGTCATAGTCCAGTCAAGTCATCTCAATCCATTAATAAATGCACTATGATGCACCATTAAAAGCAGTGATCAGACGGAGATTAGTGTGAATTTGTCTAAATACTGAATACTGAAGTTGGGGGTGTGTGAATGAGAAGCAAGTAAACAACTATTCTTTTTACACATCTGTTCATGTCTAGATTCTGCTGACTCTCGAGCAGCAGGTGGTGCTGTTGTTCAGAATCGTGTATTTGTTGCCTTGGCTTACAACAACCCTTTCCAGGCTTTCCATATCAAGGTCCATTATTTATTGGGCTTTTGAGCCATATTTTGTTATTGGATAAGATTTTGTCCACAATTGCATGGTGTATTGATGTTGGTACCATTAGGAGATACAGTACAACAGGCAAATGTTCAAAAGAATTATAGAACAATTATTTTACGTGTTGCCTTAGAATAAAGTATGTCTCTACAAACTGGTATGCGGATGTATTTCCTCTTCCTCGATGTTCTTTTTGTTTGACACAGCAGCCAAAAACTGCAATATTTGCAATATACAGTACAGTAATGGAACAAAGACAAGGATTCACATTTCGGTGAAGTTGTTAATATTTTTGATATTTTCACACAACTTTTTGCAGGATAGACTTACATCGCTAAAACAATTAGATTACAAAAGATGTACTTATTTTCTGCCAATTGACTATATAGTTTCACCAGCATGTACTGCTTGGTTGTGACATGTTTTAACCACAAGGGAGCGCTCTTACTGCAACACCAATCGGCTGGTCTTACTCATTATTGTTGTGCTCTTGTGGTCAATACTACAGTAAATGTAAGTGTGTTGCAAACAGCCCATCTATCATTGATAAGTTGTTGAATTGCTGTGGTATTGGCACTATATACTTAGATGAACGCTTGAGTCTGATGTATTTGTATCCCTTTATTCCATCCTCAGACCATTTATTTAAATTAGAGCCCATGGACAACATGAGGCTACTTACTTGTTATTTACTTACTTAAAATTAAAAGAACTACTGACTAGGCACTTCTTTGAGGTCGTTCTCATGACCAACTGTTGATTCCTATGATATTGCACAATATATTTTGGTCGCATTTAATCAAAAGTAGAAATATACTGACCTTTCACATTTCGCACAAACATTCACACCCTACTGAGCATTTGACATATGAAGTCGATGCAGAAGCACATAAATAATCACCAACATAACTAGTCTAGGCTTATAAAATCGTATACATTAGGTATTAGGTCCTCAGTGATTCTCATTATGGTGGTACCATTTCCGTCTACTCGACTCTTTTTTTTAATGCAATAATATGATGGCTTCTATTTCAGCATGCCAACTTTCCAGGAACAGAAAGGCTGTCGTTTCTATTATAAGATCAACTTATAGGGGGGGGTCCCCAGAAAAATAAGGAGCAGTTTAAACACGCATTTCATGTCTTTTGAGTGGTGCAGCCACTCCAAGGAACAGCAATGTCCGTCCCTCCCCATGTCTGTATGTCCCTATGTTTAGTGTACCAAAAGTGGCGCCGTTGTGCTAGAAACAGAGAGAGATAGTGTTGCACTGTTGCCTGCTAATTACAATGTGGAGCGTGCATTCATGCGAGAGAGAGAGAGAGAATACACTCTTAGTGAGAGAGTGTCGTCTGCTAATTCCCCCACACAGTAACATAAACTCATTTCTCGTCCGTTTCGGACGCGGGGCGGCTCACCGGAAGCGGGCCAGCACCCTGGGCACGTTCCTGTGGATCTGGAAGTTCTGGCGACCCCCACACGGAGTTGCACCACTCAGTTCACACGGGTGTGATTTCTTTTCACAAATTTTGACAAATCTTTTCTTATGGAGGTCATTTTATTTTCTCAAATGGGGGTTATATGCTACAGACGTAGCAAGTACTGACACAAAACTTAGACCGTTGGCTAGGGGTTAAGGGCATAACATATGTCCCTCTCCTTTATTGCCGAGGCCCTAGCCTAGATAGATACATACAGTACAAACTTACTGACCAGATGGACAATGCGGTGAGGCCAGAATTGTCTAAATTCAAACAGAACATTTTCCTGTTTATCTTGTCTTGTACTTGCTTCCATTTCGTGTAAACACCCACCCGATGTCCTCAAGCATAGTGAAGGTTACGATAACTGAACTCGGACAGAGCACAGTACTGTTTAAAATGTTCATTCATACAATCAACATACATTTTGCAACATGTCTCTGAGAACATACACACATTGTCAAACACAAGCATGCAACTTCCATCTTTCTAGTCTTACAGCACTTCTTATTTTTCTTTTCTTTCAGAGGCAGAGGGTGACAGTAGGCTGACAGGGAATGGGGAGAGAGTAAAGGCCGTCGGGATCGGGAGTCGAACCCGCGGCACACTGCCACACGGGATTACCAGCCAAGGTGCCCAGACGGCCACGCCAGCCGCCCGGGACTATTTCGTTTTTTTTAACAATGCACGATACACAAATATATATACACCACATCAAATGCAAAAATGACCTTGTAAGTACAGTTCTTATACAAGGACCTCTGCAGCAGTTTTTCAATTTGCAGGCTCCCTTCAACAGGAATTCAACCTATAGATTCATGCAAGAACATTCACAGAGGCGTCGGTATCAGTTAAGTAAAGTAAGACATCATATGCTGTAGGAATATAGTACCAAATCTCTGTGCAATGCAATAATATGTCTCTACTTTGAAGGAAATGTATGATTATCAATGTCTACATCAATGTTGCTGACAAGAAATAGTGACAAGATAGTTGGACTGTGTATGCTTCCTTAAACCTCACTCGTCACCACAAGCGCACGATGCAAAACGAAACGAATGCACATGCAAAAAGGGGGCCCCAATGTTTAAAATTAAACGTGGCGGTTACAGGAAGGGCTTCTGAGGTGGAGGAACTTTGTGGCGCGATCGTGTCACTGATTCATCACAAAAGATGTCTTTTCAACAACAACAAAATTGTCAATGTATGCAACATAGTATAGCCTAGATATATTAAGCCTTAATAACCTGGTATAAATACAGTACAGTCACATTTGACAGAATATATGTCTTTGATGCTTACTAGCTATGAATTAATTACATCATACTGAGATTTGGTTTATTTGTAGTTCTTACGTCCCCACCAAAGAGGTCCAGGTGTTATTTTGTGCAAAAGTAATGTTTTTGGCTATTTCCCCTACCATAAGCCCTCAATGAATTGCATTGAATTGCATTGAATGGGGCTATGGGGTATTGTGCTAATTCGCTTATTTCCATCGCTCAAAAATATATATTTTTGTATATATCCTCTCTTCATAATGTAAATAGTATCCCAAACAGCACACTTTACTACTTGGAAATTAGCGAATTAGAACAAAAACCCAACCCCCATTGAGGGCTTATGGTAGGGGAAATAGCCAATAATGCACTTTTGCACAAAATAACACCTAGACCTCTTTGGTGGGAACATATAACCACTACAAATAAAGCTAAGAAAGCCTTCTAGTATGGAATTCTCCTTTAAAGCTGCAAGCGCCGACATTGGGCAGTGGTTAAATTGCATTTTGAGCTCCATGCAAACATCTCTTGACAACCAGTACTGGTCCTACTACCCGACCACAGGATATACGTTTCTCTGTAGGAGAGCATGGATACCAACTACAAACGCTGTGTTAGTTATATTGTATTAGCATGTTTTATTCTCGAACAAAGCATACGTATTTAAGATCTAGTGCAAGTTCATTTGTAGGGCAAGCGCAAACGCATTCCTTTGCAAAAATTGTCTTGTTTCTTTCTTGTTTTCAGTGCAGGGGCTGATATGCTTTCTTTCAGGGATGCATGATGTTTTTAATGAGTGCTTGGTGACATGACAGTTTGACTGCCTATCTATGGTTCCCGGTTACTCAGTCTGGTATACATTCTCAGTGTTGACCCCGCCGAGCGACCAAGAACGCCATGTTTGGTCCAGCGTTTTCAGCGGGGATCTACGATAAGGATGCTGACGTCGGTCAGCTGACGTCGGTCAGCTGACGTCGGTCAGTCCGTTCGTTCGTTGGTCCTTCGCAGCTATTTGGTCCCAAACAATAAAGTATCTTGTAAATACAGGCTAGACTAGATAAGCCGTGGAATGTCCCGACATGTCATTCTCTTTCAGGATGAGCGCTATACTGATTCCTGGAACCCTGTGGCCCCTCTAGCGCTGCTACGCTGCAAATATTGCACACATAAGACATTATCTCAAAGTCGAATGGACGGATTATGTACCATGAAACTTGGTGAGCACATTCACGCTCTCTCCGGAGGAGTGGGCGATCCCTGGCATGACTGTTCCTCTAGCCAGCGCCACCCTCTGGTCACAATGCAAACCTTGCACGGAAGATTATGGCCATGTCCTGCCAAGCGACACTTTGGTCCCAAACAATAATCTCATCTCAATACTACCTGGAGTGTACAATACTACCTGGAGTGTACACAGGACCAACACAAACATCTAGGGGTGGCTAGCGGAGCGTTGAGACGTAGTCTTGTTTAAATATCACAGTCTTCCGCGCCCTTCGACCGCTGAACCCTCGTCACGGAGGAAGGCCAGTGTCCGCGCTGGACCGCGGCGCTGTGGACACGAGCGAGGTGTTCTGCAGCGCGCTGATGTCCGACGGCAGAGACAGGGCGCGGTGAGCCTTGGCCTTCATGGCGTCCCTGGTGAAGTGACAGGAGAGCAGGGACCAGAGGTGACGGAACACGGACTTGCGGCAGATGATGAAGACCCACGGGTCCACGATGGGGTTGAAGGCGTAGAAGCGGAACGCCGTCAGGTTGTGCTTGTCGTTGGCGGACGGCTCCATGGCGTTGACGAAGCCTAAGATCTGAAGAAAGAGGAACAGGTTCAGTGCCTCCTATAAGTGTAACAATGATATCAAATGGACCATTTGGTTTAATTTTACACTCTCAAGAGTCTATGCGGAGTTAACATTACTCTAATAGACCTCCAGGTGTGGTTAGAATATTGAAATATGTCTTCCCTTGGTTTCTCAAAAGTCCCAATCGAGGCACAGGTGAAAAGGCCCATTCGAAATGACAGTGATATAGTGCCACCACGATATCATCCCCTCCCCTCCCCTGACCCCTCCCCCTTTATCATACAACAACAGCCTGTGGGTGCGGCTTCAGTTCAGGTGGATCACCACCCATCACCATAATGAACTGGTGGGTGTGTCCACATAAAAACATAATTTTAACACTTTCTGTACACTTTTTGAAAAAGATCTTTCTCCTAGTATAGTGCCTGATGATCATGTTTTAAGGGGGGGGGGGGGGGGAATCACGGCATTCATTTGGTATACCAACTCTGCTTCATTTAACTGGAGACCACCTGGAACCCCCTCCAAGGACCCCTGGTGGTCCCCAAGGCCACTGGTTGAGAACCACTGGTTTAACACACACACACACACACACACACACACACACACACACACACACGCACACACTCACTCACGCAAGCAAGCACGCACGCACGCACGCACGCACGCACGCAGGAGAGAGAAAGTGATGGACGGTGAAACCGCATCCATTTCCTTAACCTTTTAGGTATGACAGGCCTATACAGAGACACCAGACAGGCCTGGTATCACAAACAGAAGCATCTGGCGAACCATGGAGCCATTCAGGGAAGAGAGAGAGAGAGAGAGAGAGAGAGAGAGAGAGAGAGAATTAGCAGCTGGCCCAGGAAGCGTCTTCACCACCTCGCTCCTCTCCTCTATCAACAATGCCTTATTTCCTTCACGAAACATTCAAACAAACAGTGCCCTAATTAATGGCGTGCCGTAATGGAGTGTTACTATTGTACGTGGGTGTAAATGTTTCCCTGTTGCTAAGGCTCTGGGAATGAAAACTAATAAGCTATATACAGAGTTAGAGCAGCCGTGATGCGATGCTGTCACTCAGGCCATGGAGTTATGAAGGAGAGAGGGCAGGCCTGGGCCGTGGCTCAGGCCGACTGAAATCAATAAGTCGACGAAAATCTTATGATATTTAGGGCCCCATTTTCGTCACAGCTAAAACCCTTATCCCTAAATTTCTTTCTTTTGAAAAGCATTTTTTAATAGTTCAACTAGCCAATCTACATTGACACGTTGTGAGCTTGTAGACTGGCCATTTTAACTATTCAAAAATGTTCCCTAAAGTCTACTAAAACTAGACTAACACTAGAACATTTCAGGTGACTAAAATGTGACTAAAACTATTAAAATTAAGTTTTATTCCAAAGACTATGACTAAAACTAAAATCTAAATGTGCTGTCCAAATCAACACTGCTATAAGGGGCGGACGAGTCTTCGTTTCAATGGAAGTTGCTCAGTGGCGCTTTGAAGCAGCCGGAAGAACGCTCCAGTTCCGCAATATGTGTGAGAAAATGAGATACAATAATGTTCAATATTATCACAATATCGAGGTATTTTGGTCAAAGAAATCGTGATAATTACATTTGGTCCACTTTTTCCCTGCATCCCTAATGGAAACATTACAGTCCGGATCAATATCAGAACGAGTGGCGAGAAGGAACAGGTTTAAATGGCCTATACTCACACACACACACACACACACACACACACGCACGTATACGTACGTACGCACTACGCACGCACTACGGACTACGCACGCCCGCCCACCCACCCACCCACACATATATAAACCCATGGAAAACAACATCTTGCAATTATCCTGCTGTCCTGCGTGTGATATCATCACCTAACAGTAACATTAAGCAGATGTTGAAATCAATAGTATAATGTCTTCAATAACACGAGGCACGGCATGGACGAGACTGGAACTCTGGAAAACAACGGGCAGATGTGGTACAATGCCGCTAACGAGGCGATTATGTTTTATGCGAGATTGAAGGACATTCCTTGGAATTGCACAACAGATGTTGATATAGGACTGTTGGGAAAACACTTAAGGGAGTGTACGTGTTATTCTATATATATATATATATATTCTTTTAGATAAGTATTCATCAGCTCTATAATCCAATAGCAATCATGAGTGTTTGTTCAGGGCTCTCCCCGTCTCTCCACCTCTTTAGTAAACAGAACATATATCTTCAGGTTGGGATACCAATTTCATCCATTCAGCAGAGAGAGAGAGAGAGAGAGAGAGAGAGAGAGAGAGAGAGAGAGAGAGAGCTCATACTGGGCGAACAGGACGAACGAAGTGAACTAGGAAGGAATGAAACTAAAGAAAAGTGAGCAGACAATATTGGAACTGGAACACTTAAAAATGTAACCCATTCTGACCTGAGATCAGATTCTAAAAAATGTCTTCTCCTGATTGGATAACATTGGTATCCTGGCCTGAAAAAAAATATTCAGGAGAGACCCAGTACTTGAGCAAACAACTATACGCCAATGATGAGAATATGATCACTATGAGAATATAGAACTTTATCATGTTGTGTTTTATTCAATAAACAACAAGTAAAAGTAATACAAAATAAAATAGCACACACACACACACACACACACACACACACACACACACGGGGTTACACCATCACCATAAAGCATGTCGCAAGCCAAATGAATGTGGTCTGAAAAAGTCTGTTCCGTGCGTTCCACTTTGCTCAATTACACAAGTTCCTCTTCTAAAGTGTTGTGACAGCCGGGATAGACCCACAATGCATCACACTGCTGTGTAACGCTGATGATGCTACAGCACTTTGTCACAAAAAGAAATAGTATAAGAGCTCCGTTATTCACCCTTAGGGTGTTCTTAAACACCGTTCTGGACAGGATTAAGCATTATGTTATGCTTTAGCTATTGAGAAATAGCAGATTCAATCTTGAAAATGTCGCGCAAATCTTTGAATATATATTCTTTCAGAGCGAACGTTTTTAACTCAAATCTTTGCTTCGGTGGGGGGGGGGGATTACAGATAATTCTGGGGGTCCTCGACATGAAAAAGGTTGAGCACCACTGACATAGAAACAGGTTTTTCAGAAAACATTTAAGTCCGAAATGGGTTAACCATTTAACCGCTTGCCTTAACCCCTATACTTACGAAGTTACGACTAATAGTGAAAATAGTCAATGAACATGCAACACGCAATTTGTGAGCTTGTAGAGCAGCTATAAAATGTAATGATCTCAATTTTCTCAAAATAGGGATGCCATGGCTAAACGTAGGCAAATGGCAAAAGTGTCTTAATTGTGAAGTACTGTAGAATGATGGATGTAAGGATGGATGGCTCGGCCATTAAACGGTCATGAGCTGCAGTGTCACATCACATTACCTCTTACTATACATAGCACATTAGAGAGAGACTGACAATTTCATCAGAAATGCACTCTAAATAATCTCACATAAATCATAATATCAAGTGTTTGCGGTACTTCCGTTGTCCAAGTTGTCCACTTCTCGACACAGGAACCACAGTAAATTGCATTACTACGAGAGTATGAGACTGTAAGGCCATGTTTCATTCTGTCTCAGTGGTAAGCATTCATCTTGCTGGGTATAATCACACTGGGACAAACCGCACTAACAAACACTGAGAGATGTGTTTGTGTGTCTCTGCAGCGTGTGTGTGTGCTGTAACCGCACACCTTACTCATCATCCAGCACTGCCAGAAACCTTTCCAAGAAAACATCTATCTATCCCCTGGCCTGGCCATTAGTGTCCTCCTGTCCCTTTACCCCTTTTGTTTGAAAAGATACTTCAAAACTGTAATATACTAATACGGTAAGATACTAGTTACTTTTTTAAAGTAATATTATTAGTTTATATATTATTACTCCCTGCCAAAAGTGATTTTTTTCTCCTTCTCGCGCCCCCTAGTAATTGGATCCTTTGTCCCCCAGAAGTCTCACACTATACCCAGTTTGTTCCGGACGTTTCGCTCTAGAGTCCATAGACCGGATCAGCAGCCTGCAAAGCAACTGCTCGTAAAAAGCTTGTGATCTAGTTACTTTTGGAAAATAGTAAATGTAATGTAAAGTATTACTAAAAAATGTGAAAGTAATCAGTTATATTACTAGTTACTGGAAAACGGTTATTATATTACTGCAAGTAACAAGTTCCTTTAGTTACTTTCCGACACTGCCACACTGAGCTTCTCAGATTCCATGCCACCCTGCCTCTTATGGTCCTCTAGAGTCTAGAGTCTAGGGGCTGTATTTTGCGTGTCTTAAGTACCAGGTCTTATTACCTAACTGGAGTAAACTAAAGACCTGGAGGCGTGATCAATGCTCTTTGGCCACTCAGAATAGCCAAATGGCATTGATCACGGCATTGATCATGGCATTGATCACGCCAGCCTTCATCTGTCTTTGCAATGCACGCACAGCCACACAAACACACATAGACATCCAATTATGTAGTCATTATAGCTACAGTATACAGTATACAATGGACCCAGCATGTCTGCTGTATATGTGCATCTGACAGGGCTATCATCATCAGTCCCAAATGGTATCTAATATTCCCCAACTATCAGGAAACAGGCCTTAAGTTGTAATGCCCCGTCCTCGGTGGCCTATTAGTTTCTGGTAGAGCCCATCTCGTATCCACACCCCTGATCCCGTTTCAGAGTGGAATGATTATATGTGGATGAGTGGAGGCAGTCCAATACGGAGAGAATGAGACGGGGCGTCCTGGTGGCACATGGGGTAAAGATCCTGGTGGCACAGGGGTGAAGATGGTGGTGGCACAGGGGTAAAGATCCTGGTGGCACAGGGGTGAAGATGGTGGTGGCACAGGGGTGAAGATGGTGGCACAGGGGTAAAGATCCTGGTGGCACAGGGGTGAAGATGGTGGTGGCACAGGGGTGAAGATGGTGGTGGCACAGGGGTGAAGATGGTGGTGGCACAGGGGTGAAGATGGTGGTGGCACAGGGGTAAAGATGGTGGTGGCACAGGGGTAAAGATCCTGGTGGCACAGGGGTGAAGATGGTGGTGGCACAGGGGTGAAGATGGTGGTGGCACAGGGGTGAAGATGGTGGTGGCACAGGGGTAAAGATGGTGGCACAGGGGTAAAGATCCTGGTGGCACAGGGGTGAAGATGGTGGTGGCACAGGGGTAAAGATCCTGGTGGCACAGGGGTGAAGATGGTGGTGGCACAGGCGTGAAGATGGTGGTGGCACAGGGGTAAAGATGGTGGCACAGGGGTGAAGATGGTGGTGGCACAGGGGTGAAGATGGTGGTGGCACAGGGGTAAAGATCCTGGTGGAACAGGGGTGAAGATGGTGTTGGCACAGGGGTAAAGATGGTGGCACAGGGGTAAAGATGGTGGTGGCACAGGGGTAAAGATGGTGGCACAGGGGTAAAGATGGTGGTGGCACAGGGGTAAAGATGGTGGCACAGGGGTAAAGATGGTGGCACAGGGGTAAAGATCCTGGTGGCACAGGGGTGAAGATGGTGGTGGCACAGGGGTAAAGATGGTGGCACAGGGGTAAAGATCCTGGTGGCACAGGGGTGAAGATGGTGGGGGCACAGGGGTAAAGATGGTGGCACAGGGGTAAAGATCCTGGTGGCACAGGGGTGAAGATGGTGGTGGCACAGGGGTAAAGATGGTGGCACAGGGGTAAAGATCCTGGTGGCACAGGGGTGAAGATGGTGGTGGCACAGGGGTAAAGATGGTGGCACAGGGGTAAAGATCCTGGTGGCACAGGGGTGAAGATGGTGGCACAGGGGTAAAGATCCTGCACACCACCGTGGAGACCATAATGTGGAATATTATTCTACAGTACAGTACGTACATAGTACGTAGTTTGCAATTATACAATCTTTCCCCTGACAAACTGTAATTAAATGATAGTTGGATGTGCACCTGTGTGCCGGGACTATGGTGGTGCCATACTACGTATGGTGGTGAGGCTTGTGGATTTCCTGATAATACATAATATAATGTACATTGTCCTTCACATGTAGGACATGCCGATAAAGGGAGACGCAATTACCTCTAAAATGTTCCCCTCTGCGTTGAATAACTGTCCAGCATAAATAATGGCCCAATAATATGTTTGTTTTGATGTTTGTTTTGTGCCCTCAATTCCACAACCCTATATTCTCCATTCTCTCGATGGAAAGTACCAGGTTATGAGTCACACAAATGTAGAGAGGCCTGTTAGAGAAGGGAACCACTCATTTAATATAGTGTTATGTTGTAAAACACAGCACTGGAATCACTCTGGAATCACACAGAGTGAAGTCATTGACAATATATAAAGTCACCACACCAACTTTGATGAGGCGGTATTGCTTCTTCATTTCCTGACCAATTAACATTTTGGAGTTATAGGTGGTTTCTTCCCCACAGCAGACATATAAACATCTTTCCTCTCAATAAGGCAAACCTGTTTTGAAGTCTTAAGTTATTTGCAGATAGAATTGGATCTATAACATGTCTCTGCCTTCAGACTGTCAGGGGAACCAACCTGTCTGAATATCCATTAGTGGGTTTCCTTTTTAAACAGTGCCAGAGGCTACAGTGGGTTAACTGCCACCATTAGACCCATTACCAACGTTGTACGGAATTGACGTGTAAGAGAGCAATTCCTGGCAAGAGTCTGGAGGAGGTCCCTGGGTTCACTGGTATCTGGTGTCTGCACTGCAGTAGGCTCTCTGTATAACAACGCCCACGTAAGTGAAAGTAACAGAGACTACTTTTCATTCTTGTGAAACATCAACAGTACACAAAATGCTCATCACATGCTCACATCACATCACATGCTCATCACACCAAGGCCACGATGTGTAATGATTCATGAAGAATAACCTTGTCCTAAAATGTCCTATAGCAACATTTTTATTGTACAGTAGCTGCATCTCATCATCATCATTTTTACGACCGCGGTCATCATGGATTTCACAATGCCACACCAGACTTCCCGGTCTTTCATTGCCATCCCCAGTTCTTGCTTACTGATGCATGTGTCCCTAGCGATGACATCAGGGAACGACAGTTTTCTATACCTCTGGTCTGCTTTGAGGCAGGACAGAGAAGAAGGGAAGATATAACCTCATTGTCAGCTCTGTAGCAGTGGCCCGGCAAACTGTGTTCTTCTGGATCGGACCAGTGAAGAAACACGGGGAAGGTTGCCGTATATTAGATTACATTAGTCAATGGGTGGCTCTTCCAAGACAGATCTTGCACTCTCATCAGAAGGCGGGGGTGTAAGTGCCATCCAACCGTTTCTCTAATTCATTTGAAAGTGTCCATGTCTTGGAGCCATAGAGTAGAATCGGCTCAACGGTCGTCCTAAATATTTTTTACTTGTATCATCTTACTAGCTGCATAGGTGTTGATGATTATGTTCACACTCGTGACTCTGCTGTCGTTGACGTGTTGTGAATGTATACAATACAGTATGACGAAGTAAGTCAGGGGACAATGCTGGAGTCCATGTAGGGCTGTGAGTGAATAGAACAGAACACCAAAATGTACAGCGGAAGCATGTGTGACATATACGTATAGATGAAGCACAGATACTAAAGATGTATATGGATGCATGCATTGCACACACACAGTACTACAAGCACACATGTTTGAGGGTGGTCAAAAATGTATGTTTTTAATTATTTTGCCTTACCAGTGAAATGACATGGCATGTAAGGGTTTGCCGTATTATGGTAGGACTAATACAGCGGCATAAACAGCCACGGGTGTCGATACCGTGATATTTCCTAGCTCACGGTAATACTAACAGTGAATGAGGCATGTTGTTTTTTTCTTTCTCTTTCTTCCCCTTGCCCCATAACATTCTGCCGCATTCACTGTGTCACGCTCAAGGCCTGTTGGTTAACACAGAGCCAGTCAATAGAAGAGTTACAGCTGCTTGCACGACGTGGGCAACCTCAGACTTTATGGCTGAGTTCTGTCACACACCGTGACATGTCCTGTAAACACAAGATTCTGTTCTGCTTAACGCTACATCCACTGACGGAAGAATAACACACGCGCACGCACACACACACACACACACACACACACACACACACACACACACACACACACAAGTGACAAAGAGAAATAAGGACAAGCAACTGTACTGTGTACTAGTAGATTGTTGAGGTTGCAGCATATCTTCATTATGTAATTATGTTGTGTTGCAGCGTTTTGGAAAGTTTTCTTTATTTTAATCAGGTTTCTCTCGTCACTATAGCTGAACTGTAAAAACCACTGGGTTACGGTGCAGTGAGATATGAGATGTTCTGCTTTGCTTTGGACATCTGCCGTTTCTGTTCATTGATTGGGTGTAGAGGGAAGAAAAGAGCAGAGCAAATACAAAGCCAACCACGATATTAGTTTACTAAGTATTGGTAAACTGTTGCTGTCTGCTTATATCCATACTTCTCACTTATGGCGCATGGTGGTGGTGGTGGAGGGTTTGTTATCTTAATCCCCTGGTTTATTATATGGCCCTTGCATCACACATTTCAGGTTTACACCTTCTATCTTTCCTGGCAGATGGTGTTAAGTACTTTAATTTCCTGTATTTTAATATGGAATTGAATAACTGTTGGCTGTTAAATCATTAGTTCATATCTGAGAGATGGGCTGCATCATGACGTTGGAGATTTTATATATAGTGCGCTAACTAAATTGATCACTGTAGCTCAACAAATGCCAAACGAGACTTTATTTGTAGGTGTAAAGTAAACAGATCAAAACAGATATGTCGTTGTGATGATGTCGTCTTATTGACTTGGCCAACGATGCATCGAAGCACAGCGATGTGGGTACAAAAACACTAGGATAGCCCAAAGTACTCTTTCCATTACCTGTCTTTCTGTGCCCATCCCTGCTTGATCTCTACTCTAGTCGCAATAAAACTAAAGCCCTAACCACTCCTTGCAACTACAGTACTTGCACCCATTATTGCCAATGGCAGTTGCAAGTTCAGTCAGACAACTCAAGGAGGATGTAATATATATATTTATTGAATATAAGATAATCAATGCAATATATTTATTATGGTTTGGCGATGTATTGGATCTGCTTTTTAGGTACTCAGGATCAAGCGCATCAGTCCCGACCATAGGGACTCTGAATCCCCCCGTACCTAAAACAGTAGATCCAAAACGACAGGTGGTAGCTGGGGTGGAGGTGGGTGAGCACTTTGTATACAGCAGCGCAAAGTATACAATAAAGCAGAATTGAGCGCAGGTTGTATGACAGCAGCACGCTGATACAGCAGCAGTGGGCAAGCAAGAAGGCAGAGGAATGTAAACCTCTGGTTCAAGTAGCCGGTATGAGAGATGGGGTGAGCTGTGATTGGCTGAGTGAATCATGTGGATGATGCTGCGGTGGCCCAATTAACGGCCGGCGCGCTGACTGAGGTTCCCTGACTGAACTTGCTCTGCGCATGTCTACGACAGGCGCAAATGCTCATGAGTTTCAGTTTCATTGGTGTGGTCTGTTTTGTTGCAAGGAACTTGCGAGTATTTGCAAGGAGTTGCAGCTGGTGTGGTTTGGGCCTAAAACCAATGACTGTTTCCAGAAAAGCAAAGAGAAGGAAGACGATGGGAGGAAGAGGATGGAGGAAGAGGAGGTGGGCGTGGATGATTCACAAGAGGGGAAAATGAAGAAAAGTGCAATTGTCTCCAGGGACCATAATATGGGGAGGAAACCAGAGTCATGTCTCTTGGCAGGGACAATTCGACATGATACGCACGTCCAAGGAATGATGTCATTCCTTGGGCGTCTTGGGACCACAAGTGGTCCTTGAGGTGGTCCCAGTTGGTCCCCAGCTAATATGATGGAGTTGGTGACCAACTGGACCCATATTAACCCATTCTGACCTGAGATCAGATTCATACTAGGTTTCCACTGGGACACACACTGGTCTGATTAACCCATTCTGACCTGAGATCAGATTCTAAAAATGTCAGTCGCTCTTCGATTTAAAAAAAATAGCAGACCTACAAGCTCGTAGCGCGCCACTCGGTGGCGCGCTATGAGCTTGTAGATCTGCTATTTTTCAATAGCTAAAGCATAACATGATGCTAACACCAAAATGGGTTCCCGTTCAGAATGGGTTAAAATAAACAATGAAACAAAAACAAAATAAATGCATTTTACGCTCTCAAGAGTTAAATTATTGTTAAACATCTGGCATTACTTAATTTACAAAGTCTACACAATTAAATCAATTGTTATTTTGATCAACATTTGCATGTCGTCTCTCCTAATGGTACCAACATGAATACACCATGGAATTATGTGCACAAAATCTTATATAACGACAAAAGAATATTCTTTAGTTTTGGGTCTGAGAGGCTAAATCTGTCTGTGGCTCAAATGCCACATACATAATTAATGGGCCTTGATATGAAAAGGGTTGAAATCAGTGACTCACAGACAGTACACGGAGTACTTCCAATGGAAAGGCTCAGTGCAAAATTAAAAGAGAGAGAAAATAACTTTATGAATATATGGCAGCCGCCGATAGATTACTTGCCCAAACAATAAACAATCTACTCTGATTCATAAAGGAAGTGATTCATTGGATTGGAGAGCCCCCATGGCTTTACTCTTGCAATTTTGCCTTCTGATGTGCCCACGTGTGTTGTGTATACAGTATATTTTTTTCTTTCTCTAAATGAATAACTGACAATAACTGACATCCACAATAACTGTATTGTGGATGTACCCTTTCCTCTTTTTGTTTTTGTGTTTTTTTGTTTGTCTTGTGTTTTATTGTATTGTGCTTTTAAATGTATACCTTTCTAGTTTGTCTTACTTTATCTGTATACATTTACGATTCATCTTTATGTGAAAACGTAAAAAATCTATAAAAAAAATGTTATTTAAAAAAAAGGGTTGAAAACCACTGCACTACGCGTATCCACATGGCACATGTCGTCATTCCCTATACTTAGAGATGTTACTTTTGTTTCCATAGTGCCAACTAAAGCCTTACTACATACAGTTAAGACACATGCGCTGTCACACTGCGAGGCTGACTACAATAACAATCTGACAAAGGAAAAGGAACTGAATGACATGGGGAGTATATAAAGGCAGGGAAAAACAGGACACAGGTGAACACAACTGACAATCAACACTAGGATAGGCTAACAGGCAAACACAACACAGGTGACTAGGGTTACACTAGTCTAGGAAAATTGGCCTCAGATCCTGTGCAGCAGGGGCGTGGCCCAGTGCGTTGCGTTTCAAATGAAATGCGAATCAAAAGACAGGGGCGGGTTCCACATGGAGTGGGCGCTACATCTAAATAAGACGGAAGGGAAACAATTGCTCCTTGAGCGGTGGTGGCCTACTACAATTCAATTTGGAATTGGATTCCCTTCGGACTATTTTCATGGTATGCACAGTGCTTCAGACCGGAAAGGGGAGTGTCCGCTCAGATTCTGAGCGCAACGTACTTCCCTCACAGGGATACGTTCCTTTTTTCCCAGAAGTTCCTTTTTTCTCGCCCGCCTAGTGGCGAAAAATAAAACTTCTGGGAACTCAGATTAGGGTTACACTAATACAGGGAGGTGAGACAAGGCAGGTGACGTCAAACAAGGCAGACAGGAAACACTAGGAACAATACTATAAAATAAAACCACACAAGGGTAACAACAGAAAAGTAAAACACCAACTAAATCTAAGAACAAGGAACACTAGAAAACATAACACATAGTCACGTGGCATCCTAAATTCAACATGTCACCAAATCTGAGGGTCAATTCTGAGATAAACCCCGCTAAAGATCGCAGCCAGTATGGGAGTCTATGGAGCACGGATTATCATTATTTCTGTCACTTTTGGTTCTCGACCGTTCCAACATGGTGGCCGGTGCCCTTGTCGCCGGGGCCCGTATACGGGAGGCGTAAGTAGCCTACAGTATGACTGTTAAACGTTCAAACACGAGGATGTTATAAGAGTGTGGAGTTTTATTAACCGTTTTTTGGACGTGTATGGCTCAAAGCGTGTTAAATGGATGCATGCCTGACAGGCATGTCTGCATTTCACGTTCCTGGAATAATATACAGTAGTACTACAACCAAGATTACATTACAGGCATTCAACAAGTCAGGACATGAAAGGCCGACAGTTACAGTAATCTGTTCCATGACTATAATGACTCAGGCAGGGAGACGGTCTGTCATTCAAACAGTCAGACCTGTTTCAGATGTGTGTGCACTGCATGTGCATGGGTTCCATATTAAGCAATGTTTGTTCTTTGTTTGTTTTTAGAAAAAGGCAGATGTAATGGACACGTCGAAAGGTTGACAGTATAGTACAGTATAGGACATATAATCAAAAGTTCCAATCCTGACAGTGTGATGCGGGTCCTATTCTTTGTCATTCAGAGATCCCCTCTTGATTATTATTAGCACAAAAGTTAAGACACAGTATTGTTGAATTGTTGCTGCTAGTGGTGTTTATGTAAGTGTTAGTACTTCAGTTTCCATTACATGCATTACGCCTAACGCAATTATCCATTACATGTGAAACATAGTCCGTCAACATGCCAGCACTGCATTATAGCATTACGCGGCTTTACGGCCTATAATGCAATTATTCAACAAGCATTGTCACAATTATGTTCGCGTTGGCTGGGTGACAGGCAGCCATTTAGTGTTTCACATCTGTTGCATATGGTTTGGAACAACATATTTAAAGAGATAAGAGAAAAAATAAAAAGAGGTCCAAGCCAGGCACTCTGTCAGTCAAGTGAAAAAAAAAGTCTTTATTGTAACTGCATGTCAAAGATCATTGATTAAGGGACCATGACGAAGGCTTGTATAGTAGATCATTAAGATCATTAAGGGACCATGACGAAGGCTTGTATAGTAGATCATTAAGATCATTAAGGGACCCTGACGAAAGCTCGTATAGTAGCCGGAGAGCCAGCACCAAATATTTGAGAGTCATGACATACTTTTTATTTGTGTTTTTTTTTCCTATTCACTTGGTCATTAAGGTCCACAGAATGAGAGGTCTGCTCTGCCGGAAATATTGTGAAAAAACGTTATGGCCATTTTTGTATATCCCACCCTAGACAACCAATATAAGGCTAAATTTCATCATACTTTAACCCATTCTGGGCGGGAACCCATTTTGGTGTTTTAACTAAGCATTATGCTATACTTTAGCTATTAAAATATCAGATCTACAGCTTGTAGGTCTGCTATCGTAAAAAAAGGTCTGAAAAATCGTAAAAATGCGGCACAAATCTTTGAATATATAGTCTTTCAGAGCGAACGTTTTTTTATTTCGACGTCAGGCCTAAATGGGTAGCATGTGACATGTCAAACTAGAGGGTTTTCATGATTCTGAATCCATTCCAAGCATTAGTTATGCATGAAAAACACTCCTAAAAACGGCTATAGCCATGGTCATGTGTCAAGTGGATATGGCCAAAATATGTCTGATGTTGCATTGTTATATATCCATGTGGTCTTGATCTCTCTCTCTCAAAGGCCGCATCTGTATCAGATCCAGATCCGCATCTGAATCAGATCCAGATCTGCATCTGTATCAGATCCAGAGAGACCGTGAATAGGCTACGTCAGACTATATCAGATAGTAATGAAAGACACACTATCATGTTACTGTATTGTACAATGAAATAACCCTGATAGAAAAAATAAACATATTTCAGAGTCAAACTGAGAACTCTACTGAGACCTCTGCTGACAAACACATGCACTATGTGTAGGCCCACATTATGTACTGTAAACAGCCCTGGTTTATTTGCATAATGGTCACTGAAAAACGGAAAAAGCCTCCATATCCCCCGTCTTTGATGTGAACGTAAACAATCGTACAGGCATTCGTCCCCTAAATACGTGACGATAGACGATGCTATGAAGTGAAAATGAACATGCATGTATTTATAGTTCAGTCTGACTAGACCTGAGACGGGGATAAATCACGTCCACACCGGTGCTAAAAATAAACCGTAATGACCAGGGAGATATCAAAAGCAGAGGCACGGGTCTTTCCGTTGTAAATCTGTGTTCTGGGCCTGTCTGCTGCTGGATCGACGTCAACGGACAGCTGTGCGTGCGGCAGCTCATCACACAAGACATGGAACAAGTGGGCAGAGCAGGAAAGTTCAATGTGTGCGTGTGTGTGTGTGTGTGTGCGAGCGTGCGTGCGTGTTTGTATGCGTGTGCGTGAGCGTGTGTGCGGGCACGCGTTTCCATGTTTTGGACCTAAAGTGAGTGTATTTGGTTGGACACAAAGAATAGTAATGAAGCATAACGTAATAGGACTCGGGAGCCTCACAACGCCTCAGCTGTAATAATGCGCTCTCAGTCAGCTGATTGTGTACAATCAGCCTATAGCTTCCTATTCTCCATTCACAGCTCTGCTGGTCATTAACGTCACACTCCAATCAGAGCTCAGAGTGGCTCCTTTACGTATGGCTCACACTCCAATCAGAGCCCAGAGTGGCTCCTTTACGTATGGCACTCCAATCAGAGCTCAGAGTGGCCCAAAACGACAGGTGGTAGCTGGGGTGGAGGAGGGTGAGACAGGTGGTAGCTGGGGTGGAGGAGGGTGAGCAGCAACAGTTTAAGCAGACAACAGCGCAGCAGTATCAGTGTGCAGCAGCTGGATGAAGTGAATCATGTGAATGAGAGCGTGATGCTGAGACGGCCCAATGAACGGCCGGCAGTAAACTGCACTGTTTCTCCTGACTGAACTTGCTTTGTGCATGTCTGTGACAAGCTCATATCGCTTAGCCTAAAACCGCTGATCTACAAGACCATGTAGATCTTCTATTTTTGCAGAATGTTGTCCTATTTTAGGCTAATTTTCTGTTCACCTAGCATGACATGCCCGGAATAGGGACGCTCGGGTTTCACGTGGTTAATCGCAGTGAATTTCACATGAAACACAGACACTGCCTGAGGAGTAGTAGTGGTTTGAGCTGGACCATGGGAGTAAACACCAGCTATGGGTCAGTTGGCCATGAAATGCCAAACCACAGAATAGGCTCCGTCTGCTTCCAATTATTGGTCTGCATTCTCTGGCTCACGGTGCTACGTACAGAGGAAGTATGATCACCACAAGAAAAACAAGAATAAGAACAATTTGATATTCGTGATCGATTAGAGAGATTATCAGCCTACTCCCTAATGTCATTTAATTAAATAAGTGCATTTTATTTACTTTATCTGGCAAAGAGATGAAAAGTATAATCTAAGGTTTTCCTGCAGCTGCTGTGCGTGCATGCGTGACTGTATGTGTGAGAGAGAGAGTGTTTTCTATTAACAATCAGTGCCGGAAGTTCTTCAAAATAGGAGCTCTGGGGTGCCAGAGTTGTCTGAGCGCTTTTACTCTGAAAGCCACGACCAGTAGAAACAATCTACTAAAAAAGGTTGACTTTACATTGCTAGCTTATCATTTTAATATACGATCCAAAAAGCGTTCATATTTTGCGGGAGAGACGGATGAGGAGCAGAAATGAAGCGCCCTGCAGTATATCGATCTGTTCATAACCACGGAGAGCGCCCTGGATTAGGAGAGACGAGTCATTATTTCCGCCGCGCTAACAGCTAAATCAACGGTAAGCCGAAAGGCGAACTGACCAAAAAAAAAAAAATCTTATCTCGCCCGGTATCATTGAGGATGCGCTAGGACGTCCTCACATGTCGGATGTACGCGTCGGTACGGTAGGTGCCGCTATGACGTGTGGCAACGTCGTATGTGCGGAAACGGTTAAAAACAAAGGATCATGATCATAATCATCTGGTCCCAGTCAACATTACAGTCTTTAGGACGCCGGAAAGACAAAAGTATGCAAAATCAATAACCTCCATACAGTATTAACTCCGCCAAGGCTTTCATTGGGAGACAGCCAATGGGAACGTCAAAGTATAAAAACATAGGGATCTTAATCTGAGTTTGATCAACCCTATGCTGAGGAGGATGCTCGGCGCTCGCTTGGCTTGACTTCCTCAGAATAGCACACGTTCTTATAAGTACATAATAATTGCATTCTGCGTCACTTATAGTTGGTTTGATGTGGGGGTGTAGTATTTCACTACTGTGTGTGCACTGGCAAACTTCTTGTATTACTTTTTATTATCATGGTGAGGTCTGGATCTCTCTCTCTCTCTAAAAGACACTATAGACTTTGTTATTATTAAATTGTGGTCTACAAATGGCTGTGGGTTTTGGATCACAGACCCCCAGCAGTACAGTAGGTATAGCAAACGTTTCATCACTCGTGGAAAAGCCACCTTTGGTTGCTGGATCGGATCAAAAAGTAAAAACAAGTTTCACAATAGCAGACAAAACATTAGTCCTGTTTTATTTGGCATGTTCCACCTTCCTATACCAACAGCCATTAAGACATGCGAATCCCTTGACTCCTTCAAAACCGCTCTCAAATAAAAGGGCACCTACGCACGGCTGCAATTCGAAACTGGCCCCCCCTTTTTTTTAACCTCCTTACATGATTTCCTGTTTTTTATATAGAAGTGTATATTTGTACGTCTCGTGTAATGTTCTGATGAATTGAAAAAGGTGGACCCTGTTGTAAACAAGTGTAGTGCTTTGTGTGAAATGTACCCATTCTGCAGACTGATCAATTCCAGTAACTCCCAAGTTGATCTCTGTGACATTCTTCATCGTTACATTTGCTTATTTATTAAATATTTGGATAAATATCCTGATGAACCCCATCTATGATGTACTGTGCTAGTGTGAAATTAATAGATAGCCAAGATGGATAGATGAATAATACGGTATGCATGTGTGCATGTGTGCACGTGTGTGTGTGTGTGTGTGTGTGTGTGTGTGTGTGTGTGTGTGTGTGTGTGTGTGTGTGTGTTGTGTAAAAAATAAGTGCTGAAGCTTCAATATGCCTTGGCATAGCATCTCCTGTGGATTCCTAAGTGAATAACAAATCATTGCGCCGCAGCGTATTCAGACAGCCTACGCACAGGCTGACCTTGTTTCGTGAACTACGGTCCATGTTGTCACTGGTGGGATTCATTTAGAGAGAAAGAGAGAGCTGGCCGACTTATCAAACATGGGACAGAAGAAACGTTCCCATTTGTCATCATGTCGCTCGGTTATGATGCCTGCCACTCGCCACGTAACAAACACTATACAGACTGTGATAACTACGTATGATCTACAATTGAATTTAGGAGTTTGCAAGTTTACAACTAGAAAATGTGCCAGATGGCTGTACATTGCTTTGTTGTCGTTGTTGAAAAGAAATCCCCAATACATCGTGCTTAATTTACTCACCACTGAAAAAGCATTTAGTTTGTTACTCATAACTAAGGCCTGACTCACACGTGCACAACAGATTGATGTATAGCTGATGCGTGAGACTTATTGACTGATGCTAGCTCGCAATTCATTTCCAATGGGAGTCGCATGGTTTGACACAACATTTTTGTTGTATGAGGGGGAGGCGGGGGGGGGGAGGGGGGCAGTCGAAACACAGCCGAAAGCCGTACAACAAAAATGTTGTGTCAAACCATGCGACTTCCATTGGAAATGCATTGGGGCAAGATGTAAACAAACCCTTTGCATACATCTAGCATGCATTAATGTTGTACGCTAGATGCGAAGGTGTGAGTGAAGCCTTAGTAGAAATCAGGCTTTGGTCGAGGGATAGATTCTGGGGTGTTGACAAGAAAACGGAAGTTAATCAGTGCTGCCCGGTCTGATGAAAAGGCAATTTCTTTTAAGTATCGCGGTATGACAACGAATCTCCGCTGCGGTTGTGGTTTGCCTGAAACGTAAAATGATGTCTATGTGGTAGTTTTGAGTCAAAGGGAGCAATTATATCACAGTTTACTTTACAGTCAGGAACACTGCTTAAGAGCACTAATGCCATGTCTCTTCAATTACACCTGCTCTTAAACCCATCTGACCACCAAATTGAAGATTTTCAAGTGGGACCTGATTCAGAAAAGGTTAGGTTGGGATGCCAACAACAAACCTCTACCACAAATTATTCAGAACAGCCTGTTATAGCGCCACCATGAGGCCGATTTTAGCCGAACACATTTCATAATCATTACATTACTCTTACACATTTTATCCATACATCACGCATATTGGTATACGCCATCTCTATAATCATGTGATCAATACAGATCTGTTTGATCACATGATGGACATCTAAAGTTTGCACGACTGGCCCGTTCAGAACAAAATGGCTCAAATCATGAACTCAGAGCTGACCTGTTCCGACATATATTCCATATGTTGATCTGACCTCATCAAACCCTGACCTCATCAAACCCTGTACACTCAGTCAAGACACGCTCCATATATGGCCAGTACAGAATTCATTCCATATGTTGATCTGACCCCCCCCCATGCCAAAGCGCCAGCCCAGCAGTCTGCCGTCAGCCAGGCGTATTCGTGCACGCTTCTCACTCTCAGGGAGTCTTACTGGTGGTTAATCTTCAAATATTATATCTTTGCGCATGTTGTATCCCGGATGGACCAAGACCGTGGGAAATGTGACTTAGTGCAACAGTCTTATCCCTCGTGACAGTAGTACCAACTGTACAAACAAACAAACAAACACTGGGCCATGGCTCAGCGGTCCAGGCACCGTGGCTGGTAATCCAGTCTGGCAGTGTGCCGCGGGTTCGACTCCCGAATCCGACGGCCTTTACTGCATGTCTTCCCCCCCCCCCCCCCCCCCCATCTCTCTCCTTATTTCCCGTCAGCCTACTGTCTGTCCCTCCATAAAAAATATAAAATAAAGGCGAAAGCCACAACAAAAAAAAAAGAAAAACCCTGTTGGCCCTCCATCCTGTTAGTTCTCCAGGTCAGCAACTAAACTAATACATCTAGATGCATGAATCGATCAGACGATTCATTATTTGCACATAAATAAAGTGGTGGCAGAAGTAAATGGTTCTATAGCAGACAGACAGACAGACAGACAGACAGGCCTGTGCTTCACCCCGAAATGAAATTGGAAAAGTGTGCTAAGGAATGTGACTAATCGAATCGGGTCAGCCAAGGAAGGCCATGACCAGTACAGTATAGTAAAAAAAAACGTGAAATTGAATACACAAACAGGAAATATCGGTGGTTGGAAATGTGCAATCACTTGAAACGATATCTCCTTTATTATGCAATGCTCCGCGCGAGACGGCGTTTACGGTAAAGACACGTAATGAGCTCTGAAGGAGAGCATTTCAGGCAAAGAACTAAGTGGTTGTAGCCACAGGCGGCAGTGGAGAACGAGGACCATGACCCTGGCTTTATTGCCTGGACGCATCAGGCAGACAGACTAGTATCATCTAATGACGGGAATGATGCAGTGACTGAATGCCATACGTATTTATGACCCCTGATCGATCACGGATTCACGGCATACATTCACCAGTTATGGGTGAATGCCAAGTTCACTTTGTTTGTCAATGAATAGGATATGATTTTATGACCTCATTCTGATTTTATTTTATTTTATTTAAACCTTTATTGAGACTGAAGTCTCTTTTTTACAAAGTGTGAACTGGCCAAGAGAAGAGGCAAAATAAGTGACACAGCTCTGGCAGTAGCAAAACATACACAACAAAAAAAAACAGGACAGACATACAATGCTCATAAATACAGAACCCACTAACGTACCGAAGAATCTCAGAGGGCGAACAGGAACGCCTAGTAACGCAACCAATAAAGACTAACAAATAAAAACTAAGCAACGAAATTTCCAATAAACTAAAGCAACATTTGTTATACGTCAAAGCAGATGCTGATAATCACTCAAGACAATAAAATCACCCGGACTCTAGCCTTTCACCCCTACAGTCTTAGCTCGTTCTTTCATTTCTTCCGGCGTCAGTTTGCTCTCCATCTTAATTGTCCTGACACTTCATCGTTTCCTTTTCTCATCTGTTTGTACCACAACCATTATTATAGATCATTCCAGCACCTGCTCTCCTAATGTTGTCCTTTCATTGAAGCCTAAGGCGATGTCAGATTGTCAATACATCTATCCAGCATCATTCAACACAGCTCTCTACCTGGTACTTAGAATGCACAACATCTAATGCACGGTATGTGTAACACGACACATACAAACTAGTGCAGTTATCTCACCAACTTCAACAGGTTGAATTGAATTAAACATAATTGTGATTCTAATGTCATTTGGAGGCCGAGTGGAACATGCTGGTGCATGCCGAGCAAGACACTGAACCCCTAACTCCAGTCCCAGACGGCACGACACATGCACGTTATGAGTATCATTTTATCACCATATAGATTTCACTGTGTAGGCTAGTTTATGAATGGAACACATTGATAAAGGTCACACCTGCTGCGTTTCCAATTGCAAATTAAATATGCAAGAATCCCAACTTCCCCGCGGAATGTGACCTAAAATGGGAATGTGACCTAATGTGACCTAAAATGCATGGGGGGAATGTGACCTAAAATGCAGTTTATGAAAACAGGATTGACCAACTGACCAGTGACACTGTTCCTAAAGGCAAACACAAAGACAAACTGTACTATTGGGTGTTACTGTGTACACACACACACACACACACACACACACAGTCACACACGTTTGTGCAGGTTTAAGCTCCTCTACAGTAGACAAGGTATGCATAATGTATGTGTGCGTGATGGAAGTATGTGAGGCTTCATATTCCTAATGACTCCTAATGACTCCTAATGGAAATTGTCATTGTTCAGGTCACAAAGCCAGCTGTTGATCAGACCATGCGACCTTTCTTAATGGACAGCCTTGATGAGACATGATGGAGACAGGTCTAATCCTTCCCTAGGGGCATGGTGGTTAAAATAACCCTAATGGCAGTGGTTAAACGGGGTTGAGAATCACTGCTAGAGCCGTAACAATCTTCTCTTATGGGGGTCCCTGGCATATCTTTTCAAATGGGGGTCCGCGGGCTAATGAGTGTCAATTCAGGGGGTCCTTGACATGAAAAGGTTTGGGAACCACTGCCTTATGGGAGCTTGAGAGCATCTCCACCAACCAATACACTATGAGGTGGGGGCTAAGTACCAGCGGGCATCACATGACACCTGATGCACATTTACGCTCAGCTACATTCCGTTATCCGAGGAGTTTAGTTTACCCATGCATGCACGTAATAGCCTACACGCATTATTTTATTCACCTAACGCAAACACAACACAAAACGCACGCACGCACGCACGCAAGCAAACACAGGTCAATATTGGCTTGCCAATTAAGCGTTATATAGACAGTTAATAATTAAACCAAAACATCAAAACAGGAACATACAGGGACTCTGACATGATCCACAGTGCTTGGTCTGCATGGACTAATATTGTTCCAGGCAACCACATGCAACATGACATACAGAAAACAATCATTATATGGAAAATATTAAATAACCCATTCCTTCTGCTCGTTATTTATTTTATAATGCATGTATTTGGCCGTATGTTGTGGTAGGGCCCCATGCAAGATTTGTGTGTTTTCTTTTTAAATAAATGTTTTAAAAAATATTCCAAATGTCAAAAGTTTTTAAAAAATTCGTTGAAATGAACTTGTAGATGACATATATAGGGTTGAATTGCAGGTTTAATTTTGATGCTATTAATTTGTTTTGCTGGAATCTCCTCAAGGACCCCTAGTGGTCCCTGGACCCCTAGGGGTCTCCTCAAGGACCCCTAGTGGTCCCTGGACCCGAGGGGTCTCCTCAAGGACCCCTAGGGGTCCCTGGATCACTGCAATAAAGTATCAAACCTGATCATTGACGATCAAAACTAAACCAATGATGTCCATGTTAAATTGTTATTTGTACAAGTGCATTATTGAATTATTGAATTCTTCATCGAGTAGCTTTTGTGGTTCCTCTGGGATTGAGTCGTTATATAAAACAATAGATGCCAAGAGGAAGAAGAGACGGTCTAATGGATTTCCCTTTCAGTAAAAACCTAAACCTAATTTGTTTGGGACACAGTGTACAGCAGATCGTAAACGTGGATATACAATAGGCAAGAATACGGTAATGTGTCTTACGGTATCCGCATGATTCCATTTAGTGCAGTGGTTTTAAACAGTTTTTACATCAAGGCCCATTATTTATTTGGCATTTGAGCAACGGACCACCATCTGATGATTGGTTTAGCCAACGGACCACCATCTGATGATTGGTTTAGCCAACGGACCACCATCTGATGATTGGTTTAGCCAACGGACCACCATCTGATGATTGGTTTAGCCAACGGACCACCATCTGATGATTGGTTTAGCCAACGGACCACCATCTGATGATTGGTTTAGCCCCTCAGACCTAAAACGTAGAATATTTTTGTTGGATACGATTTTGAAAAATTATTTTTTATTTATTAATGTTTTGTTAAAATAAGTGTAAAATAGCTATGTATATAGTATATTATCCGATAGCAATCGTCATCAAAATTACGGGTCCATTGTTCACACTCTCATAATTAAATGAACACTACTATGTGGTTTGTTTGAAACCGAGCCTGATAGCGATTAAAAGCGATGATTCATTTACATCAGTTAGGACATTAATTCTGTGTCATCACAACACAATTCCATTACATCATTTTATGGGAATGTACGGAGAAATGGTGGATCCGCAGCTTGGAATTAACACCCAGGCCACACCGTTTAACCATTTAAAGATGGAGTACTTTTTCTGTTTTGTATGTGTCCTTGGAGTTAACATTACTCAAATAGACCCCCACGTGTGGTTAGAATATTGAAATATGTATTCCCTGTATACTGTTGGTTTCTTCCTGTCAAAAGGCCCTATCGAAATACACTGCGTTATGTGTCATCACAATCTCATCGCCTCCCCCATTCATTATCATACAACAACAGCTGTGGGTCTCCTCTTACCACCCTTTACACTGCTGTGCAAAGTCCGTCCTCAATCGACATCCAAACTCCAGGGAACTAATCCAAAATGGAAACAAGGTCTCTAAATCCAATGGTAGAAATCCAATATTCAGGAAAGTACTCCAGAAAGGAAATATGGCAATGGAAATATTCCTCTTGCTTCCCCAGTAGCCTGTCTGTCTCTCTGCTCACCTCCACTCTGGACTGACAGAGTCAAACTCTCCAGTAGCCTGTCTGTCTCTCTGTCCAACTCCACTCTGGACTGACAGAGTCAAACTCTCCAGTAGCCTGTCTGTCTCTCTGTCCAACTCCACTCTGGACTGACAGAGTCAAACTCTCCAGTAGCCTGTCTGTCTCTCTGTCTCCCTGTCTGTCTCTCTGTTCACCTCCACTCTGGACTGACAGAGTCAAACTCTCCAGTAGCCTGTCTGTCTCTCTGTCTCCCTGTCTGTCTCTCTGTTCACCTCCACTCTGGACTGACAGAGTCAAACTCTCCAGTAGCCTGTCTGTCTCTCTGTTCACCTCCACTCTGGACTGACAGAGTCAAACTCTCCAGTAGCCTGTCTGTCTCTCTGTCTCCCTGTCTGTCTCTCTGTTCACCTCCACTCTGGACTGACAGAGTCAAACTCTCCAGTAGCCTGTCTGTCTCTCTGCTCACCTCCACTCTGGACTGACAGAGTCAAACTCTCCAGTAGCCTGTCTGTCTCTCTGTCCAACTCCACTCTGGACTGACAGAGTCAAACTCTCCAGTAGCCTGTCTGTCTGTCTGTTCACCTCCACTCTGGACTGACAGAGTCAAACTCTCCAGTAGCCTGTCTGTCTCTCTGTTCACCTCCACTCTGGACTGACAGAGTCAAACTCTCCAGTAGCCTGTCTGTCTCTCTGTTCACCTCCACTCTGGACTGACAGAGTCAAACTCTCCAGGTGGCCCAAACATTGTGATTGCCCATCACTCCATCAGCCAGGTGAGCTGTGGGGGCGGGGTCTCTCAACCACGGCTTGTTGCCATAGAAACACATACATCTCACTGGCTTCTTGTAGCATATAGTCCAGCAGATAAATAGGACAATTTCATAGAGCGGATTGGTAGAAAATAATAAAATACATGAAAATGGAGCATAGCAAACATAATAGCCAGACAGCTTTCTAGTGTCCTAATACGGAAGTTAACATGCAAGTTTTCTGTTTCTTTCCTTTTTATCCTATGGAGTATAAAATATTTTCTCATAGTGACCATACAAACTTGACCATACAAACTTTACAATAGATTTAACCAAAAACACTTGGGTGAACAACACCAATGATCTCATCAAACCAATGGCATTAATCACCACAAAAACCTCTGTCTTCCCGACTCGGCCTGTTCTTTATCAGCGCGCCCCGGTGTAGATGTCTAGCAGATTTATCTTCACCCCCGGACCTCATTGGCACCGTTGTCTTCAAAGGGCCTCACAGTGGATCTGTCTTGGCCCTGACCCCTGACCCCTGGAGTAACCTCAGAAGTATCTTCCTTCTCCGGAGTTGTTGTTGTTGAAGATGATCGTTGTAGGACGGGATTTACCATTTCTCAGATATGGTCCTGGATTGAAACCTGCCTATCGAGAATCAATGTTGTTGTTGTTTTGTTCCCTTTGTTGCTTGGGGAAGATTCCATCATGTAGACCCTGGTCTCTCACCGAGACGGGCGGGAGGCTTGGAGGTAACCTGCCTTTAGACCCTGGTCTCTCACCGAGACGGGCGGGAGGCTTGGAGGTAACCTGCCTTTGACCCTTTGGTAGAGACTGGCCATGCAGTTCCTCTCCTGTTTACCATCCCCGAGATTCCTGTGGGTGACCTTAGCCCTGAGGTCACCATGTTTACAATGTCTATAAGCACTTGGTATGTGCTTGAAAATGTTGGACAAACTGACCAACGTGCCGGGCCAGCCTACTATCCCTATCACAACTAAAGATTATAGAAAGTACGTTTTTAAAGCACAGTAGGAACCTAAATTATAGCACTATATATATGACAGACTGCCTCCCCTATAGTTAATAATTACATCTGCATTTTGGAACAGAACTTTTCACTTGGCAAATGAATAGTTTGACTGTATACAATAGTATTAATGTTCAAACATCCATGTCAATAAAGCACATACATACAGCATGAGTCAATATGCACCTCAAGAGCAAACTTGACCTCACCTTTCACACTACATCAAACAATGAAAAGGTTCTCCCTCATAGCAGGACTACAGTATTGAGTAACAGGACACCTAATCTTTCATAATTCTCTAAGTGCTAATAATAGCACTTGAGATAACCACATTAAAGTGCCTAAGGTGATTCATTTCAATAATCCAGTACAGTACTGTAGTACAGCAGGAATAGCAGACCTGGGAATACAGTATGTTAAGACTGATATACTCTGAGTGTCACTCACTCAGGCATGAAGGAAGCATGAGTTCAAGTCCGTTGCTCTTCCCTTGTCCCCCATATATGGGGGACTAGGTTGGTGGAGGGTGTGTATAGAGCCCAGGATCACATTAGATGATTGGCACAGGGGTGAAAAAATATATATATAAAAAAATACTATATATACTCTGTTGAGCGTCTGAAAAATAGCTCAGTGCGTCACAGCGCAACATGTTGTGAGCTTGTAGATCTGCTACTGTTGGCGCATGACAGACAGAGTATAATAAATTGAGTCAAAGAGGCTGAAAAGGGCACTATAGCATGACTCGGGGCTTAAAGAAAAATCCCAAGACTGAAAATGTTTTTTTTTTTTAAATCTGCACTGATCTCATTTTAATGACCCCTATGAAATCCTCAGGACTGAAATCAGTCCCCAGGACGGAGAACTTTAAGCCCATAACTTCACTATATTATGCCACAATATGCCAGCCTCCCCCTATAAATGAGTGACGGTGACAATACTACCGGTATACCTGTTTATCAGTAATAAATGTAAAAGATAAATAACCAAATGAAGCACTGAACATACAAAGTTCCATCTTACCGCCACCAAAGGGAAACAAACATTTTTGTCAAGTGACACTATACACTACATTCTGTCCTGCTGTCCTGTCTTCCCAGGGGTCTTTTCACTAATACACACTGACGTTGAGAACATATACTGTATTCTTGGAGGCCTTCATGGCAGTATATTGTTCTACCAGATGTATACGTTACATTTACAGTATTGTTCAGTATTATACAGTATTGTTCTAGGTGTATATACGTTACAGTCACGTGAAAGTGCTTGAATACAGTATGATGTTACATGATGAAGGCTCTGATGTTACCACGCACAGCTTTTCATGTTCTTCCGACAGCAACCGCATGACAGCAGTGTTGTTTTTGGCAGCCACTTTTGATTTTAGTTTTAGTCATAGTCTTTTGAATAGTCACATTTTAGTCACCTGGAATGTCTTAGTGTTAGTCTAGTTTTGGTCGACTAAATCTATGGACATCTACGCCGCGTCGCGCTGGGACACGTTGTGAGCTTGTAGATCTGCTATTTTTTAGCATGCAACAATTAAGGTAAACTGACTTATACTGGATCTCTTGTCCACTAGTTCCTGTTTAAGGGTGAATTTTCTTAGATTTTTTTTTATTGACAAACGGACGCGTTTCGGCTACTCAGGCCTTCGTCTGTGTTTCATATACAGTAGGCCTAATTGATATATCTAGTCAATCTGTGTCTCAAAGCTGGGCTGTGGGCAGTTCAGATTACAAGATAACAGGAACCATGGCATGTACTTTCTCTTCCTGGAAAGTTACAATGAAAAATAAAAATAAAAATGGGTGAAGTATATATATCCAAATCTACTGTACTGCTGTGATCATTTCTTTCCTCCACACATACTATGCTCATGTGAAAATACAGTCCAGAAGTTCCAACATCTGTCTAACAGTAGAATATCTATGAAACTATGAGTACATATGTATGTACCGTATATGTCTACATACAATTCTATCTAAATTACATAAGTTTAGCCTTTGCATACACCTGTAACGTAAGGTCATCAAGTCTAGTGCAAGTGCTACGGCAAGTGCTACGGGCTAAGATGGAGTCTGAAGAACATTGGTTTTCAGACTACGGCGGAAGATTGGGAGTGAGTCTGCAGCAGTTGTGATTGCAATGGGAAGTTCATTCCATAGTTGTGGAGCCAGAGCCAAGTGTGGAGCGTTGTCCCGGCTGTTTGAGTGAAGGTTCTGCAATGGGAAGTTCATTCCATAGCCAAGTTCATTTTGGAGCCAGAGCCAAGTGTGGAGCTGTTTTACTGAAGGTTCTGCCAGCCTCCCTGTGGTGGCTGCCTGATCGGGGTTGTTTTGTAGCAGTGTTGTATTTGGCAGCAAATTTCTATTTTAGTTTAGTCATATAGTCTTAGGACTGAAACTTCATTTAGTTTTAGTCACATTTTAGTCACCTGGAATGTCCTAGTGTTAGTCTAGTTTTAGTCGACTAAATGTCATAAGATTTTAGTCGACTAAATCTACAGTTGATTTATTAGTTGACTAAAATGTATTTTGGCGGGTCTTCATGCCGTCGTAATGAGTGTTTTTACATTTGAACTCGAAGCCTAAGGGGACCTTTCAGGGGAAATGCTATCTGAATTCATTTTCTCACAGAAGTACTGTATCTGTGACACATTCAACCACTCGAAACTGTGGTTTTCAGATACAGTACATGAGAATTCTGAGAAGATCGAGGCGCCTGACTGACAGCATTTGAGGAAGTCTAGTTTCAGTTTTGACTCATTAATCTCTATATAACATACATGTTGACTTAACCACCTCACTGTGGCCTCGCAGTCACATGGAGGTCGCGTGAAGATAAACCACTCAAAACCCTACAGTTCCAATTCCGGTTGCGAAATCATTCTCCGATAATAGCAGATCTGCAAGATTGTAGATGTTTTTAAGTGAAGATGCTTTGGTGTAGAGGTGATAAGGGAGGGTGCGTGGCCTATAAGATAGACCCCTGAGGAGACCACGTTAAAACAAATTATCTTCCTCATGCTGACAGATCAATACCCACAGACAGAGAGACCACAGAAGGAAGAGTGGTGGTTGAGGAAAGTATGTGCAAAAACATTTACCATTATTTCCTGGGGGGATAAAAAAAAAGAAAGAAAGAAAAAAGGGTTTTCAGCGTATCAGATTTTTTTTCATCCATCATCAATGACCATTCTCTGTAGATAAAGCAGTTAAGGCAGTTTGAACTGCTGATGGAGATTAACCACTAAAACCCTATACGTTTCTGACTGGCCAGTGGTCTATGCTTGGCACCCCCCCTCTCTGCAAACAAATGTCTTCGCCAAAAATAGCCAATCCACCACAAAAGCTCACAATAGCCGTGAGTTGAGACTGTTAGGTCAGCTGTTTCCACCAAATTCATTTTCACCATATGTTACAATAGTCAGAATAGCAACGCTAGAGGGCTGTGTTCATTGTGTGGTTAATTCTTCTGACATGATACAATATCAGTGTCTTTTTAAGTATACAACACGAGTCAGGTACTTGTTGTACTTCTACTTTTACCTGTGTATAAGGTAACAAAATACTGCTTTTTACAGCAGGTTTTGTCGTGGGCTAGATGTCACTCACTAAAAAATAATCAAAGACATTTTCATTTTTTTCGTTCCATCATTTCATTCTGGGCAGATTTGTTCTCGTATTGGTATGTAAACTAACAATCCTCAGTAACTCCTATGGCCGATTCTAAAAACGCCTTCTAAAGCCTGACCTAAGCTTTCTGGAAAAACTTCAAATATTTATATAGCAGCATCAATTTTTTGTAATTTTTAAATACTGTACATACTGTACAGAACCCAAATATGGGTTCCCGGCCTGAGGGGGTAAGATACCAAAAGGGGTTCCCGCCCAGAATGGGTTAAAAGTGTGCAAATGGAACCCAACTGATCATTTCTACACTCTCTAGTTAAATTAACACTGAGACTTTTTACTGGGATGGAGCACATTATCCCGTCTGTCTGTCTGTCTGTATTTCTGGACACTATACAGTAGGCAGGTGTCAGAAAGTGGCTGACCCTGCTGGCCACCCAACACCTCAGCCCTCAGGGCAGAGTGGGTCACTCACTCCTCCAGACCTGTCATCCCAGGTCGACAGGTTAAAAAAAACACGTCTGTCAATTAGGAGAGTTTGCTGCAGGACAGACTTAAGCACATGTTCTGAGCGCACGCACGCACGCAGCCACGCACACACTCATAGCACGCCTTTTAATAAGAGCCGGTGCAGCGAAACACAATAGTATAGTGAAAGTTGAGACACCGACATGACACAAACAACAAAGACATCAACCGTCGCTGTTCCATTTAGGCATGCAAAGTAAATATAGGTTATGCAACATAGGGAGGACCCCTCCCTGGAAAGCACCACACAGTCAAATACTGAGCGGCAATTGCACTCCGATGGTGGGGGAAATGGTCCCGTAAGGGTGCATTTTTACACCAA
>NC_137870.1:7387872-7492872 GCF_963924005.1 Protomyctophum bolini
GGCCAGCAGCACCAGGTGGTCCATCTCCTCCTCGCCCTGGCCGAAGATGGTCTTCATGCTCATCCTCCGTCTCTTCTTCCCCGCCTGGTGCACGCTGCTGGAGCCCCGCCGCAGCGCCTGGCCTCGGTGCATCCTGCACAGGCTGACGATCACCGAGCCGTTGCACACTAACACGGCCACGATCAGCAGCGCCATGAGCGACGAGTAGCACAGCGAGAAGGCCAGCGCCGCCCCGCCGCGGCCCTCGTCCATGTCGATGAAGCACCAGGTCCCGGGGCAGTACTGCCGGTGGCGCCCGTAGCCCACCAGCGGCAGCAGGCAGAAGGCCGCCGCGAACAGGTAGATGAGGAGCAGGGCGACCTTGGCGAAGCTGCGGCGCACGTACTTGGAGTAGAGGTACGGGTGGCTGAGGGCCAGGCAGCGCTCCACGGCCATGGCGCACAGGATGAGCGTGGGCGCGAGGCCGAAGAAGGTCATGGCGAAGGCGAACAGGCGGCAGAGCCGCTGGTCGCCCGTCAGCCCGAGGAGCGACAGCCGCCGCGCGTAGCACACGAACACGGGCGGGCTGAGCAGACAGGTGCCCAGCAGGTCGGTGAGCGCCAGGCCAGTGACCAGGATGCAGAACACCGAGGACTTGGTGCGCCTCTCCTGGCGGTGCACGCCCAGGATGAACAGGGCCAGCACGTTGCCCACCACGGCCAGCGCGAACATGAAGGCGCTGGTGGTCGGCGCGCCCACCATGCGCATCTCGGTGATGTTGTCACAGGATAAGGAGGAGGACGAGGCGTTTGGGAACATTCTGTCGCATGGATGGATATGGATGCGTGTGCACGCGCGCGCACATACAGCGACACATACAGCGTGTCGCGATTGACTTATTATGGAATGATCAACATGGCTGAGTTGATTTCACTCATTCTTTATTATGGGGACCAAAAAGTTTCTGTCGAACCAATCAGAACTTGAAAAATGCGACTAGCCTACAAATGCTGCTTATAACGAGACGCTGATCGAGTCAAGTCGCGCTATCTAGGCTAAAAAGTTATAATAAACTATTTAGGCGATAACTTCCAAATATCGAACATATACAGTCAACGTCGCACAGAAAGCTTATATCCCGTCTCTTATAATGTGTAAACTCTCACCTTCACAGTCTTTAGTTTAACCGCAAGCACAACAAACAAATCCGTATCAACAGGAGTCAGTCTCTGTCAGTCAGCAAAGAACATACATTCCTCATCCGCGAAGTAGAAACAACTTCTAAACTGGCGTGGACAGGTTGTACTGCAGCGTCTAATATAGGCTACTAGACCCCCCCTCTCTCTCTCTAACTAGACTATACTCTCTCTCTCTCTCTCTCTCTCTCTCTCTCTCTCTCTCTCTCTCTCTCTCTCTCTCTCTCTATTCTAATCAATTTTGAGTCCCACCCACATTTGAGGCGCACCATAGCCTATACTCTAGCCTACAATAAGCACAGTGTTGAAAAAGGCTACAATTATTCAGCAGCACCACCAACAACAACAACAAACAAATACAATTATGTTGAGCATTATAATGGCATCCATATTTGTATTATTTCTATTAGGTATTTAATACTTTTGTATACATTTGAAAATGTATACATAATCATATCCCTGGGTTTGTCCCTGCTGTCCCTAGATCCCTGCATGGGTCTGTCTCTGGGTCCCTGGGTCTCTCCCTGGGTCTGCCCCTGGGTCCCTGGGTCTGTCTCTGGGTCCCTGCTGTCCCTGGGTCTGTCCCTGGATCCCTGCATGCATGGGTCTGTCTCTGGGTCTCTCCCTGGGTCTGTCCCTGGGTCTGTCTCTGGGCCCCTGGGTCTGTCCCTGGGTCTGTCCCTGCAGTCCCTGGGTCTGTTCCTGGATCCCTGCTATCCCTGGGTCTCTGGGTCTGCCCCTGGGTCTGTCCCTGGGTCTGTCCCTGGATCCCTGGGTCTGCCCCTGGGTCTGTCCCTGGATCCCTGCTGTCCCTGGGTCCCTGGGTCTGTCTCTGGGTCCCTGGGTCTGTCTCTGGGTGCCTGGGTCTGTCCCTGGGTCCCTGGGTCTGTCCCTGGATCAGCTTAACACACACACACACACACACACACACACACACACACACACACACACACACACACACACACACATATTAACTGATGATTTGCATGATTAGTAGAGGGACCATTTCGGACGCGGGGCGGCTCGCCGGAACCAGGCCGGCCCACTGGGGGCATTCCTGGGGGTCTGGATGCTCCGGGCACCCCCGGGGACCCCCACACGGTAACTCTGTCATTGCTCGACCGTTTTTGAAGGTGGGGGCCCGGGGCCGCATGTGGCCCCTGGGCCGCCATGCAGTGAGTTTCCCGTTTATGAATTAGAACTTGACCTTCTGCAGAGGTGAGTTGATGACTATATTACTCCCCTCACAGAGTTGAGTCGAGGCAATGACACAACAACAGGTTACCCAACCATAGCGTTTTTTGCTGAATATGGGCCTATACTAAATCTAATATCTCGCCGCAAGATTCTTGCGCACATGGAGTTTTGGTTTTTCTCAGAATAGTTGATACAAATTTGGCTCTGCAGATTGATGGCTGTGTTTGTGTGTTTGTGTGCGTGTGTGCGTACATGCGTGCGTGCATTGCGCGCGCACGTCTGAAATAAAATATTGAAAATATGGAGTCCAAGTGTCTGTCAACTGTCTTTCCTCTTTCCCGTAAAATAATAATGCCAGCGGGCTGAATAAATGTAACACCGCTTGAAGCTGAATAATACGGTATATATATTATGATTCATCAGCACCAGCCAGGTGTCTGTCAGCCTGTGGGTGTCGGTTAGAACTAGGTGTCTGTCAGCCTGTGGGTGTCGGTTAGAACTTGTCATGGAGGAAGAAGGAAAACCTGCAGCGAGGAAAGTGCACCCTTGAATCATGCAGAGTGGATCTCTGCCAGGCCTCTATGGTCGCCCACCCAAGGACTACTATGCATATTCACTTCACACAGCGGCTGGAAGGGAAAATAATATCATCTCTGAGACTCCAATCTACACTAAAAACTATGTTAACTCTGAGAGTGTCTCAAGAGTTATGATAATAATAATAATAATTAATAATAATAAATATAGCACCTTTCATGGCATGAAATGCAGCTCAAAGTGCTTTACAGAGCAATGGAGAAATAAAAGAAAAGCAAGGCATAAAACATTAAAATAATAGCAGTAATGGAATACAGTGAGGGCATGAATAACAAGGAATTAATTAAAAGCAAGAGTGGATAGAAGTAGGTCTTGAGCTGCGCTTTAAAAATGTCTACAGAGGCTGCCTAGCTGTCGAAGGTACAGTGGAAGTTCGTTCCACGCTTCACAGAGACTCATAAAACCCATATGGGCCATTTGGTTCCTATAACTGTCCATCATTTGGCTGCAGGGGTCCCCCTGGAAACCCATCATTTGGCTGCAGGGGTCCCCCTGGAAACCCATCATTTGGCTGCAGGGGTCCCCCTGGAAACCCATCATTTGGCTGCAGGGGTCCCCCTGGAAACCCATCATTTGGCTGCAGGGGTCCCCCTGGAAACCCATCATTTGGCTGCAGGGGTCCCCCTGGAAACCGCTCAAGGACCCCACGGTGAGGCACACAGCGGTCTAGTGAAGTCTGAAATGATTGATTACCTTCAAACTGTAACAAAGACAACGCACATCTATGACTAACCCATATGACATGACGAAGCATGCAGCAGAATTAGCCTTATATGAGTTGTGAGAAAAGAAAGAAAAAACAAAAAAGTGGTATAAGTGAAGCATGCTGTAACGAGAATGATGTTAAATATCATCCTCATAATCAAACAAAATTAAAGTAAGGTTCCAACTAAGAGCAGTGTTAAAAATAAACATTTAGGCTAACAACCTCTCATGCCCGATAGCATAGAAAACAAATCCCAAACTAGAAAAAGTGCTCCTCGGATCACAGGTCTCCGCCAGGTGAGGTATAGGTTATTGTGGCCTCTTGGTGGCGCTATAATAGGCCAATGTGAAAAGGTTGTCATCTCTTCGGCCTGCCCATAATGGGCCTGGGGCTGGGAGATGTGACTTGTATTCATTAGAATGTTCTGAGGGCAGCATTTCAATTCATTGGTTCCCCGACAGGTTCAAGCAATCAATTAATCTATCTATCTATCTATCTATTTATTGCACAATAAAAAGAACAGGTAAAAACAGGTAACATCAATAAAAGAGAAAAACATGTGCCGGTGAGAAAATAAACCCATAAATGGTTCTCACCTATAAGATAAACAAATAATAAGTAGTCAAAGTAATCAAACAGGTATGGAAAACAACAAATACAACAACAAATACACTTGTAAAGCTACATTATAAGTTAGAAGCAGGTGGAGAGGGTTGCTTCATGAGTCTGGCCCTCAATCCATTATGACATCTCCGACATTTGTTGTCGGAGATGCTGTGAAGCAGCCATGGCCCTAGGAAAGGATGGGAGATAATTCCATTGTGCATCTCACCATGGCTTCCATTAAGAAAGCACACACAGACAGACAGACACACACACACACACACACACACACACTCACTTTGTGATCTGAACAATGATAATTTCCATTGTGACTCAGTCGGTCTCTATAAGGCTTTGTTCAGACACCTGCAGGCAAATCCCATTTGTTTCTCAAATCTCATCTTTTAGGACTGACCGTCTAATCTTATCTAACTGTTACTTGCAATTAAAGTGATCAGATGTGATTAGTGTTTTCAGACGCGTGCTTCCAGACGACGTGTTGACAATGCCTCGGGCTTCAATAAGAGCTTAGGAGGACAACAGAGAGGGGAGCAGGTGCTGGAAATGGAAAGATAATGGTCGTGTGGTACAAACCCATGATGAGAGAAGGTGGCAATTGGATTACTTGAACACTTTATCTCTACTTTTGGCACGAGGAAATCAACACATTCATCACTTTACTGATTATTGTTCCCTCCGAGTTTCAGGAGAAGTCTAACAAAACAAAATGGAATGGGGCGAATATACACTGGCCATTTATAGTAGTGCCCTCTCCATGCCAATAGGAGACATGCGGTAACACAATTGGTATTTTTTACTGTGCAGACACACAAACACGTGTTGATTTTGACAGCAAATTCTGATTTTAGTTTTAGTCAGTCTCTTGAATAGTTTTTTAGTTTTAGTCACATTTTAGTCACCAGCTGGAATGTTTTAGTGTTAGTCTAGCTTTTAGTCGACTAAATCTACGGTTAATTTAGTCGACTAAAATGTATTTGGACCCATGATTTGGACGGGCCTTGATGCCGTCGTAATGACTGATATTACGTGATATGTTGAAAATAGCCAATCTACATGCTCCGACGCGTTGTGAGCTTGTAGATCTGCTATTTTCAGCATGCAACCAAGTGTAAAATAACATTTCACTCGTTTGTTGACAAAATTGTCAATATATTTAGTCATACAGCTTAGTTGTCATTTGGTTTCCATTTAGTTTTCATCAGTGAAAAAAGGTAGTCGACAAACATTTTGTCATTAGTCGACAAAATCAACACTGCCACACACACACACACACACACACACACACACACACACACACACACACACACACACACACACACACACACACACACACACACCAAAGACAGGATGAAATAATCATCAGACTCCGGTTTCCTGCACACCTGCTACTGCTCTCCTTTTAATGGCCGCTTTCTTTTTCCATTACCAGGACCGACCCGGCAGCTGTAAGTCATCCTAGAGAAAGCAAACAGCCTAACAATGTGAATGAGACGTGCTGCCATGTTTGTAATAACATTTGGGTACCTGTTTCCCCTCACGGTCTAATTCTGCTCACCTTGATCTGTCCTGGTGATGTCTGAGTGGTGAAAGTGTCTGATCTGCTACTGTTCATTTCCTTAGGAAGGCCATAAGGTGGTTCAGTAGAGGAAACACTCACGTCAGAGATTAATTTATTGCAACAAACGGAATACAGTTAAACTTGGCGTTCTAGGTTCCGCGCTCTGCGAGATATTCTCTGAATGTTAAACATTATAGCAAAAACTTCCAATGGATATACAAGAACAGGCACATAATCATGACAGTTTATGGGATTAATTTAGTCATGCATACTTGAAACATACAACTTGACTGCATTTTAACATTTTAGCATTTAGCCATAGAACATTGAATATAGCAATTTATATTCCACTGTTACGTTCTTGGCTTACGTATGATTCATGATAACTACTTTCTATGTGATGTACAGTATTGCCATGCTTTTTGTTATTGCTTAACCCATTCTGACCTGAGATCAGATTCATACGAGGTTTCCACTGGACACACATTGGTCTGATTATAACCCATTCTGACCTGAGATCAGATTCTAAAAATGTCAGTCGTTCTTCGATTTTTTCAAAAATAGCAGACCTACAAGCTCGTAGCGCGCCACTCGGTGGCGCGCTATGAGCTTGTAGATCTGCTATTTTTCAATAGCTAAAGCATAACATAATGCTAACACCAAAATGGGTGCCCGGTCAGAATGGGTTAATGTAAATCGCTCTGGATTATGAGCGTCTGCTAAATGCCTACAGTACATTGTAACTCCTGTTTTTAGTGTTTTTACTGCTCTCATCTCTCTCATACTTTCCCTTTTAGTTTCCCTTTATTTTTATCCCTAATAAAGTTGCTTTAACTTTGCCCTCTCCCTATAGGTTCCTCCCACACCCTTGTAAAGCGACTTAGAAAAGCGCTGTATATCAATCTAATGTATTATTAGTATTATTATTATTAGTATTATTTATGGTCTCTCCATGTGAATTAACCCATTCTGACCTGAGATCAGATTCATACGAGGTTTCCACTGGACAACACACTGGTCTGATTAACCCATTCTGACCTGAGATCAGATTCTAAAAAATGTCAGTCGTTCTTCGATTTTTCAAAAATAGCAGACCTACAAGCTCGTAGCGCGCCACTCGGTGGCGCGCTATGAGCTTGTAGATCTGCTGTTTTTCAATAGCTAAAGCATAACATGATGCCAACACCAAAATGGGTGCCCGGTCAGAATGGGTTAAGTGCACTTAGGCATTTGATGGGCGGTGCGTCATTCTGTTGATATATGATGGTCATTTCCCCATCATGCCTCCTCGCATTGTGAGGCATGAGGAAGAAGTTTGAACATTATAGATTACAGCTACTGTGTGTCGTTTATGGTATAGTGTTCCTGTAAAAGCAGAACAGCTACTGTACAAAGATCCAGGACACTGAAATATATACGCGAGGCGCTGACATTCGTCATGTTTGTCTTACTGTATGTACATTAGTTAGATAAGTGGATCCCACCGGTCGTGGCTGCGAGTCGATAAATTGAACCTGCAGGCATTTATTGTTATATAGCCTATAATTATGTTTGTCTATATACGGTATAGCCTTGATACTGATGTGACATCAATGCCTTCTATTTTTATTTAGGGTCAGTGGGTTTGTTGGATCTGAATGCTGGTGTATTCATGGCTATACTACATCTCTAAAAGTTGATATTTCATCTCTAAGCGTGTTGCGTAAGTTGGAAGCAAATAACATTCCATTGTTTTTGTCGGTGTGTATCGGCCGTTTCTTCTACAGAATCATGAAATGACTGCAAAAAGTGCTAATTTTACTATAGCATTACTTCACACGCAGACACCACCAAGTGGAAATCATTGCAAGGTTGCAATTTAAAACATAATGAATCAAGCATGAGCTTAATTTTGCTCCATGAAACCCAATCCAATCAAATGGCTTACTGTACATATTACTGTAATGCATGGTCCACTTCACCTTGATCTATTCTAGGCCTATAGAAGCAAACAATAAAGTCTACAGTTACAGTTTATGTTACAGTATGTCCATTCCAGACCAACTCTATAGTACAAATTCAGAGTAAAGTAGCATGAACGTACAGACAACTAAACTAAACAATGTTCACCTAGAGTGAACAGAAAAACAATTAGGTTGGAATGAAAGTGTGATACAAATACGATTTGGTTTTACCAAATAGAGATACAAAAAAGCCAATAAAGGCTTGTTTTCATTGTGGTCCATTCAATCACTGATATATACAGTACAATATACCCATTAAACAATTAATGACATAGAAAAGAGGCATGGGGGGGGCAGGGATACCAGCCAGGTAAACATTAGACCCAGAATCTGGCTAAACTCACACACGCACACAGCATGTTTGTGTCCTGTGAGAGGCATTTAAGTCAAAGTCTTGGCATCGACTCGCTTCGCCAATGAAGTGATCCAGAGTCTGTTTCTTATTGAAAACAAATGTTCATTTTAGATCACAGTGATATTGATTTACTATTTTGGGCCATGCAGTACTGGACAGGGTATTGATACTCAGTAAATATGTGCACGTGTGCGTGTGTGCGTGCATGTTTGCGTGCGTGTGTGCATGTTCCACATTGGAAACAAGTGTTTCATTAACCTTTAATGGGTTTATCCTGGGTTTACGTTTTATTGTGATTACTTGTATTTCTTTTACCAAAATCAAATCAAACGTGTGTGTGTGTGTGTGTGTGTGTGTGTGTGTGTGTGTGTGTGTGTGTGTGTGCGCGTGTGTGCCCGTGCACGGTTGGTTCAGCCTGATGTTTGTGCTCCGTCCGGTCTTCAGATGGATGTTCTTGGTCTGGTAAGCATCACTTCCTCCTAGCTTTGAATCATAATGAAAACAAGCCCTCCGTCCTAAAATTAATGAGGTGTCGCAGTCTGACTGCTTCACAGTGTCGTACGGCGGTGTGGCGCGCGCAATCCATCCTGGACGACGGAACATAAATTATAGGCATAAAGGCAGGTCCAAAATGGGTTACAAAAAGAGGCTCAATGCAGACCAAGTCACGTGCACACATAGACATCAAAGGGGTACGTGCTTCAGCCCCTGCCCTTTTACCCGTCTGTGAAACAACTGCCCTCTCCTATGACCACGAATGCAGCATTTATTAATGGTGAAAGAAATGCAAATGCCACTTTCCATGACGGAACTTAAGGCAGCATTCAGGAGAATTTCCCCGAAGTCTCCTGAACTTGAACACAGTAAACTTTGCGTTGAACAAATTTGTGTAGAAATCCATGTCGTTACACCGCAGCTCAACTAACTAAAGAGTGCTGGGTTGCGCCCCGAAAATAATTTGTTCAAAAGTGCCCTCTTAACGGGATTTGAGCCCCTGCCCCTCTAACACTCTCTGCACGTGCCTGACGTTACGTGGATGCTGGGAAAGTTGAGACATTTGAGACGTTATTTGAAACGCATTCTGGGAAGACATTTTGTTGTGAGTTACATGGAAAATATTTTGACATTTATCTTATTATGAACAACAATATGGTCATAAACCTGATTTATTATTCATCATTCAGTCAAATGGAACTGAAGGAGGACAGTGGTATCTTTCTTGGCCAAACTTATGAATTATTCATTACGGTTCTCGGAATAATAGCTCTTATATTGGTCAACCTTTTCCTCTGTGACAAGATCAATCTATAGCCATCAATGTTCCAAAAGTTCATGTTGTGATTTAGGAGTCTCTAAACCAGTGGTTTTCAACCAATTTTCATATCAAGGCCCATTACTTAATAAGCATTTGAGCCACGGACCACCATTTGATGAGACTTCTCTTAAATTAAATAAATAAATTAAATTAAGTAATAAATATGTTTGTTTTATTACACTGTTGAGTGAATGGCACGTCGAGTGGAAAAGCAACAGGCAAAGTGAGTTTAACATTTTTTAATATTGTTTAATGCAATCAGATAGGACTTTTCTGTTTGGATGTATGGGCTGTCGAGGCCAGAAAGTAGTTTTTTGCGACTCAGTATAGGCGTCCAGGTTTGATGATGATGTCACGCGCATCCCCTCTATTCCCATAAGTGAGTTGATCAAATATAGAACCCATTTTCAGGTACTGCTTCGTCTACTTCTCGCTCAAATGTTTTTTTTCTTCCTCTTTTTGGAGCAATGTTTTGCTGTAAATGACACTGTGTGTGTGTGTTGCCCTAAACCAGCTCAGATGGACTGGCCATGTTGTCCGCATGCCTGACTCTCGCCTCCCAAAACAAGTCCTGTACTCCCAGCTTGTTAAAGGGAAACGGGCCCCGGGAAATACGATGACGACCTCCGCCATGCTGCACAGGACAAGCGCAGACTCAGGAAGGAGAGAGCATCCAATAAACCATCCAATAAACCGGTCCAACCCAAACCCACCACTACGTACATTCCCCTGTCCACACTGCACCAGGGTAATCGGGTCCAGAATCGGCTTCCATCGCCACCTGACGACCCACAAGGACCAATAAGGAGGACAGTCATACTCGGATACGAGTGACCGCCGATGATGATGGTGTGTGTGTGTGTGTGTGTGTGTGTGTGTGTGTGTGTGTGTGTGTGTGTGTGTGTGTGTGTGTTTATGTTTACATGGCTGTCATGTTGGAAACAGCAGTAAGTCAGCAGAGCACAGCAGGTGCTCCGAGGGTTCGATTAGGCATCGGTCTGTTATAGAGCAGAGCGGTCATTATCCAGAAATAACAGACCGATGAATTCCCACGATTGACCAATCAGAATCAAGCATTCAACCAAGCCGTGTAAAAATAATAATAAATAATGGATAGTTATCATTATGGGAGTTATACATCAAATCAATTTCTGCAGGCCTATATGACGTCTTGCGTTTTAATGGCTGAAAGAAACTGTACTGTAACCAATGCCAGTAAAGCTGTTAAAAGTATATCAAACTCCCAAACTTCACCAAAACACAGGAAATGACATACGCTGTTAAAACGTTTCTGGGGGAGGACAGCTTGGGGAGTCCGTCCGCCGCCCCCCGCAAAAAAAACAACAGTTTGAGAACCACAGCATTAACCAGAGTGTGCGTCTCTTCTGTCTCTGTGTGCGTATTCCACGTAGCCCGGCTATAGCCGTGTTTCAATTCAAGTTCAGGCAACGGCCGCACTGAACAACATCAAGGTTCCTGAACCAGAAACAGCTGGAGGCCGTTCGTTGTGAGAGTTCCAGTGAAATATGCCTCACTCACTCACTGCTCCTGTGAGGCATACAGTACGTCTCCCAGATGATTCAGATTCTGAGGTCTGAATCTGAGGCATACAGTATGTCTCCCAGATGAACCTAATAAAACTCTCTGGAGCAGCTGCTCCTGCTATAACCCATTTAGACCTGAGAAAAGATTCTATACAAAAGAATGTCTTCTAAATCATGAGAGTTTTCTGGAAAAACCCTATATGTTTCTATGTCAGTGGTGCTCAAATACTTTCATGTCAAGGGGACCCCCAAAAATATCTGTAATTGGCCGACCCCCATCTGAAAATATCAAAAATATGTTGTTCCAGGGACCCCCCCCCCCCCCCCACAAGAAGCAAAGATTTGAGTTAAAAACATTGGCTCTGAAATAATATATATATTCAAAGATTTGCACTACATTTTCACCATTTTTCAAAAAATAGCAGATCTATGAGCTTGTAGATCTGCTATTTTTCAATAGCTAAAGTAGAATATAATGCTTGAATGAAACACCAACAGGGGTTCCCGCCCAAGATGGGCTAAGGCAACCTGGGTCACGTACCCCGTAGGCTTAAAAAGCATGTTACGCTGCTGAAACACCGCGACCGTTTAACCACCGTAACCCCCGCGGCGGCTCGGTTTGGGTCGTAGGAGAACCTCAGCTGAACCAAGAGTGTCCTCATTTCCTCCAAGTGGTCTCTGTAGATATACAATAGCCGTTTTGAGAGAGAACTTCCATTTTTAGCAACAATATAATGTTCCACACTAAGAGGTTACACATGCAGAGCAGATGGAGAGCTAGTATAGTATTAAGGCCAAATTATTTGTAGGACGTTGAGTTGCCAGTGCCACCCCAGGAATCAAACCCAGGAATTGAACTTCATGTGACTTGTCAACTCATGTCGCTAGAGGAGGCTGCAAAACAGCCAAAAGACACACATCTACTGTAGATACAGTACATTAATAGGAGGGTATATACAGCAGGGTGCCGGATCAAACAAAGTCACATATCTAGAATAAAAAAGTCTGCTTCCCCAGACACACATCTTTTACTTGATTGTGGTGACGTATCCGGCCGAAGCCCTTCCTCAGACCTTACTCACGACCATGTTTTCACAACCTCTGATGCAGCTACTTGATCTGTTAAAATGCACCGTCATAATTTACATGAGGTCAGAGTCTAGACAGCTATAATTAAACATTTATCATCCTCTTACTTGATTGGAGAAAAAAAAAGAATGTAATGCATTGCAAGAAAGTCAGGAGACACACCCTATATATACTTTACCCCAAATGTCAGTGTGTCTGGTGGTCAGTGGTGGATGACAATGATTTGGGGTTGTGTGTGTGTGTGTGTGTGTGTGTGTGTGTGTGTGTGTGTGTGTGTGTGTGTGTGTGTGTGTGTGTGTGTGTGTGTGTGTGTGTGTGTGTGAAGGCATGGGGCAAAAAGCATGCTGGTTGTTAATGCCTTGTGTCAATTATGTTTGCTGGACTGGGAACACAAATTAGCCCGTAATATAAATTACATCACATCTGTCTTTGCTATCAAAATAATAAAGAAAACAGACAAGATAAGTATAGTAGAAACTAAAGATTCTTCTTTATAGCACCAAAATAACTGCTTTTAGTGCTATTTATGCCAGCCTATAGCAGCAGCCAAAACACATCAAACGGTTATCATCACTATGAAAGAAATGCAGACTATAGCGGCCAATGCGGCCATGCAGCAGACTAGTGCTCTGTGTGTTTTTGCAGTATGTACTGTGGAGACAGAAATAAAAAGTACTTATTTACTTATGTACTACTTACTTGCTTATATGGGTCACGATCAGAGTCAGAGGTGTGTAGGACCCAAGCGCAGGACAAAGGCAGAGGATGAGGCAGACACAAGGCAGGTCGACTGCACAGTGGTATATTAATCAAAAACCAGAGGAACAGGAACACTTACAACAATTTACGAACGAACAAAGAACTGAACACACAAGGGCATACTTATGGGATAACTAGACACAGGTGAACACCACTGACAATCAACACTGGGATAGGCTGGGGAACTAAGGGCGGGGACACAGGTGGAAACACTGGCCAATCACAGGACTATAGTGAGACAAGACAGGAACAGAACTACAGGGGCAGACAGGAAGGCACAAAGCAAGACTACAAGATAAAGGTTCACAGTGTAACGCAAAACTGCAACTAAGAAACAAGGAAAATACAATACTTCAAAATCACAGGAACACAACAAAAACCAAGAACAGGGTACACAAGAAAACATAACACGTCACAGACCGTGACAATATGATTAAATAAACTAATATTTGACCTCACTTTGGACTCTATATGGAAGGAAACAGAGGGAAAAAACACCACAAAGAAAGTGACAGATAATTGTATTATGTGCACAAAAATGCTTAACCCCAAAATAGTGCACTATAGGCTAATTCACAATGTGCTGCTTGTGCAGAGAAAACCTGGACCGCTCGGCTGGAGTCACAGACTTCAGTGCATGGGTTCGTCACAGACGGACCTCTAAAGTTATAGCAGGAGACTCCAGATGTAACCGTCAGAGACAAATTCATCCACAGGGCAGGGGTCATCGTCAGAGACATCCATCCACAGGGCGGGCTAGGGGTCATCGTCAGAGACGACGGACTATGGTGGGCCCAGCTGAAGAAAACTGCTCAAAACAGAGTCCGATGGCGGGGTGTGAGCCTACAGGAATAAGTCAAGTACTCAACATGTCCGGGTTCACATTCTGGACTAATTGACCCCTGTTCATCCATATCACATCACTCAGGTCAGAGGTCAGAGGTCACAGTAGTTTACCTCCTCACTATCTTTAACGACAAACAGAAGGCTGCGTGAGAAAGATTGAGTGATTGAGTTAAATGATCACAACGCCAGTTATCATTCTAGAACACAGTGTAGAGCAATCGTTAATGTATTATTACATGTTTACTTAGTGGGAAGAAAAAAAAACATTACGCCTGAGATAGTGGTGGATTAGTGGTAGTGGTTCGGTTGTCACATGATTTTATTATCTTCGGTCTATAAAAGCGGCTAATAAATCACCTTTCTTTATTATGATTAATACACGCTGCATTTGCAAGTGACCAGATTTTATCTGTCACAGATCTGTGTTCAGACTGGCAGCCAAAATCCAGCCTGAATCAGATTCAGATTGTTTAAAATACACAAAAAAAACCTCATATAGAATCCGATTTAGATCAGATTTCTACATTCGGACTGAGACAGATCTCCTGAAATCAGATTTGAAACCACCTCTGAATGTGGCTCACAATTGTAAAAATCTGATTCCATGTGGTGAGTAGTTTGCGTTTTAGACCTATTTAAACAAATCAGTGTGACCGTGGACCCGGCCTCACAGAGCATGACCTGGACCAGATGTGGACCAGGCCCTAGATCAGGGGCAAGTTTTTGGGATCCATAAATTACAAATCAGCATAAAGAGTTCCATGTATCAGAAACCTTCGATGGATGGCCCGATTGGCCTCAATAGCTCTTATCAACAATTATCATTGTCTCCATCAGGCCAAAGAATGGTATGTTTTCACTCCTGTGTGTGTGCCTGCGTGCGTGTGTGTGTGTATCTCATGTAACCGAGTGTGTAATGATGAGAGACAGAGAAATAGAGATCAATAAGCTATGAGGTCTATTCTTTGTGATTTCCATATGGTGACTCTGTTTTCTCCCACAATACAGACAAATAACCATATATGGCGTTGCTTTGTGTCTTAATTGACTAGCTGTTATTTATTTTAAAGGATACTTTTATTATTGGATAGCAGGTAATGCAAAGTGTTGACAGTAATTCTTTAATCACTGAGCAGATTGTGTTGTTACTTAAGCGGCATGTGCTATTTCCCTTTTTTATTAGTTTTTCTCCAAATGAAACCAAGCCACGCAAAGTGTTGCTAAATCCCTGTGATGTAAACAAATCCCCCCGGTCCAGAATGAACTCAGAATGCCTGGCCCGGTGTGGTGCCTGCCTGCCTGCCTCAGTCAGTCCACAGAGACCACACAGGCAGACCTGTGAGGCAAGGGGGTGTAATTCAATCAAAAGCTACAGGGGAACACTTACTTAATCGCTATTCCTTCAACAACAACAAAAGACGATCTACAAGCTCACAACGCTTCAGATTGCAACATGTTCTGAGCTTGTAGACAATTCGCTATACAGTATGCTTGGCTATCATGTCAGGTGGAAAGCGGTTTGTATGGTTGAATGAAGACCCAAACCTATGTGGATGGATTTGGATGGAGATGTACTCATTGCTGATGGCATTGCCATCCCCTGGGACCCTAAATGAAGCCCCTGCTGTGAGGCGATTAGATTATTTTGATTGATTGATTTTTGTTTTAGCTTTCTTGAAAAACCGACAATGGCGACTTTCTCTGTGTCACAAATTAATAGATAGGCATCTCTCTGTGGGTATTTAACCCAATTATGGCGAGTTAACACAATTATTTTGCAGTCCTTTGTTTTTAAAAGCAGCTGAGGATGAACTGACCTAAACAGGATTATGTCTTTTTTGTAAGGTTCAGGCAAACTTATTGCAGGCACAGGATTTCCATGCAGAATTCCTTGTCGTATTGGTAGAAGAAATGGGTCAGCAAATTCCACCTGTTAACCTGGCAAACACAGTTCATCATCATCATCATCATACTCACTTTGACTGATCGATGGATAGAATAAAACAGTGTAACATTATAGGAACTATATTTTATTGATTGTGAATTTGATATTGCCAATCTGTCCATGTGGATGTTAAAGTTATATTTCGCACATCAGACATCATTCACCAACACTCTAGAATAATTTAGAAAAGCTGTAATGTAAGCATCCACTGTCAGATTGTTGTGTATATAGTGTTGTATTGTTGCTGTCATGGTTTGTGTTGCTGTGTGGTGGTGAAAGGACTTTCCTCTACAGGGGATCAATCCATCAATCAATGAATCAAATTAAACCAGCAGCCAGCAGAGTGGGGTCTTGTAATTGCGTTTCTGTTTGGCAGATGTCCTCCTCTTCAGACATACCTTCCACACCTATCTGTTTTAACTTGACTTCTTTTGCCGGCCACTGCTACAGAGCCGACAATGAGGTTATATCTTCCCTTCTTCATGGAGTCCTGCCTCAAAGCAGACCAGAGGTAGAAAACTGTCGTACCCTGATGTCATCGCTATAGGGACACATGATGTCATCGCTAGGGACACATGCATCAGTAAGCAGGAACTGGGGATGGTAATGAAGGGCCGTGAAGTCTGGCGTGGCATTGTGAAATCCATGATCTCGACCGCGAATCTTATCATAATGACAATTCTTAACATGTAACACATTCATGCTTTGTGGTTTTAAAGACAGCAATAAAATAAATGACAGGCTTTATATGGGCAGGCAGGAAACCTAACATTTAAATGAGAGACTTCACAACTCCCAATAGGAAAAGGTGGATGTGGTCAATGCATGCTAGAATTATTTCTTCATTTTGAAATAGAGACATTTATTTGAAATGACCAAACTTTCCTATACCAGTAGGCAGGTTTCTGAAGTGTCCACAGGCAGCCTTCTGAAACGCAGAGGGAGTAGACATAAATGGCGCCATATTATAAGCATTAATGAGCACCAATTATATGAAGATGGGCTGAAAATGGGCAGTACTTTAAGTGACTCATAAAGACAGTGAGTCGCCATATGGCTCACTAATCCTCTTTAAGCCTGCATGCAAAACAAAATATTCTACAAGCTAATGGTGGATCGGGAGCTTGTAGATTGGCTAAATATAAATCAAGCTGATTATGTGAAGGGCTTTGGTAATAAATGGCCTCAGTTGAGTGGGCTGAGGTAGAGAACTACATGGGCATATACAGTACACTTTTAAAAAATAGGCAAAATTATTATTATTAGGTTTTTGATATTTTTTTCTCCTTTTTCTTTTGAGTGGTACAACCACTTCTATAGACAGCTATGTCCATCCCATGGTCCCTGGCTGGCTGTGACCGAGTGCGAGAATAATGCACGCACACACACATTAATTGTATATATGATGATTTCGGGTGTAACAGTACAGTACAGTACAGTGACCCCCACATGTTAACTCTGTCATTTCTCAACCATTCCGGACGCAGGGTGGCTCACCGGAACTGAGCCGGCCCCCATGGGCGCGTTTCCTGGCGGTCTGGATGTTCCGGGAACCCCCCGGGGGCCCCCACACGGAGTTGTACCACTCACTTCACACGGGTGTGATTTTTCATAAATCAATTGAACACCCTACGAGTTGTTAAAATAAATATTGAATAAATGGAAATTATTAAAAGGTGCTTCAGCGAAAACATCCTAACTCCAATGGATCCTCAAACTATCTGCCAAACCAACTAACTCCACCCATTTGTCTCATAAATCAGTGCCATTGGACATTATTATATTATATATTATATTATTATTATTATGCGAGTACTTCTTCCACCACTGGTATTTACATGTTTCAAAGCAAGCTCAATCCAAATGTAGCGAATTCATAATATTAAAAGTGCAAACACTGTGTGACTCAGTAGCCTACACGTTTGAAAACAAGTTATCATAATGAAAGACTGCCACCTTGTGTTGAAAGTCTGACATTAAAAAAAGAGATTCAGAGAGTATTTTGGGCTTACATACATACTGCTATTATGTAGGGCAGTGGTTCCCAAAGTGGGGTCCGGGGACCCCCAGGGGTCCTTGAGAGAGCTCCAGGGGGTCCCCATCTGAATGATAGATTAGGAACCAAAACAAATGGATCCTTATTGCCTTTCTATGCAGATATCCACATATTGTCATTAGTTTGTATATATACTGTATTCCTGATTTCTTTCAATCAAGAAGTCCCATTCTGCTTGTCAAAACTACAACCTTTGTGGGGTCATTGAAATTGCGGAAAATGAATTAAGTAAATATAGGAGTCTTATAGCTCTTATTAAACATCATGTACTTTTACTGGACAACAATCCTCACTCACTAGGACGCAGGGATATGTTCTCATGGCCAATCTGAAGCAGGGTTGATTTCGTCGACTAAAACCAAGACGAAAAATGTTCGTCGACTACCTTTTATCACTGACGGAAACTAAACGGAAACTACATGAAAACTAAGCCATGCCGACTAAAACTATGACTACATTTACCCGGTGATTTTGTCAACAAATTTAAACTAGACCAAAATGTTCGGAAGAGACTATAGTGGACAAGAGATCCAGTATAAGGAAAAGATAAGTTATTTTACACTTGATGTAATACTTGCATGCTGAAAATAGCAGATCTACAAGCTCACAACACGTTGTGCTGCGACGCGTTGTGAGCTTGTAGATCAGCTATTTTCAGCGAGTGTAAAATCAGTCAGTTTTAATTTGTTCCAATATGGCCCCCTTTGAAAAAGGTTTGGACACCCCTGCTCTACAGGACTAGAGGTTATACTACTTCTCACTCTGGGTTAGTCGTGTGGATTATATTCCCCACCCACTATACCACTACCGTGGCAGCTACGTCAGTTATCCCAGCGTACTTTGTTACATAACATAATCATGACTCACTGCGATGGCACAGTTATGCCAGTCTGGCCGAGTGAACTCTTGATAATGTCTCCTCATCTCCTTTACCACCATGTATTAGCCTGTCAGCCTGCATCCCATCACATTACCTGTCCCAGATAAAAACCTCAGTCCTATTGGCGGTTGAGCTCGCCTGTCAGGCAGCAGCAGTAGTGAAAAAGTGGTTTGTTATTTGCATCGAGGCTAGTGTGTACGAGGGGTCGTGACCCGGCCAGGCGGTAGCCTGGATTTCCATCGCTCCAACGGCATACAGTATCTCCCATGAGCCACCAAAGATAGTCCGTGCCAGCCGCGGATAGCTCCTCTTGTGTGGGACTGTGCTGCCCTGCCCTGACCCAAAGCGGAGGACACTGGCAGGCACACGGGGATGCGGACAACGAAAGGACACAGTGCAGTTAACCTCTTAGGCCCTGTGTGCTTTATTGTACAACACATTAGCACAAATAGCTTGTCCAAAACCTTGTCTATTGTCCATTATTTAACATTATGACATGCCCCAAAAAAGGGGTTGGAAGTGGTTCCAGTTTCGGTCAGCTTTGGTATAATGCCCAACTCTGTGGAGTAATAAATTGTAGCAGAGTATTAACGGTAACACGTTACTGTTCTGACCTCCCGTTAGTCCGACCGATAACCAACACCATCCCAAACCCCGGTCACAACCGGCCATGTAGGTCAGACCAGCTTGAGGAATATGCTAAATAATGTCACCCACCCACTATTATTCTCCATGAACCTGAAGTTTGAAGGTCAGTTCTGTTTGGCAAGCAGTATAATGGGAGTTTAACCCATATTTAGACCAGAGGACGATTCTACAAATGCCCTTTAAATCTGTTTTCAGAAAAAACCCGTTTCTATGTCAGTGGTTATCAGGCTATTTCATGTCAAGGACCCCCTAGAATTATATGAAATTGGCCATGGAGCCACAACGTCAAAATATGTTGTTCCAGGGACTTCCCAGAAGCAAAGATTTGATGAAAGATGTTCGCTGTGAAAGAATATGTTCAAAAACTTGCACGTTTTCACGATATTAAAAAAAATAGCAGACCTTCAAGCTATTTTTCAAGGAATGTGCAAGTTTTTCAACTGAAAACAAGTCAGATGACCGATGTGAACATTCATGCCAGATGGATTATATACAGTAGACTACACTAAACCAAAAATGTAGATTAGAGGAATGTAACAACAAATAAAACACCCATGAATGCCAACAAAATGAAGTTCGGTCAATTTATTGATTAATGGAAAAACAATAACTTCACATCTTCAAATGTTTAAGCTACCTTCAAAAGTTAACAGTCCCAATACCATTTTCTTTCAGACATTTGATTCAAGGGTGACCCGTTGAAGGGTGACTCCAGAAAACGAAGCAGGGACGTCTGTTTAACCTAACATTCAAACTGACCCCATGCCATCCATCACCAAATCCCTAATTTGTGTGTAAATCCAATTCTAAATGACCCTTTTGAAATAGATCGCCCCTGACAAAAAAGAAATAGTTGTGAATATTATATGTACTCTGTTCAGCAGAACAGCAAGCAGACTGAAAGTTTGAATCACTGGGTTTACAATATGAGGATCAGACGCCGACGAGAAATGACTTAGACAAAATTGGATCTAGCAGCAGCAACGACAACATTTTGGTTTTCTTTTTCTCTACTTTTTAGAACAGAACATATTTAAATATCGATATATATGGTTTACACCAAAGTGCAAATGTGTTTGTACTGTATGTATATATTTTAGTATATTGATAATGATCTAATAAACTACGAGTTATCTTGCAAGAAGGTTGAGGCGTTCAGAGTATTATTATTATTATGGCACATTTAATAACCGAGGAGAGAACATGTTACAGGTCATATACTATACCAACAATAGGCAATGCAAACTGTACGATACACTAATATATGTATATATATATCTTGTGACCAAGGTTTGTAGTTAATATATAAATATCTGATAACATTAATATTGTATCATACCTGTTAGCTGAATAAGTGTCTTTACAGCAGTACCGCCATTCTGAAACTGTACAACATACCTTAGTCTTACTACTCTGCTTCCCTTCAGTGCTGCAGGAACAGTAAAAGCCCCCCAAAAATGTAATAAAACACCCATCCCCAAAAAGAAAATGACAGTTTAAAAAAGAAAAGAAAACAAATTTTTAATTATTATTATTATTATTTTTTTAATAACAATCATGACTTTTCTCTCTCCCGACAAACCGTTCCAAAGGTCAGAAGAGTGCTCGTCTCCAACCTATAGCAACAATGCAACATCCTACGCTTCAAACGTGCGTTTCTGGCAACAATAGCCTGGAAGTGACACATTATATTACAGATATATAGCTATAGTAGTTCACGTATATACCTCCCAGTGTGTGCACAGTCCAGCCACTATATCTCTGATGGGATCCAGAACCCACTTTGCTGTGACAAAGAGACCGCCGTGAAAAGGGTGCATGCAAGAACAATACGACAACCCAATTCAGTTAGAGAGAATCAGCGCTCCCATTGTGTGTGTCCCGAGACTACGTCAAATTGGTTTTTCCGAGGGTAGGTGTAGAAAGACTCAAATAGTCATCTCTGAATGCTCTCTGTCCCTCTGCCTCTTCAGTGTTGCTTTTTCCTCTAATTTATGAGTCAGTATCTTGGGTGACTCAGGTCTGGAGGAGGCTTCAGCCCTCTTATAAAGCCCCCGGACCGTTAACTTCCCTCGGGATTATTCTGTCGTGTGTTGGTTTTTAAACAGATACCGTAGAAGTATAGTCGGATGTGTCAAAGCGCAAATTACTGAATTGAGTAAGATAGTAGGTTTCGGGGGGGGGGAGAGTTTTTATATTTGCATTAGTTTTAGTAATAGCTTTTTGTTTTTGTTTTTTGTTTTCTTAAAGACAGAGTGATCTTAGGAGGACAAGCAATGCAAGAGAGTAAGGTGATAGCACTCTTCATTTGGCGGTCATCATCTGGACAAACTCTGCAAGATATTAAAAAAGAAAGTATGAGAAGAAAAAAAAAAAGAGAGAACGGGTACATTGGCAGTAATAGATGAGAAAGGTTTTGCACAAATTCGACTTGGTCCAAAAGGGCCTAAACCTCAGGTCAAATGTGTAGTACCAGCATTCAAATCCGAGGGGGGTAAAAAAAAATGACTAAAATTGGCTTTGAAAGTGCCCTTGAGAAGTTTCAAAAGGATCATCTTAGATGCACATATTATGGATGTTGCATTTGCTGGTCCAAAATGTAACATTGACGATGTGGTATTGAAGTGTAATTTTATTTCTGCCTTCCCACTTGTAAAAGAGACGCAGTCTCAATGTGTTTTTACTGGTTAAATAAAGGTTAAATAAATAAAAAGGGGTGCTAGCCCCTCCTATGCACAGCTTTTGAAAGTTGATTGTTGATCGGCTATAAGAACCAGTATATTTTAATCAGGCATGTTGGATTGGTACTTTAAGGCAAAGGCGATCTGGATAAACAAGGCCATCAGAAGCAGAGCCTCACCTTCATAGTTGACCTGTCCGTCTCCATCGATGTCCGCCTCACGGATCATCTCGTCCACCTCCTCGTCGGTCAGCTTCTCCCCCAGGTTGGTCATGACGTGACGAAGCTCTGCTGCACTGATGTAGCCGTTGCCATCCTGCAGAGGGCGCCAGATGTACAACACTGGGCTTTTATTGTTGTACTCAAACTAAACGGTGCATTTATGCTAATGGTACCAAAGCGCTGAATCACCCAGTCACACACAGACAGCGGAGACAACCATGCAATGGTCTGCTCACTGGGAACACTGGTTCAGTGTCTTGCTTAAAACCCATTCTGACCTGAGATCAGATTCTAACGCACAGAAGAATGGTGGTTCTTTAATGCATTTTGACCTGAGATCAGATTAAAAAAATGTCTTAAATCCCGACAGTTGCTCGTAGCACGCCACTCGGTGGCGCGCTATGAGCTTGTAGATCTGCTATTTTTCAATAGCTAAAGCATGACATAATGCTAACACCAAAAGGGGTTCCCGCCCCAAAATGGGTTAAGGGCACTTCTAACACAAAGCCAGGAGGAGCCGTGGCTCAAATGACCATTCTAACCTTTTGATTCAGTGGCGCCCCACAAATCATGGACGGTTTTGTTAAAACACAGTTTTTAACATATCCACCTACTGCACTTCAAGCCCCAGGTTACACTAGTCTGCCAGCCACAACTCTGTGCCAGATTAGGGTCAACTGAAGGTCATTCAGCCTCTGGTCTGCCCCCATTGACATTACTTTGTAAGTATATCCGATTGTGGGACTGTCCAACGCAAACCTAATAAAACAGCAGGGCCGAGTGGAAACGTCCAAGCAAGACTTAATAATGATAAAAAGAGAAAAAAGGCTAAAAAGAGAAAAAAGGCTAAGACACTGAATGTGGCACTTAGATCCAACCAGAGATTCTTGCAGTGAAAGTGCCTGGGTTAATTAATTATGGTCAAAACCACATTAGAGGCCACAAGCCATATCAGTGAACAGGGCAACATCATTCCACAGGACCCAACCTCTGGGAATGCATTTACACCCTTTCAACCGGGGAGTGGGACACAGGTCTTTAGGCACAAAGACAACACGAGTCTGGCCAATGAACTCTTTGTATTAGCGCGTGACTCGGCTTACAGCCAAGTGCCAAGTCCCTGGTAGCTTCACACAGCGTTCCCTGTCAACAAACAAAGCGTTGCTATAAACCACACTGTTCCCCACGTGGAGATGGTGGCCGTTTACACCAAACAGTACAGGACTAGGATGGCACCATGTATTGTGTTATTACATACACAGCATTAATGTTCCCTGGATAAGGGGGAGTGATAAAAGGGACAAAGAGAGCGATGATTGGTCACCAAAAATGTGTTTTGCAAAAACACATTTTTGGTGAACAAAATGCCTCAAATCAACCAATTGCCATCCAAGGCAAGAAGAAATATGTCACCCTTTTCACATTGGCCTATATTAGCGCCACCAGGAGGCCACAACCTGACCTGCCCTGGTGGAGACCTGTGCCCTGAGGGGCACTTTTTCTAGTTGGAGATGACTTGGTCTGTCATATGGTCCAGAATTCCTTTACTGTAGGTATTTAGGCAACAGTGAAACTCTAAATCACGATACCCTGTGAGCTTGAAGATCATCCATCAGTGAGCGACACAGTCAGGTCAGAATATTAGCATGATGATTTAGCCTATTGTATTTCAAAGAGGCTCAGCACTCTCAACAAAACAAACTTTCTTTGAACACTGTTCAAGCAATACTAGATGTCAAAAGAACGACTGTAGTCTTACAGAGCATTTAATACGTTATGCAACATTTGACAGGCTGCATCAGATCTAATTAATCTCATATCCGAGATCTTATAAACTCGGGCAAACCTCAAATGTAGATGTGATCATCACTTTTTACCGTTGATCACTCAACTCGTTTACATAACGCTTACTGTATGTATGAGATCAACTCATCACTACCTCCGTTAAGCCAACTCTGATCATGTACCTTGTCAAAAACTCTGAAGGCTTCTCGGATCTCCTCCTCGCTGTCCGTGTCCTTCATCTTTCTGGCCATCATGGTCAAGAACTCGGGGAAGTCGATTGTACCGTTACCTACAACAGAGAAAGAGGTGAGGTATTATTTGTTAGCATTTGAACCAAAGTAGGTAAGCAATTCTACATATGGCGAGATCATCACACTGCAAGAGTTTAGGGACAAATGATCCCGTCTTCGACTTTTTTTTGGGCGTATGCTGGCACGATCCGACCTAAAGTCCGGGGTTCGCTCCCCAAGGTTTTGCTCACTGTGTGTGTGTGTGTGTGTGAACAAGTTCAACAACGCAAGGCGAGCATGATTCTAGCTTTTGCAAAGGGCTCTGGGATTGTTGCCAGATATCTGAAATGATTGATATCTGGAGCAGTTTGCAAAATCATAAAATATTAAAAGTCGGAGAATCGGAGCGGCAGGGGCGGTATTGCAGTCGCTGTACTGCACGGTTGTGACGAAAAGAGAGCTGAGCCAGAAGGCAAAGCTCTCAGTCTACCGAGCAGTCTTCGTTCCTACTCTCACCTACAGTATGGTCATGAAGTGTTCCTACTCTCACCTACAGTATGGTCATGAAGTGTTCCTACTCTCACCTACAGTATGGTCATGAAGTGTTCCTACTCTCACCTACAGTATGGTCATGAAGTGTTCCTACTCTCACCTACAGTATGGTCATGAAGTGTTCCTACTCTCACCTACAGTATGGTCATGAAGTGTTCCTACTCTCACCTACAGTATGGTCATGAAGTGTTCCTACTCTCACCTACAGTATGGTCATGAAGTGTTCCTACTCTCACCTACAGTATGGTCATGAAGTGTTCCTACTCTCACCTACAGTATGGTCATGAAGTGTTCCTACTCTCACCTACAGTATGGTCATGAAGTGTTCCTACTCTCACCTACAGTATGGTCATGAAGTGTTCCTACTCTCACCTACAGTATGGTCATGAAGTGTTCCTACTGTCACCTACAGTATGGTCATGAAGTGTTCCTACTCTCACCTACAGTATGGTCATGAAGTGTTCCTACTCTCACCTACAGTATGGTCATGAAGTGTTCCTACTCTCACCTACAGTATGGTCATGAAGTGTTCCTACTGTCACCTACAGTATGGTCATGAAGCGTTCCTACTCTCACCTACAGTATGGTCATGAAGTGTTCCTATACTCTCACCTACAGTATGGTCATGAAGTGTTCCTAGTCTCACCTACAGTATGGTCATGAAGTGTGGGCCGAAAGAATAAGGTCGAATGAGTTTCCTCAGATGGGTGGCTGGCATCTCCCTTAGAGATGGGGTGAGAAGTTCAGTCACAAAAGGAGAGACTCGGAGTAGAGTCGCTGCTTCTTCCATTGGAAAGGAGCCAGTTTAGGTGGTTCGGGAATCTGGTTGGTTAGGTCGGATTAATGTTTTTTTAAGCACCCAACATCGTCCTCTTCTAACATTACACACACACACACACACACACACACACACACACACACACACACGGCGGAGGAAATCATGCAATGAAGGCACCAACCTGCTCATCAGGAGCATTTAGGGGTTCAGCGTCTTGCTCAAGGACACTTCGACACCAACTTTGAGGGATCGAACTGGGAACCTCACGGTTCCCATCCGGCTGTTATACTCTACCCCTGAGCCACTGTCTTTAACTGGCATTAGGGCTGTGAATCAGATTCAAATCAACCTCTATTAAAATTATAAAACTAGTCAATTCCAATCGAATACATATTGATCACTAATAAATGATGTAGTGGGCAGGCAGATTGTGCCTCTCTGTGGCCAGCAACCAAGGCCACGTTTAATAATACATACACTATACAAAAAGCTTGGCCATTTTTCCACCCACATCAAGTATTTATTGGCAATTGTTTTGACGAACGAACTAGGAGGAATCCAGGAAATGATTCTGTTGGTAGTGATGAATAAAACAAGAGTGATCCTGACATGGTCATGGCCTGTCAGATGAAACAACGCTGCCGTTGACAGTGTAAGCTCTAGTTGGCATGAATGGAAACGACACCACACATTATCTGAAACATGAGGCCTGTGGAAACCAGAGCCAGGAGACCCAACGGACATAACACACACACCTTACTAATTCAGTGATAACTCATAAGACACCCGAGTGGTAACACAACGCCATGCTGAATGTGCACAGAATGCCCACTGCAATGTAGCATGTACCTGCTGCAGAAGCACACGCCTGTGTGTGTGTTAGTTAGTATGACGTACCTGCTGCAGAGGCACACGCCTGTGTGTGTGTTAGTCAGTATGATGTACCTGCTGCAGAGGCACACGCCTGTGTGTGTGTTAGTTAGTATGATGTATGATTTCCCTAAAAATAAAAGTTGGTCACTGCATTTGAAGACAGTGTGCGGTTGTTTTCCTTGTTCATTTTTGGGGCACCGTACCCTCTCCTACGCACCTGTAGGTGTGCAAAAGCTTTGCTTTTCATTAGTTAGTATGATGTACCTGCTGCAAAGGCACACGCCTGTGTGTGTGTTAGTTACTATACGTGTACAGTAGAATAGACATTGTGAGGACCACTTTCCTGGTCGTCACAAGACACACATACGTTCACAATTAGGAACAGATGAGGTTGGGGTTAAGATTAGGATGAGACATTTAGAGTTTATGGTTAGGGTTTGGAACTAGAGTTAAACACGATTTATACTTAGTTGCGTGCTGGTGTAGCGCACCGAAACATAGCCCATCGAGAAGCTGCTTGTAGATCTGCTATTTTTTCCCGGATTGAGGCTTATGGTTAAGAATGGCATTCGTATGTCCTCACAAAAATGTTAATCTCCTCAAGTATAGTAATACAAATCTCTGTGTGTGTGTGTGTGTGTGTGTGTGTGCGTGCGCACGCGCGTGCGCGTCAGTGTAGTTGGCTATTTAAGCCCAAGAGATTTTCAAGGTCTTAACAGTAATAATGTTCTTAAAGCAGGTGTGAAACGGCCACACTCACTGTCAGTCATTACATAAATCGTCCAGTCACAATTTGCAATTATCTCTGCGTAATAGTCAAATCGTCTTTGAGAAATGTCTGTACATTTTCAAACATTTTTCGAAAGTAGCAGATCTACAGAAGGTCAAAACTTTTTTGGAAAGACAAAAAATTATGAATGGCGTCATGGGCCCTACCGTCAGCATCAACCTCGTTGATCATGTCTTGTAGCTCAGCCTCGGTGGGGTTCTGTCCCAGGGAGCGCATGACGGTGCCCAGCTCCTTGGTGGTGATGGTGCCGTCGCCATCCTTATCGAAGAGCGAGAAGGCCTCCTTGAACTCTGTTGAAAGCAAAAACACACAAGCAGTGGCGTTAAGACATTACACAGCCCCACAGGCACCCTCACAAAAAACATGCAGTAATCCTGGTCTCTAAACGGCCTCCCCCTAAACGACATTAGACAGCTACATTGCTTTGCAACGAGTTGGCCATTTATGTACCTATAATACTGTATTTGGCAGGTCAGAGTAATGAAGCAATATGAAGCACTTTTTCCAGACCCTGGGGGTCAATCTATAACCCATTCTGACCGGGCACCCATTTTGGTGTTAGCACTATGTTATGCTTTAGCTATTGAAAAATAGCAGATCTACAAGCTCGTAGCGCGCCACCGAGTGGCGCGATACGAGCTTGTAGGTCTGCTATTTTTGAAAAATCGAAGAACGACTGACATTTTTAGAATCTGATCTCAGGTCAGAATGGGTTAATCAGACCAGTGTGTGTCCAGTGGAAACCTCGTATGAATCTGATCTCAGGTCAGAATGGGATAATAGTGTAGGAGGGTAACTGATTGGCTCCCATTTGTTGAAACAAGCCTGCATGATAATGACTCCTGTCGGCATTGTGATGGTGTGAACCCATTCTGGACTGAGCTTGATTAAAAACAAAAACCTGTTTCTATGTCAGTGGTGTTCATGAACATTTTTCATGTCAAGGACCCCCAGAATGATCTCTATTGGGCCACGGACCCCCATCTCAAAATATGTCGTTCCAGGGACCTCCCCAGAAACAAATATTTTAGTTCAAAATGTTCGCTCTGAAATATATATATATATATTCAATGATTTGCTCCACATTTTAACGATTTAAAAAAAATAGCAGACCTACAAGCTCGTAGCGCGCCGAGAGCTTGTAGATCTGCTATTTTTCAATATCAAAATTATAACATAATAATGCTTAAAACACCAACAGGGGTTGCCGCCCAAAATGGGTTAATGCAGCTGTATAAATCAGTGCCACTGCTGGTGTAAATTTGCCATCACAAACTCAACGTGGAAAAACAAATGCTTTTATGCTTCTCCATTATCCCACAACCAACGATGTGCAGGTATGTATTTAATACGCTTTGTTCAAAACAAATGGTCAATCATGTAACTCAACAGAAAGTTCTTAAACAGTCCAAAAAGGACATAGCTCTGAAATGTGCTCGTTTGTCTGATTAAATTTGTCTATAATATCTATAATATTTAATTAACATTAAAGCTTTATGTACTTGTGCTGTAGACGATTAACCAACGCAGTGCAAGGCGTGTTTTTTATCACGTTCAGCAACTGGGTTTGGTGGCATTTGGCATAGCAGAAATGGAAACCAAAAGATGACAACATCCAGGGTTAAGGAGTACTCACCAGCAATCTGCTCCTCGGTCAGTTGGTCAGCCTGTTAGGAACACAAAGAATAAACAGACGTAAGTAAGAGCAAGCTGCAGCAGGTGGTTTGCATTCTAACTTAAGTGGACACACACACACACACGGTGTGTAATTTTGATATAAAATTACAAATACCGTATGGCTCAAAAGGAGTAGTTCACCCAAATAATTACTTATTTTCAACTTCATCATACAATGTTAGACGGAGGAAATAGCAGATATACAAAGCTTATGTACGTGTTTTATTTTATTGTGTGCAAAATTCCAAACGGGTAAGTGGCATAGGTGCTGTGCAACACACAGTGATGCAGATCGTAGTTAATGCCAAGTTAACCCCAGTATACACACTGATATCAGATTATCTTCCCACGCTAAATGCACATTACTGCATACAATTTCCTCATAATATTTAACGCAAGCAGTAAAGAGAAAGACCACCACTATGCTCAATGTGAATTATAATTATGGGATTTATTTTAAAGTTCAAGTTACCATATGAGCCATCCTCTTTCTATACTTTATGAGCACTCCTGCACTCATTTTAAACAAGTGAGGGGTCGCATTCTCACTCTCAAGTTATTTTCTCTACACTTTGAATGGCATTGCATTTACCACACTCTTACTTCTAATGTTGGGAAATATGCCCCAGACCACCTCTGGAGCTGGTTTGGGTGCTGCTCAGACCTTTAATGGATCATGGGGTAAGTTGCTTATTATTCGCTCATGACTGGGTCAGATCTAGGGTTGGGCAGAACTGAACGGTGCTGTAATGGCATTTTGACCCATTCTGACCGGGCACCCATTTTGGTGTTAGCATCATGTTATGCTTTAGCTATTGAAAAATAGCAGATCTACAAGCTCATAGCGCGCCACCGAGTGGCGCGCTACGAGCTTGTAGGTCTGCTATTTTAGAAAAATCGAAGAGCGACTGACATTTTTAGAATCTGATCTCAGGTCAGAATGTGCTAATCAGACCAGTGTGTGTCCAGTGGAAACCTCGTATGAATCTGATCTCAGGTCAGAATGGGTTAAAATGACGACGGCATCATTTGGATACAGTCATACATCATAGCTGACATTCAAATGGGGAAACAGTGGATGTTGTACTCAAGAGAAAAGTAGTTCCGCGATTCCATGCTTTGAGAGTTGTTGAATTGTTCATGTTTTCATTGCATTCTTAGCAGTACATCATTTTGTGGTGTGCACACACATGCATCAGGGGCGTTAGTTCCTGTGTGCCAAGTGCAAATAGCGAAACGTTATGCCAACATTAGCGGGACTCAGTGGAGTGTTTCTAGGTTAAAGGGTTGCGGGCTGTGAGCCATGTTCACATTTCAATAAACTGAATTTTAATGACAGGCCAATTGACAAAACATAAAAACATTGAGTTTTTGCACAAGATTTCAGTAAATATAGTCTAGTTGATTTTTTTTCCTCCCCTCTGTCAAGTAGTCAGTTCCTGGTGCTGGCTTTATACGTCTACCGTCTTAAAGAGTGTCAAACAAGTGTGGAGGATGGAGAAAAGGTTACAGCACAGCACGCTTCCACTAAACCACATCACTGCCGTGTCAGGTCATTGATAATTGGATGTCTATTTTTAACAGCATTGACAGGGGTGTTGTGCAGTGCGCATCAGCCCATTGACAACAGTTGGTACTAAAAGTAATGAAAAGAAACCATCTATGGGCCACTTGCCCACTTCTGAACGACTGTCTGAACCCAGAGCAAATACTGGAGCCTCAGCTCTCCATTTGCTTTAAAACATAGAGCATTTTTTGCCTTTTTTTTTAATGAGATTAGTTTGGCTGTTTCGGATGGAATTCGGTACCCGCCGCACAAACTTTAAATTATACCACTTAAATGAAGCAATTGTAAATCAGAAGTTCAGAATCAATTGGAATTATGTAAAACATAATATGAAGACAATCCTTTAAATTACCACCTGAAATGACTAGAAATAAACTTTTTTTTGCTTCATCTGAGGATTTCTTTTCTCTCATCCTCATACATGGTCGACGGTCAGGCCTGTCTGAGTCGGGCAACATGCGCACCACTTCAGGCTGAGAAAGGCCTGTCCGAGTCGGGCAACATGCGCACCACTTCAGGCTGAGAAAGGCCTGTCCGAGTCGGGCAACATGCGCACCACTTCAGGCCGAGAAAGTGTGATGAGGGAAGGGTATAAATACTTCACCACCCGAAATACACACGCCTGCTATAATTAGTGAGACACGAACAGGGTCGCAAATGTAGCACACTGAACACCGACGCCACGAACCACCACTTTGTGTCTTTCTGATGATGATTGATGCGAGAGATCATAATATAATAGGGTGAGCAAGAACTAGCTTCAATTGAATTCAGTTGATACGAGTTTGTGTGTGCACTATTCAGTCTTCATGCAATTAACCACTTGAAACCTAGAGATTCATACCTGTGCACTATTCATTCTTCATGCAGTTAACCCATTTTGACCTGAGATCAGATTCTAAAAATGTCTACATCCTGACAGTTTTCTGAGAAAGCTATGTTTCTATGTCAGTCGTTCTTCGATTTTTCAAAAATAGCAGACCTACAAGCTCGTAGCGCGCCACTCGGTGGCGCGCTATGAGCTTGTAGATCCGCTATCTGCAATTAGGGGTTCAGCGTCTTGCTCAAGGACACTTCGACACCAACTCTGGGGGAGACCGGGTTTGAACTGGCAACCTTGCGGTTACCATCCGGCCACTCTACCCCTAACGGATGGGTCCATTTATCAATAATCTGCGTTTTTGGGATGCTAAATGCACCCCATTATTAGCATCACTGAGCTCTCTAGCCCAGGGAGAATGTGCTCCTCCTAGGCTCCATCGCATTCGCCATGAGTCACCATGGAGGAAGAAAGGGGGAGGAGGGGGTAGCCAGGCTGCAGACTGTTCATGGCCAACAGAACGGTGCTGAAGCAAGTGAGCTAGGCCAGGATCAAAGCAGAGCACAGTTTAAATGTTGGGAGGATTTACATGACTGCTGTATGGGACTGCCGTCTTACTTTTAGCCCAAAGTAAGAGATCATTTAGATTTTTAAGAGTTTTATCTCCACTCTTCATACGAGATTATTTTGACAATAAGCAACCGTTTAAGACGATGTAGCATGTTCCATCTTCCGGCTAGGCAGATGGAAAATATTTAAAAAGAGTTGTGTTAATGTTTAAAACTTTTGCTGCAAATCCAATTAGGAAATAATATAAATTCAGAGCATGGGCCGACTGCATTTCACAAAACAACGATGAATATTATGCGAGGATGAGGTTTCTCGCGGCAGCAATGAGGCCTTTAGACAGAATTTGCATTCCTATTTTTTTTTTGTAGAGCATGCACTGCGGATCCCCTCAGCTTACTGCACCAAGCATGGCTTGGTTCAATGCAGGGGGAAGGGAGGAGGGGGGTGTGTGGTAGAGTGGGGGCGAAGGAGGAGGAGGAGGAGGAGGAGGGGGGGTGGGCAGAGAGGATAATTTGAGGAGCAGAATGCGGTTCAACGTGGTGGTGCAATATGCCACAGCATCAAGATGACAAATGTCAAATCTTACAAATAAAAAAAGCACATCAATTAAAAACAGACTTAAAAATAAGGGACAGTCGTGTCACAAGAAGACAATTATTGATGACCGTGTGTTGCATATTAATTCAGTGTATGACTGAGCCTTATAGATTATATAAGCTGTGCTTGTTGCGCATACCACACTAGACTAGACTCAAAACAAACCCCATGAGAGATGCATTTGCTCCCCAACTCCAATGTTAAGATTAAAACATTAAGTTAAAATACAACAAGCTCGTTACTAGGGCAGCTTTAACAGCTAGTTATATGGTGGGTGGGCTGAGGATCTATTTTTATACCCCCCCACCTCTACACACCACCACGCCCACTCTCACACTTGAAAGCTGCAAAGTGCAAAACCCTGATCCCGGCCGGTTGTAAAAAAGAAAAATCACCTGACAAATTTGACAATGTTAACAGCCAAAAACTAAAACAACTAGACTGTAACGAGATAGAACTACGCGCAACCATGTCATAATAAATAATAAAATAAATGTTCTTCCTCTCTGCCGTCGTCATGATGAGAGCCATGCCATGCCACAATCAATGCTGCGCAGTTGGTGAATAAGAGAGCACTAGTGGTTGTCATTTAGCTGGTTCGTTTGATCGTTTGATCATTGCCTGTCAATCTCTAAACTAACAACAGCAGTGCACGTGCGTAATATACTGGGATATGTTATATGGGTTGCATGTATGTATCCGAGCCGTTCTAAATCCGTCATGAACGGGTGATGATATACCAGAACAACGCTTACTATTCTACTCCACCGCAGGGCAGTGCCGCTGGCCGACAAAAAGCTGGTCTACAGGCCGACATTACCAACAAATAACCTACCGCGACGCCGTCCGCAAACAGCTTGCAGATCAGCCGTTCTTGTCGGCAAGCGAGTCGCGACACACCACCGTAGTAAGGATTATAATTGTAGGTTACACAAACACGTTAGACACACTTTATTGGTACGACAAAAAACATGACAATTCCCATGTGCGAGAAATAAGTGGCGACGCGGCCTTCCTTCTCCACTTGACGCACTTAGTGTCGAGAGAAAGGCTCGGAGTCGAACGGTGCGAACAAGCGTGAATAAACGGCGTTAGCATCTTAGCCACATTAGCAATACGCGTGAATAAACCGTAAAGGCGACGGCACGAGCGACGTTAGCATCTTAGCCACATTAGCAGTAAGCGTGAATAAACTGCGACGGCGCGAGCGACGTTAGCATCTTAGCCCCATTATCAATAAGCGTGCATAAATAAACCGTAAAGGCGACGGCGTTAGCATCTTTAGCCACATTAGCAGCGAGCTACGCTAACGCCAGACCAGCCCCTTTAGCAGCACTTACCATCGCCTCGTTGGGTCTTCCTCAGGAACCTTTGGGGGAAATAATATCAGACCGTTGTTATTCTCACTGCAGCTGGTCTGGTGGTTACCGAAGGCTTATTTTTTTAATCCAGATTCCCCTTACAGCACGTGCTGCCAATAATGTGAGAATAGTTAAATTGGCGAAAAATGGTGTCAATTGTAATATTAAAGTTGACCGTAAAAGCTGCTGGCTGCTATCACGTCAGTCTGCCTGCCCTGCACCGAACAGTGTGGGGTCGATTCGCTTGTACTAATATCCCTCCGCGATGACGACGACGCACATACACGCGCGCGCGCGTGTATGTGCGTCGTCGTTGATAGTAAATACCGGTAGTAAATAAATACCCATATTTGTCCTCGCTTATAGGCTCATTAAATAATTATATTTAGGTATTGCTATTTTAACATATAATTCTAATTATTATTTCAATTGTTGTTCCTGAACAAAAAATTAACTTAATATCCTTAATGTCAATGTGAGGATATTTAAGTTAATGATTGGAAAAAGCCCTGTTTAGTCTGGCAGCCAACAGGCTTTTTTTTGTTCAAAGTGGGAAATTTGGTAGCCTATATAGTTTTTTTCATTGGCATAATTGTCTACATACATTCATGAATCCACCTGCTGTCATCATTGAGCAATTTATTTTATAGGGCATTATTGTCATTGTCAATGACGTTATTTATCAATCTATGGCAAAGAGCAGGTCTACCACCCAGGGGAAGATTATCCAATGGTCCTGTTGGGCCCAGGCCCAGGGGCCCCTGAGCTAGGGGGGGCCCTGAGCTTGAGCGTCCGCAGTCTGCGAAGAGGCTCAAACTCAGCCCCCCCCCCCCCCCACCACCCCCAAAAGGGGTAACAGTGAATAACAGTGACACACACAGTCCTTGTCACTGTTATTAACAATGGGCTTATTCATTTGTGTCAATAAAATAACCTCAAAAGTCCTAAACCATCATGATACGGTACATTACTGGAAGTGTTTAAACCCTCATTTTGCATTTATTTGGCTTAGCTTTTGGCTGTTTATTATTTTTAAGCAATCCCTTGCTGTAAATTCTGAATATCGCAGGCCTATATGTCATAATTGTTATGCGTACAGTACACGTGTGCATGCAGACAGCATGCGCCACATTCCAGGTGACTAAAATGTGACTAAAACTAAATGAAAACGTTTCAAGAGACTATGGTTACATTCTCACCTAATACTTCGGTAGACTCGGATGCGTATGGGCGGAGAAATGGGATTCTAGCATATTTAATTTGCTGCGGTTTGCCTTCACACTGTCATGATCCGCAGCAATTGGAAACGCAGCAGGGGGGACCTTTATCAATGTGTTCCATTCATAAACTAGCCTACACAGTGAAATGATAAATCTATGGTGATAAAATTATACTCATAACGTGCATGTGTCGTGCCGTCGGGGACTGGACCCCCCCCCCCCTCTCTCGCTCTCTCACTATACGCACGCACGCACTGTTCTTTTGGGCATGGAGGCACAGCGCTGAACATATAACTGATACGCATTAGGATTCGAATGAGCCTTCACAACTGCCAAACGAAGTGCACTTTCTGAAAATGCGCAGCAGGATTCGTTTTACTCGCAGCAAAGCTCTCTGGTATGAATGTGACCTTAGACACTTTCCAGCCCATTCATTCCAATGTAATATCATGGATTTCACAAAGTTGACTGGTTCATTTAAAATCTCTTCCAAATCCGTCAACAAGGCCTGCCATACTGTATGCACTGGAAAAATATGTGCGTGGCATTTCTTTTTTAAAACAGTGTTTTATCATATAGGAAAACTATTGGTGGAGAGGTTTGTCTAACCCATGTTATGCTCAGCTGTGTTTGGACCATAGGTGTTTAGGGAGGAGCTTAGCTTTCTTAATATCAAGAGTGAGCAAATCATTGACTGATTGACTCAATGGGAGACCTAGAGGTCAGAGGTCCTTTGACGAATGACTGAGTGAGCTTGTATAGTCTACTTGAATAATATGATGTCTGATGTTTTCTTGTATGCTGGGGCTGATTTGCAATGTTTAACAGGTGTAGTATGGTCTATACTATAGACTACTCTATAGTGTTTCATAAATGTACTATTACAAAATTGCTGTAGGCCAATGAAGTGGAGGAACCTCCCAAATCACCTATATCACCGATTCTCAACATTGGGTCCAGGCCATGAAGGCCTAATGCATAATGAAGGAAGCAAAACCCGTAAGGGATACATTCTGAAAAGTGGTTGCTATGGTGATCAATTTGCCTTAATAGGGAGATGAACAGGCATCAGCCTACCTTGGCTTTGTAATGTTGTGTGACCTTTTTGTGAGGCTGACATCATCAGTGACATCCTCAGTGTGTGTAAAGAGTGGTGTCTGTCAGTGCATGTCATCATCAATGTTAATGTTAAACAACAGTAGCATATATAATTGCCACTAAACTTACAAATTACAAAAGATAGTCAAATGCTTTGTTCTGTAACCTTTTAATGTTGTTTGTGGTTTTCCTGCTATCCCGTTCTATAACCTTTTAGTGTTGTCTGTGGTTTTCCTGCTATCCCGATTTGAGATTCCTTCTCAAATTCCAATTCCTTCTGCCACCCATGTGTCATTAAAGTCTGCTTTTGGTTTATGACAGCTTAGTGTGCACTTAAGGACTGAATACTTTTGCACTGCAAGAAAGACTTGACCAACACAGTGGTGCTGGTGTGTGAGACATGTTGTGCTGGACTGCGCATCTGAAAGGACCTCAACTGGATTCCTGCAATGGTGCTGCCGTGACAGTGGGATGCAAGGTGTACTCCATTGGAGGGCTTGGAGGCTGTAACAGTGACCTGCACCAGGAGATTGATGTCAATGTCTTCAACACTGTGTCCTTACGATGGAAGAAGTTATTGACAACCGGGAAAGAAAGTCCCCTTGAGGTTCCCACTGGACGCTATTCTCACACAGCTGTACTGATAGAACATATAATCTACATGTACGGGGGTTCCCCTATAAATAAAAAGCTTTATGCATTAGATGTCGACACCCACGAATGGTTCAATCCTAAGGTTTCCGGCACTGTACCAGAGAATAGAAGGCACCACTCAGCCTGTGTATTGGGGAAGCTCATGTATATCTATGGAGGATCCATAGACACTGGCACAAGTAATGACATCTACAAGTTGGACACCATCACAATGGTCTGGTCTCTAATTAACACCAGGGGCACTCCAGCCCTTCCTTCAAAGTATCACACTGCCACCATGATTGGGACAAAGATGTTTGTATGTGGGGGAGACGACGGCCACCCCTTCAGAGTGTTTGATACAGAGACCAACCACTGGCTGAGCATACCCACACGGCCTTATTCATTAAACAAAAAAGTATGCCGAACCTATCATTTAGCTTTTGCCTACAATGGAGAGTTATACATATTTGGTGGCAAAGCACTAGATAATGTTGAGTGGTGCGATTCCATGTGTAAGTTCAGTCCAAAGACCATGTCCTGGAAGAAGGTTGAGCCCTCCTGGAAGATGGCTCAACCGGGGAAAGTTCCGTGTACTATAATTTTCATGGGCTGTTCCACGGTGGGAGATTGTGCCATCCTCCTTGGAGGAGGTAACACAAAGCATGACCTGTATATCTTAGATCTAAGTCCTAGTCTGAAGACGTTATGCAAGCTAGCAGTTATAATGTATGGTCTGGATCAGTCGGAACTCCCACATGACATCAGATGGGAACTGGCAGCCATGGCTGTAAACAGGAACAGACCTCCCCCAAAAAAGAAATTGGGTGGGGAACTGGCAGCCATGGCTGTAAACAGGAACAGACCTCCCCAAAAAAAGAAATTGGGTGGGGGCAGGGTGTGGCGCAGTCGATAGCTCTGTCGCCTCACAGCTATAAAGGTGCCGGATTTGAGTCTGAATGGTCTCCATACTGCCACCCCCTGTTCAGGCGGGGTGCCTGATGGACGTGTTCCCTCCAGGCTCCACACGCTACGTCCTACTGGGGAAACTCCCCCGTCAGGTGATAAGAAGCGGCCTGCTCACTCCTCATGCATTGAAGGAAGCATGTGTGCTCAGTTTGTGTGTGAGGGGCACTCTTGTCGTCGTACATCATCCAATAAGAAATGAATATATCATCTTCATGAATTAATTTATCAAGTTATTAATTCATTTTGAAAAAAATCATTAAATGTATTTATGTATATTTAATTAAAAATATATATAAACTGTATGAAAAAGAATAATAAAATAATAAAGCCGAATTGTTCGTCTACATATGACATAGATCTTCCTTTCATTGTCAATGGCATTAAATGTTTGTGTTGCCACAAATGTACATTATATTTCAGGCACATATGACGTCATTTAATTCTCCTTTCATTGTCAATGGCATTAAATGTTTGTGTTGCCACAAATGTACGTCATATTTCAGGCACATATGACGTCATTTCTCCATTCATTGTCAATGGCATTTTTAATGTTTGTTCCATAGACTAAGGTTTGTTCAGACAACAAACATTAAACACTATAGCTGTTTATAGGAGGGCCGGACTAGCGCCTTTATTCAATGTTTGTTTTAAAAACACCATTGACAATGAAGGGAAAATGTACGTCATCTTGTCCCTAACACAAACATTAAATCCCATTAACAATAAAGATAATTTAATGTTTGTTTTGACACCGTTTGTTTTACATCATCATTACATCACCTAATCATAGCAACATGAGTTAGACTTTAATTTGCGCGCCTCACTTCACACGGTGTGATTTTTGCACTCTATTCTATCCTTTTGTTTGCTGTTTTGGAGTTATTTGCTGCTGCATTATCTAAAGGAAGTCACAAAAAAATACGTTTTACTCTTATGTACTTGTACACAAGATGTAACAATAAAGTACAACCTTGAACCTTGAGTTCTACTGCATCTGTGCAATTACATCTATTTGTCCCCCAAGATGTTAAACTGGCCAAAGTAACACCCCCTGCAAAAGGGAGTAAATTAGAACCTGGAAACTACCGCCCTATTTCTATTCTAAGCTCCATCTCGAAAGTGATGGAAAAAAAATAGTCTATGAACAGGTTGAAAAGTATCTTGCCACTAATAAATTAATGTACGAGTTCCAATCTGGTTTCAGAACATCCCACTCCACTGACACATGCCTCCTCTATTTGAGCGACCACATCAAACACGAGGTGGATGCTGCATGGGCTATGGTTATAAAATTATACTCATAACGTGCATGTGTCGTGCCGTCGGGACTGGACCCCTCTCTCTCTCACTATAAGGGTAATGGACACATAACGGACACCCGGGTATAAATGCAATAATTTATTAACAAGAAAATAATGAATATTTACAGATATATGGCATCATGCATAAATTACAATCAACATGAAACATATTACTTTTATTACATTTTTCTTTGACTATGGCGTCTTCTCTCTTGTATTGTAATAGACGTCGGTTTCTTATGGTACTACAAATTTTAAGTATAATGTCAGAACCTGAAAGTACCACAGACAATGGATATAAAGTTATAAGAGAGTGATCTTTATTAAGGTAATTAGTACTCAGTGGGCTATATAATAAAATTATGAGGCAAAACAGTGTTACGCTATAACTAATTTCATATGATCCTAATAAAACCATTCACTATAAAAATGCAGACCGTATTGGTACTGCACACAATATATAAACAGGCATTCAATCAATACAGTATAATGAATACACGATACAATGTTTCTCAATGGATACACAATAACACAACACAATGTCTCAGTCTGTATGGGTACTTAACTCGCCATGCCGGCGCGACCCTCCGTGCGTGCTGGACGACGTGACGTAGGCTACGGACAAGTTAACATTCAGTCCTTCTCAGATCGCAGGTCTGCGGCGGAGCAAGGTGAGCGCACACTCTCTAAGCCCCCGCTATCTAACTACAGGAGACCGCAGGTGTAGTCTCCCCTCCTGCTGACTGACAGCTAGCTCCCCCTCACTACCTGTCTTCGCCGCCGGCAAGACTAAGCACTTGCGAACGGCCCCCTCCCGCACCCAGAGTGCCGCTTCACAAGACATGAGCTCCAACGACGCACAAACGTCTAAGTGTCACTTTTATACTGGCGTCCTATAGTCACCACCTGAATTCAATGCATGCAATCACCGTGTCTCCGTTTGTTTACCACACCTGCCTGTGTGGCGTCATTGATGAGTCAGTGTTCACACGCACGCACATCACAGTATCATCAGATGTCCGGCTCCATGCTCGCCTCTCCTTGGAGGCCAGTTGGGTCAAAACAAAGTACACCACATTGTGACAGCTGTAGTGAGTCTACAGTCCACCTGCCTGCTGGCAATATAGCCTGGTTGTGATATGTAGATGTGATTGATATATATATATATATTTTTTAAGTCATTCTATAACAACAACACAAAGTAATTGAATTTATTTTATGTATTAATTGTATTTTATATATTACTATGTTATTAATTTTATGTATAACTATATTACTAATTGTATTTATTTGATGTATTACTATGTTATTACTAATTTTACTTCATGCATTACAAATTGTATTTGTTTTATGTATTACTGTTATTACTAATTTTATTTTTTATGCATTACTATATTGATAATTTAATTTATTTTATGTATTATTGTCTATATTACTAATTATATTTATTTTATCTATTACTATGCCATTACTCATTTTATTTTATGTATTACTAATTTAAATTTACTTTTATTTTACCATTTTAATTTACTTTTATTTTACTATAATCTATTTTTTTATCGTTCGTTTTATCCATTTATTTATATTATTATCTAGTTATTTATATTGGTTTATTATTTTATTGTTTAGAGCCCTGATTGATCACATCTACATATCACCACTACCAGTCAGGATCTGAGTGACTCAGAACCCTGGTGACCTCCAGATGGAGCCACACAGGAGACCAGCAACGTCCTAAAGAAAAGAAAGAAATGCTCATTACTACTTTGTTCATAAAACAATATTGATTGAAATATTTATTAACAGTTTGCAGAATTACAGTACATGTCAAGCACAAACTCAATACAAAGACTGTTAACTGTAAGTGGACGACCCAATTTGTTTACAAGAGGGTCCACCATGTTCAATTCATCAAAACATTTAGAGACATACAAATAAGACACTTCTATAGTCAAAGAACAGAACAGGAATTCATCATAAAGGAGGTAAAAAGGGAAAATAAACTTATACAGTGAGGGGAAAAAGGGAGTCAAGGGATTCACATGTCTTAATGACTGTTGGTAGGGCGTTCCACATTTTGGTGGCATAGGAGTGAAAATAATTTAGTCCCTTGTTTGTGCCGAATCTGGGTTGTACATGGTTCGTTGCACTCCCTCTGGTGTTGTGGGTGTGGACTTCGTTAACATAAAGGAAGTATCTAGACAGGTACATGGGTATCTTGGTGGTGTATCGAATCTTGTGGACCAGACCCATTGCAAGATGCTGTACTCTGTCGTCGACCCTAAGCCATCCCAGCCTGTCAAAGTGGGCAGGAGTGAGGTAGGTTCGGGGGGTGAGGCCAAGTAGGAGCCTGACCAGTTTGTTTTGGGAGGTCTGGAGCCTAGTTTTAAGGGCCTTTGAGGTGCTGTGGTACCAGGAGGTGCATGCATAGTCAAAGAAACCTTGTACGAGGGCTCCTGTTAAGGTCTTCAAGGTGTTTTTGTTGACCAGTGAGGAGATCCTGCAAAGGAATCTTGTTCTTTGGTTGACTTTTTTGATTACGTTGGTGGCCATTTTATCACCGGAAAGATTAGCCTCCAGGATGGAACCTAGGTAGGTAATTTCATCTTTACGTGTGATAACATTGTCACCAACTCTAACCAAGAAGCCATTTGCCTTGCAGAGATTACTATTAGATCCAAAGAGAATGGATTCAGTTTTTCCCAGGTGTAAAGATAGTTTGTTATCAGCGAGCCAGGTGCAGATTCTACCGAGTTCAGAGCTGAGGGCCTTTTCAACCTGCAGTTTGTTCCTGTCCGAGACTAGCAGTGCAGAGTCATCTGCGAACAGGAACAAGTTGCAGTCACAAGCTGATGTCATGTCATGATCATAGTGTGTGTGCGTGTGTTGTATAGTTACCTTGCTGTGATGTAACTCCAAAGGTGATCAGAAATAGTTGCTCCATCGGCTAGAAACTTGCTCTTCACCGGCATGATGATCCTAAAAAAATGATTCCATGATGATTCCTAAAAAAAGTCTATAGTCAACCCTAACTGATTACAGAACATGATATAAAAAAACACAACTAGAAGGATTTAGGCCTGTCACAATTACCTAATCGCCAAGTATTTGAGATACTTTTTTTAGAGTCATAATCGTCTCCATGTTGAAAATGTTCATATATTGTCAAACATTTTAAAGAAATAATGCAAGCAACCGATCTACAAGCTCTAAATGTGTCACTTTGTAATTTACTTCTCTTTTCTTAGTGTATAAAGTTATTGAATTATGCCATGTGCATCTTTTTGTTTACAAAGCCTACAAAAGCCAAAGTTTTATTTAGAATGTTAGTATGACGCAATTAAATTAAACAGTTACTTGTAATTTATTTGAGCGACAATTAAAAATCGGCCATTATAAAACCTTCAATTCTGACAGGCCTAAACAGGTTCCAGTGGCGTCTACCGAACCTTCTAGCTCCGTCCGAGCCTCCCAGCGACCCAGAAGTCCTCAGCGGAAACACCCCGGGAAAGCTTCGGATCTCAGGCATCGGCTGAGATCTCCATTCTAACAAGAACGAAAGACACACAGCCCAAATTAGCTTTGCTGTGTGTGTGCGTGTCCTGTCACAACATACACATGCACTTACAGTAACGTTTAAGAATAGGGATCGACCAATTATCGGCAACGGACGATTATTGGCTTTTTACGAAGCCTAAAAAAGCCCTAACCCTAAAGCGGTTCGTACCGTTGAGTTCCTCACTGAGAAGGCCCATGTCCGAAGTCCTCCAGCGTCTACCCAGATCTCCGTCCTCCCATCCATGGACAGACCTGCAGATCTCCATCTCTAGAGGCTCCAGCCTCCAGCTGTGTCTATGATCTCCATCCTGAGAGAGAAAGAAACCATTAGCTCTACAAGCTCACAACACGTTGCAGTGTGAGCTTGTAGATCTGCTATTTTTGCTGAACGGAATAGGGATGCTGGGGTTGAAGTGGTTAACAAAAGACTTTGATTAGCTTGGAAAGCTGACATTCAACCAGAGTGCCACTAGGAGGCATCAACACATGTACAGTCCTCAACATCTTTTGTAATTTGTATTCAAGTTGTTACAAAGACAAAGAGGCACGCTCATGATATGAGATATTGACTTTCAAACTATTGTGCAGAGTCATTTAGATTTATCCATCCTCAGAAACAAGCAAGAACTATTCCTACTCACAGCTCATCAGAGTCCTCTGGGGAAGCCCCCGGGGGGGGGGGAGCTTTGGAACGGATCTCTGTCCAGGGAACATCAGATCGTCTATCGATATCTCCAATCTAACAAAGAAAAAAAAAAAACACAACAAATTAGCCTTTCTGTGTGTGTATGTGTGTGTGTGTGTGTGTGTGTGCACTCCCTGTCCAGCAGCAGCGTTCCAGCGACGTCTACCGCGATATTCATCCTAACAAAGAAAGATTGATTAGAGTGACCAAGAGCCAGATATATATTCTATCCTGTCACAACATGTATACATAAAACTTTTATTTATAGAGAACATTTAAACAGAAGCTAAACATATCACTTACAGTAATAAACGTTTCAGTTAGGGTTCTTTTTGACAGGCCTAACAGGGTCTTACTTTGAGTCGTCTTCAGAGGAAATGCAGATTCCTAGAGAGACCTGCAGTACATCTGCTTCGGATCTCGGGCATCGGCTGAGATCTCCATTCTAACAAAGAACGAAAGACGCAGCCCAAATTAGCTTTGCTGTGTGCGTGCGTGTCCTGTCACAACATACACATGCACTTACAGTAACGTTTAAGAATAGGGATCGACCAATTATCGGCAACGGACGATTATTGGCTTTTTACGAAGCCTAAAAAAGCCCTAACCCTAAAGCGGTTCGTACCGTTGAGTTCCTCACTGAGAAGGCCCAGGTCCGAAGTCCTCCAGCGTCTACCCAGATCTCCGTCCTCCGTCCTCCCATCCATGGACAGACCTGCAGATCTCCATCTCTAGAGGCTCCAGCCTCCAGCTGTGTCTATGATCTCCATCCTGAGAGAGAAAGAAACCATTAGCTCTACAAGCTCACAACACGTTGCAGTGTGAGCTTGTAGATCTGCTATTTTTGCCGAACGGAATAGGGATGCTGGGGTTGAAGTGGTTAACAAAAGACTTTGATTAGCTTGGAAAGCTGACATTCAACCAGAGTGCCACTAGGAGGCATCAACACATGTACAGTCCTCAACATCTTTTGTAATTTGTATTCAAGTTGTTACAAAGACAAAGAGGCACGCTCATGATATGAGATATTGACTTTCAAACTATTGTGCAGAGTCATTTAGATTTATCCTAAAATATTTAAAACATTTGGATTACTGTAAATGATGCCATTCTTCGTACCATAACAGTACAAAAGCAGTTATCCATCCTCAGAAACAAGCAAGAACTATTCCTACTCACAGCTCATCAGAGTCCTCTGGGGAAGCCCCCGGGGGGGGGAGCTTTGGAACGGATCTCTGTCCAGGGAACATCAGATCGTCTATCGATATCTCCAATCTAACAAAGAAAAAAAAAAAACACACAACAAATTAGCCTTTCTGTGTGTGTATGTGTGTGTGTGTGTGTGTGTGTACTCCCTGTCCAGCAGCAGCGTTCCAGCGACGTCTACCGCGATCTTCATCCTAACAAAGAAAGATTGATTAGAGTGACCAAGAGCCAGATATATATTCTATCCTGTCACAACATATATACATAAAACTTTTATTTATAGAGAACATTTAAACAGAAGCTAAACATATCACTTACAGTAATAAACGTTTCAGTTAGGGTTCTTTTTGACAGGCCTAACAGGGTCTTACTTTGAGTCGTCTTCAGAGGAATGCAGATTCCTGGAGAGACCTGCAGTACATCTGGAAGAAAGACATGGCCGTTATAGTCTATGAATGGCTTCATAGAAAAGAGCTTCGCACATCACTCCCTTGTTGTTGCCGCCAATAGGAATTTGTGATGTCTGTGTGGCGACAATTGCTGTGTGTCTGTTTTTTTAATAATACATACAATTTATATAGCACTTTTCAAGGTACCCAAAGTTGCTTCACAAAACAGTAAAAACTAATTTATTTGAAAATAAACTAGATTAAAAAGGTTCAAAACTAGAATTTTTTGGCATGTTTGTGAAGCTTTTCGGTTCCACACCAGTAACTGCTGTTCAACACTAACAGCTACATCCATGACCTCCCTGCAACAACATCAATGAAGTATGGCTATGCAGACGACCCGAGTACTGTGTCCCAGTCTGGAGCCGTAGCTCTCATGTCAAGAAGCTGGATGCTGCCCTCAACACCGGATGGGCCACCCCAAACAAACTGCCTGTTCTCGCTGGAATCACTCCAACAGAGGTCAGACGAGAAGCAGCCACGCTGGCCCTCACCGGGAAGGCACAGCTGAGTGAATCCCAGCCATCTCCTCCACAAGGTCGTCAGAGACACCACAGCACACGTGCCTCAAGTCACGGTGCCCTTTGCCACAACACACACACCAAGTCACGGCGACCTTTGCCACAGCACACGTGCCTCAAGTCACTGTGCCCCTTTGCCACACAGGCCCAGGAACTGCTCCACACAACACCAGCTGACACCTCCAAGGCATCCTGGGTGAAGGCAAGACAGAGGGACCAGTGGAATACATCGAGGACCGCAAATATGTTCTTTGCCAGCACCTCCCCTGCAAGGAGTGGACAACCCTCAAAGCAGAAGTGGGACATCTCGGACAGTGCCCACTGTGAATGCGAGGATCCACTACAGACTGTGGAACACGTAATGACCATTTTCCCCAAATACCGGCCACCGAATGGTGATCGTGGCTTAGGTGACCTAGACTATGACACATTGTACTGGCTTGCTGCAACAGAGCTGAAGTTCTATGGACATACGGCAGAAGATGTTTAAGAAACTTATTTTTTGTAATTTCTTCATTTTTTCGGCAAACCTTTGTGGCATTTAATTTATGGAACATGTGGATGTTTCTTTATTTATTGGTGAAGTTTTAGTGCCACTTGTGGCATTCTTTGAAATGTATTGACACGTTTGATATATGTTTTTGTTAGGGATGTCCGATATTATCAGCCGATAAAGGCATTAAAAATTAATAACCCCAACCCTAAATTTTACTTTATTTATTCTTTTACATTAAAAACATCTACAAGCTCACAATACAATAAGACACATGTGAGCTTGTGAGAGATTAGATCATTTTAGATGAGACATTTTGCATAATGAGTAATTATTAATAATTACTTTTGGTATTTTAAGTACATTTTATACCAAAACCTTTGTACCTTTACTCGAGTACATGTTGAATTGTAACGGATTATTTCTATATTGCAGTATTGCCTACTTTTATTTAAGTAAAAAGTTTGAGTTATGTTTCCACCACTGGAAAAAGCCTGCATATAATATATATATATCGGTATCTGTTGATATCGGCAATTAGGAGTTGGACAATATCCAACACTGACTGTCGGACATCCCTTGATTTGCTTTTAGTGAGTTTGTGGCATTTTGTGGAGCTTTTGTTTGTTTGTTTTGTGAACGACCAAAGAGCACACCCAGTATGTATCACAAGGCTATTCCACCAGTCAGGTGTACTTATATCTACATCTCATAAGCGGCCATGAACTAAACACTACAGATATCACAATTTGACTTTGGCAGCAGCAAGAAACGATTGATATGCAAAGCTCTTCAGCCATGCTTCTCTCTATACAAACACTCATAATGTCCACATGGACATCTTAGCAGTCAGGATGGGGTGGTTCACACAGGAGACCAGGTTCAGTGTTCCAGCAGCATCTACGGTCATCTCCATCTACATCTAGAAAGAAAGAAAGACATCAGAAGCTGACCATATCACTCACAGTAATAGAAACATTTTAAAAGGATCTCTGGCTAATAAGACAAATATTCCTTAACATTATACTTGCCATCTATAACTAAAATTGTAATATATAAACCAGTTAAATATTTTATTTCTTTCATATAATCTTTTACTACATAGGAACTGTTCCTGTGAAAATCTCACTTTTTAAAGCTTATTGTACTCCGCTGTACACTGCCCACTTGTGGCGACACTACAAAAAGGGCAGCCTGCAAAAAATGACAGTGGCATATAATGACTGCATGAGACTGCTGCTCAAAGCCCCAAGATGCTGTAGTGCCAGTCAAATGTTTGTAGAAATAAATGTACCCACTTGCCCTGCTGTGCTACGAAACCTGATGTATGGATTTATGTGCAGGTTAACAGACTCTGAGAACAGCATCATTGCATCACTTTCTAACCCTGCTAAGAGCTCTGTCAGACTATCATTTAAGCTGTGGAGCCACTGGCGTTCTAGCCTGTATGTACAGAGATAAGTCCCCCCTGTTTGTTTATACTTTGTTTATTTTATTTATAGTTTGTTTACTTTTGTGTTTTATGTGTTCTGCCCTATGGACCCCCCTGTGAGTGTCTTGAATAAAGTTTGAATTGAACTGTTCCCGTCGCAGGTTTATGATGTCCATGTGTGGTCGAGCGCTATGGAATGCACTTGCTAATAAAAAGTACTTAAAATATTGCTTTGATGCTTATATCAATTAAGCTGTTTTTGTATTAGCAAACACACGGACAGGCCTCTTTCATACTGGAGTAATTCATCCGCTTCATTTACAGACATCAGTAAAATGTGACGTGACGTCCGTATTTAGAATACAACAGCAGCGCTTATTTTCCAGATCCAAACTTAGCGTTGCACAAAGCTTGCTTAATAGCGACATCAATTCATTCCAATCCACATTAAATGTTGCGCTCTGCGCGTTCATTCATCCGTATGGTATCGCTCATTTCATTAGCTTCAATAGCGTGACACATCCAATGTCATCCATTATGGTTAGATCCTTCCAATTGATCAAATTTCAATACTTGTGTCCGTATCAGAGTAAAGATTTCAACTTGAATGTAGGGACAATATGCCTTTCTTTCTTTTATCACCAGAGATAGGCTATACGGTTTAACAACGTGCTCACACTTTGGGACTTGGGCGTCTTGTTGTTTACTCACTTGTAGTTGTTTGTCGATGGTGATTGATGATGACTGCAACAGGTTGATTGTAGCTGCCCCTCGATTGATGAAAGAATGACAAGTTTGGGTGGTCTCGACGGGTGTGTTTATTGTTCCAACACTGTGAAAACTATAAGGATATAGAATAAATACAGTTACAATCGAATAATCTCATAGTTTCACTACTAAAATCTGTGCAATAAACTTGTCACTTCAGCAGTACAATCAACAATAAAAATGGTTAATTTATGGTCAATTATAAATACAGTGATACAAAACTCAAGTAATTTCAATTATAAGACAAGGAAAATGCACAATAACCAAAAGTACCACAACCAAACGAAAACCAAACAAATACAATCATGAATGATATACTCCAAATGGAAACTAGACAAATAAATAATCATGTATACCTCACTCCGCGTATCGAGGGTGCTATAGGGCTGCATAACCAACTTGAACCTCGGGGCACATCAACAGTCACCGATGGTCACATTTACACATAGTGTGACGGACAGGCACTGTAGACAACAGACAACTTCAGTCACTAAAAGTTCACTACAACTGCAAATGTCACAGGCTTTAACACTGCTTAATCAATAAGAGTAGGCTACAAACATAATAAGAGTCACATAAACAGTCAAACATTTCATACCGTGTGGTCTGGTGCAAACACACACACTGGTTTGTCACTCCCTCCATGAACGAGTCAGTCGTTTCTGTTTACTGACGTCAAAACTGATGAACACACAATGAATAAACAACGATCAGTACATGAACAAACTTAAGCACATTAACATAACGAACATGACAATATAATGCATACATGAACACATGGATTTACCTCACTGGCTGCATAAGGGGAATGAAGGGAATGGAATGACAGGAAACCCATATGAACAACAAACGTCAAACTGTAACAAAAACAAATCGCATCAATTAAACTCATATATAAATCAAACATACACCTTAAATGTTGACAAAGAACGTAAAACATTGGTTCAGAAACAAACAAACAAACCTTGGTTAATGACACGCTTCTCTCAAACAATTCATGTCCTTCCGTCTACACGGAGGCTTGACAAACAATGTTGTGAGCCATCGCTGGTTCAACACCAAATAAGGACATGGCACCGGACGTGACGTAATTCCAAATTACCTTCCCAATATAATGTGAAATAAAAAAAAAAAATGACAGAAACATATTTCTGGCAGCCAAACTGGTGCTCTCTCCCTCTGCTCACTCTGGAGCTGGCTGCGGGGAGCCCCCATGAGGATCATCAGAACTCTTCGGCTCAGTCAGCGAGCTGCAGCTGAGTTATCATTCAAACGGCGAGCACCACGCCACACACAAAATGTAGAAGAGAAGAAAGAGAGAGAGAGTCAAAGACGAGAAAATGCCGAAACGTAAGGGGGGTGCTGAAAAGCAGAGGGCGAAGAAGGCAAATCAACTAATGCAGGACGCTAACTCCTGTTTGAAAATAAATGCCTTTTTCAAGTGTAATGCTGCTGCTGCTGCTGGAAGCAGGGCTACTTGACTACTTCTCCTCCAACTCCTGTTCAACTTGTCCCGAAAAATGTACCCCCCTCCCCCGGTGTCGGTGTGTGCAATAATAAACACAGACAAAGTCATCGACAACAACAACAGTACTGACAGTGACTTGTGCAGTAGTTGAACAGGTAAGCATAAAGCATTATGCAGTTCACAGTCAGTGGTGGAAAGTAACTATAAGTACCTGTAACAATGGCATTTTTTTAAATATACTTTTACTTAATCTGAGAGAGCCTCTATAGTTCCATTGCAGATTTTGATTAGTATTAAATCTTAATGTATGTACTGTTATTAAAAATTTACATTTCACATTATGTGCCACTTTCACATTTGATGGCAACACTTTTGTACTTTCACTCTAGTTATAGAATTTCTGCACTGTGGTATTGCTATTTGCTACTTTTAGTAAAAGGCAAGTGTAACACACATGATTTAGTGGATTACAGTATAACCCTAACATATAGACAAGCTACAGTTGCCTTATATGTGTGCTTTTGCCTAAGAACTAAAGATCTAAAGTTACTATGTTTAGTGACCCTGTCTAAAACCTAACCACTGAGTGCCGTGGTGCAGAGATTTGTTAAGCTATTTAAAAATCACTAGATATCAGAGACAGAGTGACATGTGGTTCCACCAATCAGCAGTCAGTTTAGGCCTGGCTGATTCCAGCCACACAGCAACCTGTTGAAGCAGTGATTACCATCTACCTGCAGTGCTGCACTAATCAAGCCCAATTGAACTGAGTCAGTTCAGCTGTTGAGGTTAGAGACAGAAAGACAGCCAAACAGGCACAGCACATGAGAAGAGCACAGAACAGAGAGAGGAAAAGTGTGATACTAGAAGAGTTTTATGAGCACAAACCACAGCGAAGCAAGGTAACTCACCACATCTTATGAGTTAATTTAAGAGTAACAAATAATTGGAAATTACTTTGGTTTTTGATGAGTGGTATTGTTTCTTTCTAGAAACCATTGTGGATTCACTGGGGCAGCCATTGCATTGTTTGTGCCCAGCCTGTTTCACACAGAATCGGTGAGACAGTTCATTTCATTTCAATGAAGGGATATTGTTATTTTTGCATTTGCAAGTCAACACTTTGAGAGTGTAATACTACTAAGAAGAAATTTATATTGTTTACTAAAATGGATGTAATCCATTTCATGATGCACTTCCTACAAGTGTGTACTGATGTTCATGTGAAGATGTGTGTTTAAAATACATAATGTGAAAAAGTATGTACAAAGGTTAAAAATGCACATTGTTGCATACAGTATTTCATTTGTTTTCATTTAAAAAAGTTCATGTAATGCATATTTCATGGTTAAAAACGAATCAACAGACAGTTGATACTTTGATACTGATTAGATTTCTCAAGTTAGAAGGGTGCACCCAAATTAGAAAGATTGAAAGTGGCCAAGCAATTGCTATTCAAGAGTTGGTACCAAGTTATTTCTTTACCATATTGTATGTTTGTTAATTGTTTTTTCAATATAACTGCCGGCAATCATTTAACATTTAACCTCCTTGTGTCTGAGTCTCATTTAAGCACTCCCCATAGCTCCAGCAGTCGAACCTACACAATAACTAGTCCAGATTTTGCTATAGTGCCTTATAGGTGCTACAAGTTACTCACAGAAGTGTCACTCGCCCCCGTTTGGCACAAGTTGGTATTACACAAGCAAATAAAAACATTAAACATGCCAGCCAGGGAGGGTGCATGTTATTTTGTCAGCATTGTGTGTTTGCTATAAAAGCTCACATTGGTCAGTTTGTCTGTCTGCTAGTAGACTTGGGACTACAATGGAAACATTGTAGTTTTAGTTAACCTATCATTTTAGCCTTAATGTCTAAAGTTTACTTTGTGCTGTTTACATTTCTGCCTTATAGAGTAATCAATGTATGTCTTCATTCCTATTTCCAACAGGTGATGGTGGACAGGGAGGAGGAGGGGCTGCTTGAAGTTGAGTCAGATCCAGAGGACAATCGGAGTGACCAGGAGGACGGTGAAGACTGTGACAATAATGTACTAGTTGAACCGGTAAGCATTATGCAGTGCAGACAGTGGTGTAAAGTAACCTTTACTTTGCAGATTTTTATTGTGAATACAAAACATACATTAACCACTAATATATTTTGATGGTAACACCTTTGTACTTTTACTCTAGTAAATTATAGTTTGAGAATTTCTGCACTGTGAAATTGCTACTTTTACAGTACTTAAGTGAAAATATTCATCACAGGGAGGGAGAATGTTATTGTATATATTGTATATATATACAATATACAATACAATTAATATATATATTGTGTGTGTATATATATATATATATTACGTAAGTGAGAATGACATGTTTTATGCCATTTCATTCTCTAGACTAACTACAGTAAATAAGTTAATGTTTTTTTATTTAATTATTTTCATTTCAAATCACTTTAATGAAGTGCTACTTGTTGGTATGTTTATTTTAGATGCAGCAGGCAGGGGCCAGTGGCAGTTCAGACGAGGAGGGAACACAAACTGAACCTGAAGCAGAAGAATTGCTAACTGAGGTGATGGTGATGGGCCTGGCCCTGGATCTAACGGAGGAAACAGGGTATAGAACCCTAGCGGCACCGGATCCAGCTCCATCTGCACCAGCCGTTGATCTTCCCTCTGCAGCTGCTGCTCCAGCAGCTCTTCCAGATGCTCCAGCCGTAAGGTCTCCTCACGCTCCAGCTCCTCATCCGTCTGGGGCGCCGGTACCCATTTGCTAGCCATCGTCCTGTAAAGTTAAAGATTTTAGATTGCAAATAAGCTCTTGTATCTCCCCTCTGCGGCGGAGTCGACGAGGAAGTTCATCCTTTTATGCAGATGCCTCCAACTACGATACCCTTTTTTAGGGCGAATGCTGAAGTACAAAACAGGGAAAAGTGTGAAGATTAGCAGCAGCATCAAAAAACATTCTTGGCAAATGCTTTCGCTTTTGTCCATCTTGCGCCGGTCCAAGAATTTCACCTCTAGTGGCGCAATACGAATGCCCCCGGCCGTCCCTCTTAATCATGGCCCCAGTTCAGATAATAAAACCCACAAAATATGTAACAAGTTATGTAACACATGTCTCTCACCCGCCCTGGACAGATTTGGAGTCTTGTTTGCCTCCTTCTTTTCTGTGTTGTCAAAAGCATGTTTCAGCTCCACTCCGAAAATGTCGGCTTGGGCTCCATTGGCCTTTGGAATTTCTCATGGTGAACTTTCTTATTACGTTTTACCCTAAAAAATTGTTCGGCGGAGTCGACGAGGAAATTCATCATGAGGGTCGCTAAAATGAGAGTACAGAGGATTTTTAAACAAAGTCCATATTTGATGTCAAGTGAACTCCACTGTTAAGTACTAATTGTACTGTATAGATACTGAACACTGTACCTAGTCCTTGACGTTTCCATTCCTGTGCTGTGGCCAGGCCCATCACATATAGGTGATGGGCCTGGCCCGGCCCGGCCCGGCCCTGTCCCCGATGTAGTTTATCCTTCCGTCCATCCGTCAGACAGCAGCATATTCCTCCTCCAACCTCCTCTAGGACCAATGCTTATAGTGCATTCATACATCAACATAAAACCATAACAAAACGAAAACTAACCTCTTTGGTAGTTATATTCAGTTAATGTCTTTTAATTACAGACTTGGTATGGTTTTTGCTGCATCTTCTCGTCCATCCTTTTATGCAGATGCCTCCAACCACGATACCCTTTTTTAGGGCGAATGCTGAAGTACAAAACAGGGAAAAGTGTGAAGATTAGCAGCAGCATCAAAAAACATTCTTGGCAAATGCTTTCGCTTTTGTCCGTCTTGCGCCGGTCCAAGAATTTCACCTCTAGCGGCGCAATACGAATGCCCCCGGCCGTCCCTCTTAATCATGGCCCCAGTTCAGATAATAGAACCGGGGTCCTATTCCATTATTCCTAGCTGCGGTATTCAGGCTTAGTGCAAATAAATATGGTTAATTTGTGACGGTGCATACGGGCCCTGGGCGAAACTAGTACTTGCGCGCTCTGCTTGTGCAAGTAATTAGTGGGTACTATCACTCACAGGAAGACGCTCTTGTATCTCCCCTCTGCGGCGGAGTCGACGAGGAAGTTCATCATGAGGGTCGCTAAAATGAGAGTACAGAGGGTTTTTAAACAAAGTCCATATTTGTTGTCAAGTGAACTCCACTGTTAAGTACTAATTGTACTGTATAGATACTGAACACCGTACCTACTACTAGTCCTTGTCGTTTCCATTCCTGTGCTGTGGAAATTTGTAGCATATGGCTCATGAACTCAAGTCATGGAACATTGCCAGAGTAGACCATTCCAATAGACTGTGCAAAAATAGCTGATCTACAAGCGTACAATGATATAACCATACATTCATACACTCCTATACGAGAATAATTTATTTTTCAAGCTACCTATTTTTTCGTTATCCTTTTGATGAACAGCTTGGCATCTTGATTTTCCTGTTTATAGTACATATTCACGCGCTGGTCCTCCACAAATCCCATGGATTCGTAAAATGCAATGGCCTGCCTGTTTTCCGGTGTATAGTAATTATTCACGTGCTGTTCCGGCACAAATCCCATGGATTTGTAAAGTGCAATGGCCTGCTTGTTTTCCGGTGTATAGTAATTATTCACGTGCTGTTCCGGCACAAATCCCATGGATTTGTAAAGTGCAATGGCCTGCTTGTTTTCCGGTGTATAGTAATTATTCACGTGCTGTTCCGGCACAAATCCCATGGATTTGTAAAGTGCAATGGCCTGCTTGTTTTCCGGTGTATAGTAATTATTCACGTGCTGTTCCGGCACAAATCCCATGGATTTGTAAAGTGCAATGGCCTGCTCGTTGTCCTCCCTGACATGTCTGCAGGGTAGGGGAAATGGGATTGAGAATTAGTTACAGCAAAATGAAAGGAGGTGAAAATAACTCTTTAACTAGAACTGCACTCTGTCGAGTGCATACTTCTCTGTGAAATGTTGAATCTTGTATTTTTCCTCTGCGGCTGAGTCGACGAGGAAATTCATCATGAGGGTTGCTAAAATGAGAGTACAGAGGGTTTTTAAACAAAGTCCATATTTGATATCAAGTGAACTCCACTGTTAAGTACTAATTGTACTGTATAGATACTGAACACCGTACCTAGTCCTTGTCGTTTCCATTCCATTGCTGTGGCCAGGCCCATCACATATAGGTGATGGGCCCGGCCCTGGCCCAGAGTGATTTTATCTTTCCGTCCATCAGTGAGACAGCAGCATATTCCTCCAACCACATGGTTTAGGACCAATGCTGAAGTACAAAACAGGGAAAAGGGTGAAGATTAGCAGCAGCATCAATAGCCAGGGAAACCATAACATCTTTGTGCAAATAAATATGGTTAATTACTAATAGATTGGTGAGTGCAACTGTTTGCATGCAATGTTAAAAATATATTTTAGTGAACCGATTGTCAAGTTATGTAACGCATGTCTCTCACCCGCCCTGGACAGATTAGGAGTCCTGTTTGCCTCCTTCTTTTCTTTTTTGTCAAACACATGGTTCAGCTCCACTTGGAAAATGTCATCAACAAAGTGCCAGTTGTTTCCGGTCAGCAATTGCAATTTGATGTCCCTATTGGAACAAGAGTAAATATTATGAGCTTGTAGATACATCTTTTAATGTTGGCCTGTAATTACATGACCAAAATTAAAACAGTGATGCGAGGTTGAAACTAAAGCGGTTAAAAAAATGGCTTCAATATACAGGTTACTCACTTGTAGGTAAGCTTTGCCTTGGGCTCGATTGGCCTATGGAATTTCTCATTGTGTTTTTTCTTATTCCATTTTTGAGCTTGTAGATACATCTTTTAATGTTGGCCTGTAATTACATGACCAAAATTAAAACAGTGATGCGAGGTTGAAACTAAAGCGGTTAAAAAAAATGGCTTCAATATACAGGTTACTCACTTGTCAAGTTGTCGGTAAGCTTTGCCTTGGGCTCGATTGGCCTATGGAATTTCTCAGGGTGTTTTTTCTTATTCCATTTTTTACAAGTTACTCACTTGTACGTAAGCTTTGCCTTGGGCTCGATTTCCCTATGGAATTTCTCATGGTGTCTTTTAATGTTGGCCTGTAATTACATGACCAAAATTAAAACAGTGATGCGAGGTTGAAACTAAAGCGGTTAAAAAAATGGCTTCAATATACAGGTTACTCACTTGTCAAGTTGTCGGTAAGCTTTGCCTTGGGCTCGATTGGCCTATGGAATTTCTCAGGGTGTTTTTTCTTATTCCATTTTTTACAAGTTACTCACTTGTACGTAAGCTTTGCCTTGGGCTCGATTTCCCTATGGAATTTCTCATGGTGTCTTTTAATGTTGGCCTGTAATTACATGACCAAAATTAAAACAGTGATGCGAGGTTGAAACTAAAGCGGTTAAAAAAAATGGCTTCAATATACAGGTTACTCACTTGTCAAGTTGTCGGTAAGCTTTGCCTTGGGCTCGATTGGCCTATGGAATTTCTCAGGGTGTTTTTTCTTATTCCATTTTTTACAAGTTACTCACTTGTACGTAAGCTTTGCCTTGGGCTCGATTTCCCTATGGAATTTCTCATGGTGTCTTTTAATGTTGGCCTGTAATTACATGACCAAAATTAAAACAGTGATGCGAGGTTGAAACTAAAGCGGTTAAAAAAATGGCTTCAATATACAGGTTACTCACTTGTCAAGTTGTCGGTAAGCTTTGCCTTGGGCTCGATTGGCCTATGGAATTTCTCAGGGTGTTTTTTCTTATTCCATTTTTTACAAGTTACTCACTTGTACGTAAGCTTTGCCTTGGGCTCGATTTCCCTATGGAATTTCTCATGGTGTCTTTTAATGTTGGCCTGTAATTACATGACCAAAATTAAAACAGTGATGCGAGGTTGAAACTAAAGCGGTTAAAAAAATGGCTTCAATATACAAGTTACTCACTTGTCAAGTTGTCGGTAAGCTTTGCCTTGGGCTCGATTGGCCTATGGAATTTCTCAGGGTGTTTTTTCTTATTCCATTTTTTACAAGTTACTCACTTGTACGTAAGCTTTGCCTTGGGCTCGATTTCCCTATGGAATTTCTCATGGTGTCTTTTAATGTTGGCCTGTAATTACATGACCAAATTTTTTTTTTTTCCACTTTTTTGTTTATTCAAGATCCAGGGTATACAGTAAATCAAAAGACATGTGACACACCCATATGAAACGTATAAAATATAACAAAATATTGTGAGTCCGTATACGAAATATTGTGGTAGCATAAAATAAAAATAAGAAAATAAAATAAAAAGTTGCATAGTCCTATGCTAACATGGAATACAAACCACATAACCTGAGTCAAGTTTTAAAACAAAAACAAGACAAACGTACGACAAGACAAGACAAGACAAGACAACATGGCTTGGTCATTGGTCACCCAAAACATAATCGACGTGGTAGTGCATCCACACATGGCTCCTAATAATAAATATACTGAACAACCCAGCTGCGTCGGGAATCTACAGTAGTAGCATGCTCAAATCCAGGTTTAATCTCCTTCAATCTGGAATTGCTTGGAACTGCAAGTCATTTACTAGTGCGAGGAAGGGGCCCCATGTGTCCTCAAATTTGGATACAGAGCCTCTCAGGGTACATCTAATTTTTTCTAATTTAATGAAGTGGAGTACATCTCTAATCCAGTGAAGATGGGTTGGGGGAGCAGAGGACTTCCATTTCATCAGGATCAGACGCCTAGCTAAGAGAGTGGTAAAGGCCACCAAGTGAGCTTTGTATTTTGTCAGGAATAGATCAGGGGGAGAGATTCCGAAAATAGCCGTCATTACATTTGGTTCAAATGGTACCCCAACACTACTCGACATTGTGTCAAAGATCTTAGTCCAATACCTACGTAAAGAAGGGCATGACCAGAACATATGTATATACGTGGCGGGGGCTGAACGACACCTATCACATAGGGGATCAATATCACCATATATTTTGGATAACCTAACTTTAGTGAAATGCACACGATGGATAATTTTGCATTGGATTAGCCCATGCCTCGCACAAATGGAAGAAGAGTGGACAAGACGTAAAATATCTTCCCAATCATCGTCTGAGATTTCTTCTCCTAAGTCCTCTTCCCACTTGTTTTTAATATTTTCTATTGAAGTAGGCCGCAAAGAGAAAATACAATTGTACATAACCGATATTAGGCCCTTCGTGCTCGGCAATGGAGTTAAGAAGGAATCAACCACAGTGGCCTCTGGAAGGTTTGGAAATACAGGGTTAAGGCTACGCACAAAACTGCGAATCTGAAGATATCGAAAGAAGTGTTGATTTGAAAGGGAATATTTCCCAGACAGCTGTTGAAAGGAGGCAAATACTTTGTCAATATACAGATCACTGAGCTTTGTAATGCCAAGTGATGACCATAAAGAGAAGGCATTATCACTCAAAGATGGATGGAATAAAGGGTTTGCTGTTATTGGGGCAAGGAAGGACTGAGCTTGTAGACCAAAGTGGCGCCTGAATTGATTCCAAATTTTCAGTGTGGATTTGACAATAACACTCTTAGAATAAGGGGTAAGAGAAAAACGAATAGGGGCATGAATAAGAGCAGTTAATGAGGCAGGCCTTACTGAGGAAGATTCCATCTCAATCCATGTTGGACGTAAAGGAGATTTCTCCAACATTAGCCAATGTTGCAAAATTCTAAGATTGGCTGCCCAGTAATAAAACCTAAAGTTAGGTAGGGCTAACCCACCCTGAGGTCTGGGTCTTTGTAACAATGTTTTACTGATCCTGGGAACTTTTTTATTCCAAATAAATTCTGAGATCATGCGATCAATTTTATCAAAAAAAGAGAGGGGGAGAAAAATGGGCAGGCACTGGACAAGATAAGAGAATTTTGGGAGAGAATTCATCTTGACACAGTTAACACGTGCAGCAAGAGATAAAGGCAATAGAGACCACCGTTCAAAGTCCTCCTGGAAGCGAGTCAGTAAAGTGCCAAAATTACATTTGAATAAATCTTCAAACTTGTCTGTAATCTGAATACCAAGGTATTTAAAACCATTTAGAGCTATTTTGAATGGAAAATTGCTCAGCGGGTAATTACTAGAGGCGTTCATCGCCAGGTACCTGGCGATGCGATTACACATCGTTTCCGAGGGTCACGATGCGATTAATCCCGATTAATCCCGATTAATTGGGCTACGTTACGATTCGATTAATCCCGATTGATCCCGATTAATCACTCACTGTTAATCACTCAGTCACTGTGTGACTAATAAACAAAGTGCTTTCTAATGATTATGAATATATATATTCTTTCACAGTGCACGTTTTTAACTCAAATCTTTGCTTCTGGGGGGGTCCATAGAAGAAAATATTTTCAGATGGGTGTCTGTGGCCAAATACAGAACAGTAATAAGCAGTTTTCTTAAAAAAAAAAAGAATGAGTTTGTACAAGCATACAATAAATATATATTAATAATGACATAAGATGTCATGTCATAGAAATACATGGGCAGGATTTCGGTTGAGGTCAGCAGCACTCTGCCAAATTGCCTTTATTCTTTGTTAGGACAAAAAAGGTGCTTTTCTTTGTTTCCTTATTCAGGGATTTCATTTTCCGTTACTGAAGTGTCATTAAGGAAACTTTGGGGTAGTTATTGAGACTATTATGTTGCACCTTTCTGTTTGTTTGCACACATTAAGGAGCATTTGGTTTAAAGTATTTTACAAGTGTATGGCAACATTTTGGATTCTATGATGTTGAGGGGACACGGGAACTCGATACAACTCACAACGTGTACAAGACCATATTGCCCACTGACATCCAGAGATGCAGTCAAGACAACCATCCCGATCCCGAACACACGGACAGCTGCCCATGCACTCAGAAAAGGCGACTAGAATTACGAAGTCCATCGGCACTTTTATTGCAAAGGATTTACGTTCACATTCGGTCGTGGGGAGCGACGGATTCCGGGCCATGTTAGCACTTTGGAGCCACACTACATCGTCCCATCTCGGCCACATTTCACAGGCGGTCGATGGTGTGAGTTTTATCGAGTTCTCGTGTCCCCTCAACCTCATACAATCCAAAATGTTCCCTTTCTGTCATCTTTTTTCTCTTCCCCTCCGCGTTGGTAACTCGTTCTGTTTTGGTTGTTGAAAGCTAAAGCGTGTGCGAGCGCTGTGTGCGTCACTCTAAACGGTCCGGTACGACGACGCAGCGCAGTCGCAGATTAGTTCCGCCCTTTTGCTCCGGTAAAAAAAATACATTAAATAATCGATGTTTGACATTTGTGCATCGATGAATTATCGCCCATGATGGCATCGCGATTAATTGACTAATCGATTTTTTTCCCCACCACTAGTAATTACGTGCGGCTGCGTTTAATGGGAGTAACTCACTTTTATCGAGATTCAGCTTATAGCCAGAGATGGGGCCAAATGAGGAGAAAATATCAAGTACCGCCGGAATGGACGTAGATATGTCAGAAATATACAAAAGTAAATCATCTGCATAAAGGGATGTCCGCTGTTCAGTGCCATTTCTAACTATACCAGTTATGCGAGGACTTGATCGAAGTGCAATAGCCAACGGTTCGATGGCGATATCAAACAGAAGTGGACTCAAATTACAGCCCTGCCTGGTCGAGCGATATAGGGGGAATTGTGCTGAACGGGTATTATTGGTCCTTACTGATGCAGTAGGAGATGTATAAAGCAGTTTCACCCAAGACACAAAGTTGTCCCCAAATCCAAACTTCTCCAATGTACTAAAGAGGTACCCCCATTCCACATGGTCAAACGCTTTGGCTGCGTCGAGCGAGATAACAACCTCCGGACTAGCTGAGGGGGCGGGGCTATATAGAACGTTAAAGAGACGCCTGATGTTAAAAAATGAATATCGATTCTGAACAAACCCCGTCTGATCCTGCGAAATTATGGTTGGAAGAACAGATTCAAGGCGCATAGCTAAGAGCTTGGACAAAAGCTTTAGGTCCACAGATAGCAAGCTAATAGGACGATAGCTAGTACAAGACAAGGGGTCCTTGTCTTTCTTCAATAATACTGAAATTGAAGCTTGGGTGAGGGATGGTGGTAAACTGTGTGAATTAAATGATTCCGTATACATATCAATTAGAATAGGTGCTAATTTCTCAAAGAATTTCTTATAAAATTCAACTGGATAACCATCTAAACCTGGGCATTTTCCTGTTTGCATACCACTAGCAGCTCTTCTAAGCTCATCAATACTGACCGGCCCATCCAGCTTCCGAGCTACCTCTGGACTCAATTTGGGGATGTCCAATAAATTGAAAAAATTATCATAAGCAGAGGGATCAGTGGTTTGCTCAGATGTATACAGGGAAGTATAAAATTGTTTAAATTGTTCGTTGATCTGCTTAGGATCTGTTGTTACACCAGTAGGAGTCCGAACTTGTGGGATCTGATGGGAGGCAGAGGCCTGTCGTAACTGATGAGCCAGTAGTTTGCTAGCCTTATCCCCATGTTCATAATAATTAGATCTAGATTTAAGTAATAAGTCCTCTACGTGGGCAGAGGAGATTATGTCAAATTTAGCTTGGAGAGAAATACGTTCTTTATAAAGATCAGGTGAGGGTTGAGTAGAATGTATACTATCCAATTGACTTATTTGTTTAGCCAAACTACACATTTGCTGCTTCCTAAATTTACTCTCAAATGCGCTATACGAAATTATTTCACCTCTTAAATATGCCTTTAATGTCTCCCATAGTAGGGATGCTGAAATCCCAGGCGTCTGATTGATCGAAATAAATAAATCTATTTGGCTATTAACAAAGTTTACAAAAGTTTCACTGGACAATAGACGACTATTTAGGCGCCAGGGGGGAGGTGTATTATCATATTCTCGAAAATGCAGTTCAAGAACCACTGGAGCGTGGTCCGATAGTACTATTGCTTCATAGTTGCAAGAGTGTAACATTGGAGCCAATCGGTTATCCATCAGAAAGTAATCAATACGGGAATACGATTGATGGACAGGGGAAAAAAAGCTGTATTGTTTACCAAGTGGGTTCAAAAAGCGCCAGGGATCTAGGACATTGAACTCATTCATAAAAGCCTGAATGACTTTGGCGGACCTCGAGGGCACACTAGTTCTGGAAGATGATCTATCCAACTCTGGGTTAATCCAGGAGTTAAAATCTCCCCCCAATAGGAGGTAGTGTGTCGACATATCAGGTATTTTAGTAAACAATGTTTGAAAAAAGTTCTCATTATCCCAATTTGGACCATATACATTAGCCAGGATGACTGGGGTGTTGTATAACGTTCCTGTAACAAACACAAATCGTCCACCTGGATCTGAAACAACATCGGAGGAAATGAAACCAATAGATTTATGAATCAAAATGGCCACCCCTCTAGATTTTGATTGGAATGATGAATGATAAACCTGGCCAACCCATCTCCGCCGTAATTTCACATGACTGGTACCTTTCAAATGGGTCTCCTGCAAGAAAGCAATACCTACATTCAGATGTTGAAGGTGATGAATCACCTTGGAGCATTTCAGTGGTTGATTTAGACCTCTGCAGTTCCAGCTACAGAACTTGAGCATACCTCCCGACTGCGGCACAGCTCTAGGTTGGGTCATACAGCAAACACAGGGATGAAAAATGCCTGAGAACACATGCTGGATGCAAAGCACATAAAATACAATATAACAAGACAGGGCGACCAAGCCAAGAGGACAAACAAACAACAAAACAAATAACCCTCCCTACCCCCCACCCCCTCCCTCCCTACGCTGAAGCATCCCCATTAAAGAGACACGCGCAAAATGACTGCTATAACCCTTACAAAAGCCAACCTATGGCGGTGCGTTGGTAACGGGGATCGATGAAGTGTCCAGCGAACCCCACCCGACCCCCCTTCAATTGAAAGAACAAAAATAAAAACGGCTTGTATAAAAATAATGAATTAGAATACATGACCAAAATTAAAACAGTGATGCGAGGTTGAAACTAAAGCGGTTAAAAAATAGGTTACTCACTTGTCAAGTTGTCGGTAAGCTTTGCCTTGGGCTCGATTGGCCTATGGAATTTCTCAGGGTGTTTTTTCTTATTCCATTTTTTACAAGTTACTCACTTGTACGTAAGCTTTGCCTTGGGCTCGATTTCCCTATGGAATTTCTCATGGTGTCTTTTAATGTTGGCCTGTAATTACATGACCAAAATTAAAACAGTGATGCGAGGTTGAAACTAAAGCGGTTAAAAAATAGGTTACTCACTTGTCAAGTTGTCGGTAAGCTTTGCCTTGGGCTCGATTGGCCTATGGAATTTCTCAGGGTGTTTTTTCTTATTCCATTTTTTACAAGTTACTCACTTGTACGTAAGCTTTGCCTTGGGCTCGATTTCCCTATGGAATTTCTCATGGTGTCTTTTAATGTTGGCCTGTAATTACATGACCAAAATTAAAACAGTGATGCGAGGTTGAAACTAAAGCGGTTAAAAAAATGGCTTCAATATACAGGTTACTCACTTGTCAAGTTGTCGGTAAGCTTTGCCTTGGGCTCGATTGGCCTATGGAATTTCTCAGGGTGTTTTTTCTTATTCCATTTTTTACAAGTTACTCACTTGTACGTAAGCTTTGCCTTGGGCTCGATTTCCCTATGGAATTTCTCATGGTGTTTTTTCTTAATCCATTTTTTCCTAAAAAATAAAGATACTGGTTAAATATGTATTGCTATCTTATATTATTTATGTGTTTATATGAGATAGCAAGAAGAACAGAATATGAATAGAATGGATAGAATACTTTATTGACAAAATGGCAATGATAAAACCGCAGCGCCAAATGCAACACAAATGTGGTCCATTGTGGTCCATTAAAACAACACAAACAATAATAAATACTAATATAGACAGTTAAGAATGGAAAAGATAAGATATGACGTTTCTCTTAAAACGAAAGTATTTGACAGAATGTGGCAACCGTTTTTTTCTCACCTATCTTTAACAGGCTGAAGTATGTATGCACATAAATGTTTTATTTAATTCTTTATTTTCTAAAAAACTCTTAACTGTGATCTATTGTATAGTATTATTTTCATTTGTGTATGTTTTGTTTCTGTGCTAAATGTATATTTTTTTCTTTCCTTTGAATGGGGGGGTGGGAAGGGTTTGTGTATGTGATTGTTTGTAAAGTATGTATTGTCTTTAAACCTGAAAATGTATAAATAAAATTGTTAAAAAAGAACCTTATAGGACAAGCAACTCAACAAAGAAAGAGCAGCCATGGGGCAGTCCAGCCAGGTCACTGAAATGTTTATCTTGAGCCATGATTTCAGATCAGTCTTAAACTTTAGAAGCATAAGGCATTGAGTTTAGTTTTTCCTTCCTGTTTTACAGATTGAGGCCAAGAAGTGAGTTACTAAATGTCCATCCCTATTATGCTACTTTTACAGTGTCAGTCGGCTAGTTGAACTACCATTTAAAAATGTTTTTCAAGATAGCAAAATATGGCAAAGACATTTAGGGATAATGGGTAAGGCATGCCCAAGATAGGGCCTAACATATGCAATAATATCTTACACATACTAGCCCTACTGGGCTAGAATGGCTACAGATGTACATTCTGACTGAGTGTCTGAGACTGAGAGTACAGACAGGTCTAAGTGGGATAATGTAGCATTTGTCCATTCCTGACATTTCAATTGTTTGTTTTTATTCCATGGATGATCTCATGGATGATCTCTGTGCTTTATCCTTATAAATTGCACCCTTCTGGGACAGCTTTTTCTGTCAACACCAAGTTCTTTACCAAACATAGCTGATCTGCAAGCCCATGCTTGTAGATCAGCTATGTTTGGTAAAGAACTTGGTATTGGTCAGGAGAGGGCGGTATTGACCATTGTGAATGTTTTTATGACAAAACACCTCCTGCAATTAGGGGAATTGTATTGTTAAAAAACATTAACAATACAATTCCAGTATGGGGGTCCCTTCCTAGCACAAATATTTTCAGATGAGGGTCCGTAGGGAAATACATATTAATTTGGGGGTCCTTGACATAAAAAGTTTGAGATTCACTGGTGATTACGGTAATTTATGATTAATTGTATTATTCATTCAGATAAGGGATTCGCATGTCTTAATGACTGTTGGTAGGGCGTTCCACATTTTGGTGGCATAGGAGCGAAATTAATTTGGTCCATTGTTTCTGAATGTAGCGAATATTGTGGACCGCCATTGCAAGATGCTGTACTCTTTCGTCAACCCTAATTAAGCCACGAGGTGGGTTCGGGGAGTGAGACCTATAGCCTGACCAGTTTGTTTTGGGAAGTCTGGAGCCTAAACTTTTAAATGTCGCTTAATTAATTTGATACCACAATATGAATATGTGAAGTATTCGAGAAAGGAGAACCGATGCATCAAAGAAATAAAGCCTGCGTTTAAAACTGCTGCGATTCGGTTTACTAGACATCGCCAATTCAATCAAATGTACAGCCATTTACACATTTTGAACAATCTCAACTTTATTTGTACTCACTTTCTATCTTCCTTCCAGATTAATGTGTAATCCTCTTCTTCCCAATCTTCCATGGCGAGGCGTCGAGTAGTCCGGTATTCTCTTCCATGATCCTGACTGAGTTTAGACTGTATTAACTACAAACACATCCAAAAAAGAGAAATCACAGGTATAAACACGTCATTTCACATATAAAAAGACAGAAAGTTAGTTAGTGTAACGTAAAAACATCAACCTAGCTATACCGTGTTTCAAGTTGAGACCGTCTCTGACGGTTGAGTACAGCTGTCTGTCGTACTGTCCACATGTCCAGTGTAGGCCTATCTCAATTTTAATTCATCATTAACGTCAAACGTCACGGCTGCACCATATATCATAATCACACAGGCTGGAACGCACCTCGCAGATTATATAATCATACATACGTGTGGCTAATGTATAATATTCTTTACTGATGTGTTTGTTGTTGTCTCTATAATATTAACTTGCACTTCCAGATACAGTGATACAGCATTTGTTGTAACAACTTTGTTGTATTAAAGTGTGCCTAATTTATATAATACATCTTTATAAGATTTAATATAGCAGTGTAACAGAGTTTAGTGGGTTCCACTTGCTCCATCAGTAATGACATTTCTTATTGGTTAGTGGGCGGCACCCATTGAATAACACTGGTGTCCACGTTTAGAGCGAGAGAGCGAGAGAGAGAGAGAGAGAGAGAGAGAGAGAGAGTCAACAGTGTCGAACGACTCTTCTCTTCCGACAGAGAGAGAGAGAGAGAGAGAGAGAGAGAGAGTGAGTCAACAGTGTCGAACGACTCTTCTCTTCCGACTGGAAGGGGATAGGCCTACTCTACTCTATTGGAACATTAGCCTTGGCAGTCCAACGGAATTAAGAGGACTGGAGTCTGGAACATACAACATAGGCTACCTGACTGGCTGCAGTCAACGTAGCACACCGATCGAGTGGAAAAAGTTGGAAAAGAGTGGAGATAATTTGACCAAATACACGTTTTCTGCCATAACTTCATGAATGAAACTAAAGTTGACAACTTGTCTGTGACAAGAGATGCTGACCCAAGTCTGGGTCTGCAGCTGACCCAGGCTGCAGACTTGGATCAGCTGTGTGTGTGTGTGTGTGTGTGTGTGTGTGTGTGTTGTATTTAACAGGCCAGGACCTGGAGCCAGTGATCCAGACTTCCTTTAACTCCTGTCCTGAGTCTCTTGAACCCAAACCCATCTGTCAAGAAATCACCATTCTCAGTTCCAGCACACAAAAAGGTATGCAGAGGCATAGGGATTTAATGTACTTGGTGACGTGGACCTAAACATTATTATTGAAATGCATTGTTAATATTTACATGGACGTGCTGACCATACTGACCTGGTGGATAATGTACTCAATCTTTTTAGTTTTAACAAAAGTACCAATACTGCAATATAGAAGTACTCTGTTCCAATTAAAAGTCTGGAATTCAAAATGTACTTGAGTAAAACTACAAAAGTAGTGACATCAAAATGTACTTAAAGTACGAAAAGTAAAATACCCATTACGCAGAATGTCCCGTTTAAGGTTTTCAAATGTATAAAAATATGTTGCAGATAGCAGATAATAGATGAAAATAAATTATATCTATTTTGTAATGCTGTATCTATTCACCAAATACCGTGCTGTATTTACCTTGAAAATTAGTGAGTAGCCCTTTAAATCCTGAATGACAGTCACTGTACCATAACAAATAGAAAGACCTTAAAAATGATTTGGACGCAGACGAATAAAGTTCTGAGAAAAGTTTCAGGTTTTAACAATTACTTTTAGTAGGTATAAAGTCAATTTACATAGATAATGTGCTACAGCTACATGGTTCAGATGATAGTATTTACATCCATAATAATTTAGTATTCAAATTGTTCCAAGATGGATTCGAACTGAACCATCCTCTTCACAGTATGTTCCAGGCATTAATAGTGAAGATGACGTCAGTTTTGTTGATATAAAGTTAATTGGCTTGAGATAGTTCATATCCGCAATATCCCACGGTGGCGCTGGTTGTCGAGCGCTCATTGGACCAGCATAGTGACGTAGACTTCATCTCCTCTGTCCCATCTCTTTTCTCACTAGGCCAAGGTCAAGTACATAGTAGTAGACCTCTCATTATTTGGGGCTGGAGGCAGACAGCATGGAGACCGAATCAAGGAGTTAACAAGATATAAGATATTAAATCTGAATGTGGCGTCAGGAAATCCATAATATAAATATGATAAAGGATAAGATGAACAACCCTGTGTAAACTAAGGGTAAAATGATAAAAAATGCAAGATGACCAAATATGACCTATATGGAACACGGTCTGGGCTAAAGTTCTGTCTGTGCTGACCAACAGAATATGATGGAGTGGCCAATCTTGACATGACGTGTAAATGTGATGTCAGAATTTATCTAACAGCAGATCTACGACGCATTGTGCAGATCTACAAGCTCTCAATGCGTAGCATTGCAATGCATTGTGAGCGTGTAGATCGATTGGAGATTGTGTTTATAGCATGTGCACTTGCAGTTTCGGCAACTCGAAAGCAAACACATTTTATTTACCTTCCAATACCTGGCATATTCACCGATACCGATATGACCCAATATGACAAATAAGGCCCGATACCGATACTTTTCCGATACGATACAGTATCGGGACACCGTGGCTCTGAAAAAGGCAAATAAATGGGGAATTTTCTACAATAACTATACTATGAAACTGGTCAAACATTGGCCAAATTGTCAATATAAGAAAGAGAAAACAAATCTACAAGCTCACAACCTCGGCTATTTTCACAATATTTATCTAGTCTAACAACATGTAATGCCACAACTCCTACAATTTCAAGTGCTTATCGTGGTGGAAGTTCTCCATGCAGTTCAAATAGGATTATTTTTGGGGTCACGGCTTCAAAACTACTAGCTGCTGAACTTGAAAAAATTAGTCATGCTGTATAGGCAGAGGTCCAGCATGGACTGCATGTTCGTGAGAAGGATAGTGTCCTTGTACTTGGTTATCTGTGAGCGTGACTCCCCTGTCCACGACCACATGGTACACTGTTTCCACTTTGGCTTCATCACATAGACATGTACCAGTAGCATTTGACAAAGAAGAGGACCTAAACATATTTCGGCCCAAAGCAGCAGTGACTGTTTCATCTGTCTGCGTCTGTTGTGCATCCATGGCAATATCTTCACAAATACAAATGGAGGAGTCAGAGTCATAAAACATGTATTTGTGTTGGGGCCTCTTATGGCAGACGCCTCTACAGACGACCAATGCCCTGAGTATCCAGTCCAAGCCCTGCTTGATGATGACAGAGATGGCATTGAAGAGGGAGTAGGTACAGCAGACTCCCAGGAGCATCAGCAGACAGTTGGCCACCTGGTACCCTCTGCTGTCCTCGTGGCGATGTCTCTGGCCACTCACAAAGTCCCCAAAGCCCACCGTGCTGAAGGCCACGAAGCAGAAATATAATGACTCCGTGTAACTCCACCCCTCCATTGGCGAGTAGAGGGCGGCGGCGCCACACGCCACCACCAGGACCAGAGTGAGGAGAATGAGAGTGACGTGATGCACGGAGGGCTTCCAGTCCTTGGTTCCTCCTCCACCATCGTGGGCTCTACTGCCCACCTCACGTTGAGTCTGACCACCTGTCCGGAGCCTGTCCGCCTGTCCTGTTCTCCTTGCGTGGCACCAGTGCATGAGAAGGCCCAGGAGAGTAATGACTCGCTCCAGGAAGAGATTGAAGAAGAGTAATGTCGCCGAGCACCCCAGTAGGCCGTAGAAAACAAGCAGTACTTTTCCCACGGTGGTGGACGGTGCTGTCATTCCGAAACCTATCAGAGAGATGTCAGGTTATAAAGCCTTGAGGCGACCTGTTGAAACATGGTTTACGTTGCTTTTTTCAGAAACTGTGAGTTTTAACACCTTTAGTACCGATCGGACTTCGCGACATAATCTTAGTCAGGAAAAGACGGCTTTGTCTGTCAAGGCCTTTATATATTTCAATACAATTTAATTGAAATATATTAAAAAGTTTAGTTTTCCATAAAATTATTCAATTATACCTGGCAAAATGCCAATTGAAGGAATAAACAGAGAGGTGTTGGGGTGAATGCAGAGAGATTTGAAGCAGGGATGGGACGATGTGAAGATTTCACGGCATGATCGTGTTGTGGCCAAAATAATTGCGATTAGCGCTGTTATTGGGGGCTGTAGAGAGCTGCAGAATTCTCAGCCTCAAGGTAATTGGTCTACTCTAGTCTAGTTTCCTTATTATCTCACTTTATAATTATGTTAACACATACACCATAAAGTCAGCGCCCTCTGTAAATATGCAACTTGTTGTAACAAGGAAATTGATCCATATTTGATGCACTTGCTCTCTCTGTTACCACGGTGACAGAGAGACAGAAGTGTATAAGAATAGATGGGCAGTAAATGCGATTGCCTAACGTGTTTTGATCATTTCTGTTTTTCAAGATTGGTTTCATCACTTGCAGATGTTTCAGATGTAAAACAGACACTCGATGACCTCTGCTGTTTTCCAAATTAAAACACCTCCCTCCTCTCTCTCTCTCTCCATCGCTCCCTCTCTCCTTTTTTCTTTGAGATTATGAGTCACAGACACTTAAAAACGTGTGTGATCACTCACCAATGGTGGAGACCACTGTTCCCACAAAGTAGAAGGCTCCGTAGAAGTCCCACAGTGCCCTGCGTTGCTCCACCCGGATGCCTGCGCGGTTGGCCTCCTCATAGTGGCGCAGCAGAGAGCTCAGGTCATCGGCGGTGATGTTGTGCTCCCGGCGGAAGTCCTTTCGCCTCTGATCCCAGAGCTGGTAGGCCTGTAGCTCCGCTGCGCGCTCCAAGAAGGAGAAGGTGGCGGCGCCTGCCAACATGTAGAGGGCAATGAGCACACCGAGAAGACAGAAACGAACCGTTTCCCTGGTGGGCCGAGGGACAATAAGAGACATTATTGCAACAAAAGGCCTCCTTCCTCAATCCCATCTGTAGAAGGTATTAGACCTCTGCTCTGTAAAACAAGCTCAATGATATAATGAGCTATATGTAATATTTTCTATAGTTATTAGTGATTCTTATCCGAATATTGCCTGGGTGGTCATTGTGAGCTCCTGTCCAACCTGTCTCCTAGTCTGTTGCTTCATGGTGTGACAATAACAGTGACTTTAATGATCTGTCTGCTTACCTTATCTCTTGTTTACTAATCCCCTTTTACTGTAGGCTACCTTTATGAGCCCCCCACCAGCACGCACGCAAGCAAGCAAGCACGCACGCACGCACACGGCACACCCGAGATTGGCTTCAGTTGTTATAACAAATAGTTTGGAAAAAAAGGGGGAAAAAGCATATATATCATGATTTATTGGGAGAAATATCGACTACCTGGCCAATCAGATTGGCTAAAACAAATCCTTTGTCGGGGACAGCCCTACTTGGGGGATGAATTCCATAAATAATGTATTTATTTTTCCAGAATTATATGTATTCGGTCACCATCTGAGAATATGTTGTTCCAGGAATTAACCCCCCTAGAAGCAAAGCTTTGAGTTAAAAACGTTTTCTCTGAAAGAATATACCGGTGTATATATATACAGTATATTTGAGGATTTGCAAATGTCTGCGCACGCCACTGCACTTGCCCAATAGCCCTGGCATTGGCATAAACAAAAGGTGAACGGTCACCTGTGTGTGTGTGTGTGTGTGTGTGTGTGTGTTGGGAGAGGAGAGGGAATTATAAAAGGTAGATTTTCAGTTGAGGTTGATCCATGATTTGGGTCCCCCCCACCACCACATGGTGGCGGTAATGCACCGAAAACTGGTTGCTAACTTCCGTAAAATATAAAGAAGTAGAAGAAGATCAAACGTATGCTCCGTCGCACCACGGTGTCGCGCGCTGAAAATAGCAGACATACAAGCTCACAGTCACAACCATAGAGTAATAAAAGGATAGAGTCACAACAACAACTCAGCTTGTAGCTCGGCGCTCGATCGTTGTCACAGTTGTGCGACGAACTAGAGATTTGTAAAGTTTGCAGCATGGTTTGCAGAACAGGCTGAGGCAGCATCGCCAAGCTGACAGAACAGAACCACAACATTGTGAAGTGGAGTCAAGCAACTGAAGCAACTATGGCAAGCGGGATCATCACGGTTGGTTATGTTTGGACTTTTTTGGGGGGGGGGACAATAAATCAAAAGTGTATGTTAGACAGTCGCCTAGTCGGATCACCATGCAGATTACATGGCCTAAATCAGCACTGTGTTTTGTCATGTCCACTTTGTCCAGAGTCTCAACACAACCGTTTATTATGTTATTTTACAGCAGTATGTGCCTCCATTGACAAGCTTTATGTTGATGCTGATCTTCCTATTCCAGCAGCAATTGGCACCTGCCCACAGAGCCTAGAACTACACAGTGATGATTTAGGCCATGTTATGTGCATGGTGTTGGTCCACTGACAGTGAAAAGTTAACAACGGTTTCAGCCATCTTTTTAGAGTGGATTGTGCTTCAGTATGTTGACAAGCTTCATATTCTAATTCATGGAGATGCTAACACCTCAACAGTGCCACAGGCTGATCACCTCCATGCCACGCCCCATTGATGAAATAATTTCTTCAAAAGTAGCCCAGACCAAGTATTAACTACTGCATACATTAATATACTTTCGTAAAATATTCAAATTCATTAATAAGATTAGATTTTTATGAGCTGTACGCCATAATCATCAAGATTAAAACAAAAAAGGGTTTAAATACACTCTATGCACAATTAATTGAGAATATATGAAAGTTTCACTTTTTCAATTATATTACAGAAGAAAATGAACTTTTACAAAATATTCTAATTCAGTGAGATGGAGCTGTATATACAGTTAATATGTGCGTGTGTGTGTGTGTGTGTGTTAGGTTGTGCACAGCTGATGGAAAAACAACCATGCTGTTTTCATGCTCAGACCCAGACACACACACACACACACACACACACACACACAGAGAGCTCTGAAAGGGAGTTAATAGGAGACAGTTTTTGATCCTGCTACACATTCAAATTACTTCAGCATTTGTCTTGTTCAGGTTGTTGTCTCTGGGCACACAAACACATTCCAATTTAAATCAAGTGTAAGTTTGTTTTTGGCAATAAATGTTTTATTTATTTATTCAATTATTGAAGTCTATGCCATAGACTCTATGGGTCGCACTAGGCACTAGGCATAGATGGCGTATGGCTTCATATTCAGGTCCATTAACTTACCTAGTTGGTTAACCTCATCTCAATCACCACACATAACCTGTCCTATAGTTTTAATAGTATAGTTTCAGCTGTCTACCATTTATCTCATGGCCATGTATCCGGGCCATGGAGCCGCAACCACAGATCCCATAGCCTGGCATCCAAGCTACAGTACATGTAAACCCGAGTGTACGCTTTGATCTCGCCGCAAAGCGGGTGCCTATATGGGCTATAGTTCCAAACATTGCTCCTATGGCTGGAACTATCCCATTGAGGTAGAATGAGCACTCCCACATTCCATTGGTTACAATGAGAGTCAACGCTAGTGTCGCCACTCTCTCAACTATATTACTCTGGTGTAGACTTGCCACAAATGCAGCGCAGCTTACATTTTATTAGTAGGATAGACACTGTGCAAGGTCCAAAGGGTATGATGATGAAATGCCATCACTGATTGTTATACTTTTCACTTACACATTATTTTGTGCACTTTTCCCAATCCACTTGCAGAGAGAATCGACCTTGAAAACCCCGGTGGCTGTGCTTCGGCTCCCCAGAGGACCTGACCCCCACAGCCGGGGCTTCGAACCCAACTCGCCCCGCTTCATCGCCCTCGGTCCGACGTCCATCTCGACGTCCGCCGGATCGAAGACGGACGGCGCGCGCCGGCAGGAGGAGCAGCGTGCGCGGTCCTCCCTGAGGGAGAACTTTCTGAGATGTCTCATTTCCATGACCAGCAAGCAGGTCCAGTTCCACATGCACGAGAAGGTGAAGGTGGTGGCGACCTTCGGCGCGTCGGACATCGACGTGCTGAACTTCCAGGTGTCGGCTCTGCAGACGCCCATCGGCGTGCAGAAAGACGCGCTGATCCGCTGTCAGGACGTGATCTCGTGTTCTTTTCATGTGTGATGTTTTTCTGTTCAACTGGGACCCTTTTCCATTTCCACCCAGATCAAAAGTTGAACTAAGTTGAACTATTTTCAACTGCTTTAGCAGTTGAAAAATAGCAGATCTACAAGCTCATAGCGTGCCACAGAGTGGCGCGCTACGAGCTTGTGGGTCTGCTATTTTTGAAAAATTGTGAAAATGTGGCGCAAATTTGGAATATATATTCTTTCAGAGCGAAGTTTTGGCTTTTGTAGTATCGTCCTCAGTTCGAAATGGGTTAAGAAGCCTATTGTGATTTCCATGCTTCTTTGGATTTATTTTTTTAAAGATATATATTTTTTGGCTTTTGCCTTTATTGATAGGGTACAGTAATGTTTGGACAGGAAAGGCAGACGGGCTCGGGACTCGAACCCGCGACACACTGTCACAGGCCTAGGTGCCTGGACCGCTCGGCCCAGGCCAGCTTAGTTGGATTTCTAAAGCTAATTTCTGTTGGGTGGAGGGGTGATTATTAATGTGATATCACATAACCTGACACTGCATTGAAGGAGCTGGCTGACACTTAACCAGCAGTTCCATTTTCCAGCACTGGGGGGAGCTATACACCAATAATGTAGTAAGGAGACCTTGAGGCTTCACTGTTGGCTCCCCATCATAAAGCCTGCTGGAAGTACTGTTCAAATTACAGCAGTGCTTCCCAAACCTTTTCATGTCAAGGACCCCCAAATTGACACTAATCAGCCCGCGGACCCCCATTTGAAAAGATATGCCAGGGACCCCCATAAGAGAATATTTTTACGGCTCTAGCAGTGATTCTCAACCCGTTTAATTTCAAGAACCCCCAGTTTGACATGCATTAGGCTACGGATCCTCATTTAATGGCATTTATATCTCCGGGCCCCCCAAATTTACATTGTAAAATTGAGGTTAATTAAACTCCAGAGTGTACAAATTGTACTATCTATTTTACTAACCTATAATAGCTGGGGACCCCCTAGAACTGCCTCAAGGCCCCCTTGGGGTCCCCGGACCCCACTTTGGGAACCACTGAATTACAGTGATGAAACATGATCTTGCTATGATCTCAGTAATTGCTGTAACTTCATAACAGTATTCACTACATAGGATACATGTTCACTAAAAGTTATTAGTTGCTTTTGAACGTCTCAGGTCTTGTGCACCTGCTCTATCACTTTGGGAAGCTTCTGTTTTGGTCGTACTTTACTTATGTATGGTTTAAAGTTAGCAAATTGTGTTCATTTCTTTGCGTCTAGTTTTGAATAATAAAACTTTTTGTATTTAAATATTAATTGCAGTCTGTATTAATTCTAGAAAAGCATAAGAGGAAATATCCTCCTTAATGCAAAACTATATGCTAATATTTAGGCCTTCACATTATTAGTCCCTTTGTAACTATACTCTAAAGGCTGGAATTTAAATGTTGCAGCTTAATTTGAGTCATTTTTCAGCAGGTAAAATTAATGGTGAGAAGGTATGGATTTCCAACTTCAGGTCTACTTTGTCACAGACATCAGTTTAATAACCACCAGACAGGTCTAGTAGGCAGATATATTAACTATTATGACCTTACATGTATTGATGTAAGAGCCTAGTAGTCCCTCCATGTGCCAGAAGTGTACCTCCCAGCCCTGGCAGAGTAGTTCTGGAGTAGTTCCAACGGATTGTGTGCCCCTGGTTTTTCCCTAGTGGGACTGATTGAGGGTAGCTACTGGGACGTAAGTCGGGACTTGATCACTCCCGGCTGTGTCGCCTGAGTGAGGGGTATGATGTTGAGAGACCCGAAACCCCGTTGACCTCAGGATACATCACGTCCCAGGTTCATCCATGCGATGTTTTTTAGTTATGTTCTATCTGATATCAACTGTGCATCAGACTAATCGTAACCATTTGTCACTCAGGACAAAGTAACCCAACATCTTTAAGACTTATAATAGGGCAAGCGGTTGTCATTCAAATCTGGCTCCATAAATTGCATTAAATAAGACCGAGACTAATCAGCATTTGGAACCGGTCTTATTACAGGACGACGGCATCAATAATATTTAATCTTGCTAAAAGGTGTATTTTGTGTGTTCCCAATAAGTCATTTTATTTGAGTGCCATTAGGCGGCCGTACCACCGTGGTGTTTGTGTCTCTTTCTGTACCTGAATGATCTGATGACCACTCACTGAAGACAGTCATCAGTGAGACGGTGACTCATCCGCTCTGCCTCCCTCCCTCCCTCGCCGCCGCGCACTCCCTCGCTTTTCATCTTCAACCCCACTCCAAAATATGACTTAACCCATTTAGACCGCCGGAGGCCCATTCTACAAATGCCTTCTAAATCCTGACAGTTTTCTGAAAAACCCTATGTTTCTATGTAAGTCGTTCTCACACATTTTCATGTCGATTTTCATGTAATTGGCCCCCGGACCCCAATCTCAAAATATGTTGTTCCAAGGACCCCCCCGAAGCAAATATTTTCAAAAATAGAAGATCTACAAGGTCATAGCGTGGCACCGCTATGAGCTTGTAGATCTGCTAGCTTTCAATAGCTTAAAGTATAACATAATGCTTTAAAACACCAAAAGGTGTGTCCCGCCCCGAATGGTTTAAACCGTGTATGACGTCATTGGGTCTCTGTGATTCAATCAGGAAGCTCCTCAAGGACACTCAATGTTAATTTCATATACCCCCTGCACGCTATTTCACTATCTGGAGCCTTCTTTGGCTCCCTATAGTTCACATCCTCACTTACTTCTCTGATAGTATACACTAACTACTAGTATGCATTCCATACCAGGCTCCTCGTGAAAACGTTTTCCGTCACCACCATGGCTCGGAGTCGTTTGCTGCTGTTATTGCTGCATTAATTAATGAGGTGTACGTGTGTCCTTTTTGTCCAACTATGAATGATCACTTGGCATGAGAGGGAGTTGGATCCATGCTCGGTTAAATTGTAGCAGTGCATGGTTGGGGGCACAGTACACTGTCTCAATGTTATCTACTCTTACTGTTTCTCTTTCCTGGCGGTCTGCTTCTCCCTGATTCCAGTGGAAAAACATTCTTTACGTGTGTGTGTGTGTGTGTGTGTGTGTGTGTGTGTGTGTGTGTGTGTGTGTGTGTGTGTGTGTGTGTGTGTGTGTGTGTGTGTGTGTGTGTGTGTGTGTGTGTGTGTGTGTGTGTGTGTGTGTGTGTGTGTGTGTGTGTGTGTGTCATGGTGGTACAAGGAATCTGCCCTGTCTAACACCCACTGGCCAACAGGAAACACATTCCACTCCTTCCTGTTTGTGGCCTTCTCTCACTTCCTGTCAAGTGTCTGTGATAACTTACAAAAATACACGGCCACAGTCACTTCATCATCGCTTCGCTCTGCCCTCGCCCACAAATACAGCAGGACAAAAGAATGTACATGAATCCAACGGAGCTTAACAAGGCATTGCTGTGGATACAGTTCTATTACTATTTGCTCTCATATTCTGGGAATAATGTATAACCAGTAAGACGCCTGAGGGCGAGAAGCTTCCTCGCCCTTTTTAGGCGAGGTCGTAACCGCACGTGTGTGGGTGCACGCATCCGCCTGGGTGAGGGAAGACTGCTGGGCGAACGCTGCATGGTGCTTTGGCATGGGGGGGGTCAGATCAACATATGGAATGAATTCTGTACTGGCCATATACAGTATGGAGCATGTCTTGAGTGTACAGGGTTTGATGTGGTCACTGGTCAGATCAACATATGGAATGTCAGAACAGGTTAGCTCCATATATGGAGATCTAAGGGTGGGCAGTGTCTTTAGTGTACAGGGTTTGATGATGACCCAGGTAGGGCCGGCCCTTCATTTTCGGGCCTGTTGAGAACTAGTTTTCTGCCGGGTGCGGCTGTACGGCTGCCTACTAATAACCTTCTGGCAGGCCCGTCTAGAGTTTAAATGGATCAGTCAAAAGGGAGACATCGAAGAGGAAGGATGGATGGGGAAGGATCAACATATGGAATGTCAGAACAGGTCAGCTCCATATATGGAGATCTAAGGTTTGAGGTTTGAGGTCAGATCCAGGTCGGATGTAGAGTTGCTGCAGCCAATATTGATGACATCAGAGATCTCCATATACAGTATGGGCTTAATATTGTTGATGACGTCATGTGATGTCACGAGGCATGACCATATATGGTCATGCCTGGGGTGACCGACAGCCTGAGGGGAAATGCACGATTTCATAGTAAATGCGACCTGCGGTTGCAATAATCATGGGTAATATTCAATCAGATTGAAGCTATCTATCTCACACACAGATATATAATAGAAAAGGGTTGAGGCCAAATGAGGTCATTGACAATGTCATTGCATGCAAAGCATGCAATCTTATTTCAAAACAGATGATGGACAGGTATAGGTACTGTCCATCATTCAGACTACGAACATGAGTAAAGTGATGTGGGGGATTTCTACAAGAATGGGGCCTGGGACAGATTCTCATCCTTTTTACTGCCGTATTAGCCAAACATTGTGGAAATACTGGTGTGAAACGCATTCTTCTTGATAACCTGTATTTCTGTATACATTTCAAGACAGTCCAACTGGACACAACAAGTTTCTCTATTTTTGGCATATAGCAGGGGCGGACAATTTGTGGTGACACAGATAGAACACCCATTAATGTTTCCTAATAGAGAATTCAGAAAATATTTATATCAATTATTTTTACGCCTGGAACCAAGCCATCCAGACTCCCGGTGAATCATGACCATAAAACATTGGATTTTGTGTGTCAAAGAATATTTGAATACCGTATTTAATAAATAAATACCCTTTTTTTGCGTTATTATTAAAAAGAAAAATCACATAATCAAATGTTTTATGGTAGAAGAAAATGGCCGCCACTGCTATGCTCTATTATTATGATATTTACAGGTATGTGCCCATTGTTTAATGGTGCTGTTGATGGGACACACGAGGAATGGCTGAGTCACAGGCAGTCCTCTGGTTTGTTTAACTTGCAGCTATGAGAATGTTGGAGTAGCTCCAGTGATTGTGCGGCTCAGGCGCTGCGTAGCAGTCTCACTTCCCCAGCTCAAGTGCTCGTGGAGATAAAGACCCAGGCAGGGGGGAATGCCAGCCAGATATGCCACCGAGTGGCAGCCTGGTCCCCAAACCTACTGTACCGTGCCATGATTTGTTTTTGCTTAATGTAAGTCGCTCTGGATCAAGAGTACAGTACAGTACAGTACAGTCTAGTCTACTGTGAGGTATACAGCCGCCTCACGTGCCTGCATGCGTGTTCGTTTGGCTGTTCTTAAGCCTGCACACGGGTATGATATAATCATTGAGTCAAATACAGTATGGATTCATCATTGGTAAATAACACTTGAGTGGAGAATGATGGCCAATTCTGGAACCACACACATACATTGCAAGACGTATGTCTTGCAATGTGAACATTGCTGGAGGTGTGGAAGAGCCTTTTGGTGGCTGGACACCCTCTCCTCTATTTGCTGTCACTTGACTCGGGTGGCCTGGGCTGGTGGTGAAACTCTTCTCCACGGAATGTGGCTCATTCATATATCTAATGAATTGCATTTCTATAGCGCTTTTTCAAGTGCTCAAAGCGCTTTACAATGGTTCATTCATTCATACATTGGGAGGTGAGGCGGCGAACAGTCGACGCCAGAGTCCTCACTTCCCACATTCACACACCAATGGTGGCGAGCACACACCGGCCGACTCATTGGAGGCAATGTAGGGTTCAGTGTCTTGCCCAAGGACACTTCGACATGTGGACAGGAGGAGGAGGCGGGATTCGAACCACTGACCTCATGGATCATTGGACGACCTGCTCTACCTCCTGAGCCACAGCCGCCCCAAATATCGAGACTGTGTCTTCATGCAGTCTACTGGTTAGTGGTTACAGGGTTAGGGTTTTACTTTTCCAATGTAATAACGTGTAATGTACAGGTATAATATAATAGACCTGTAAAAACAACACAACATGGTTTGCTCTGACGTCATGAATAATGATGTCCTTTATTAAACATGACTTGACAGTTCACAAGTAAGCAATGCAGTATGACACGTTTCCAGACAGGTGTGTGTGGGGAAATAGCCACCACAGGATACCATTCCAGAAGTGAGTTAAACAACACAAAAGTATATGGAACGGACTCTCTGGCACAACCTAAATCCTACTTCATACCTTGTCTCATGGCGGTGCATGTCGCTCGTTTTTTATAAATAACATATTTTTCAAACTAACAACGATTTAGGCTTCGGTCTAGACAGGAAGACATACTGTATAAGAGGAGGTGGGAGGAGAAAAGGGAAGCACTAATTAGGGCGTGATTAAAGATATCTTCATTTATCTATACTTCAAAGTCCAGGCGGCCCCATGCGGTTTGACTCCCTTCCCCGAAGGAATAAACAGGAAGATGTGCTGCCGATACCGTTCAGTCTACCATTCTGATTATGAACCAGCAATATGGACTCTCACCGGATACATCCACCATCTCTGAAGACACAAACCTGACCAACCAGAAAACCTTATAGTCTCCAGACTGGAAATGCCAGCACAGCCAGTTTGGAGAGCAGATTTCGGGTGTGCTGTTTTGTAGGTGTGAGTAAAAATCCATACAGTATAAGCAAGGCCTGCATGCCAAATCTATGCCTTAGTTATAAGTCTACACGGAGAGTACATCCTTCTCCCATCCGGCCTTCGCTTGCGAGTCCCCCTGTGCCACAAAAAAACAAGCACAAACATTCCTTTGTCCCCGTCTCTATTTGCACACTACATGCGGCTGTGGGTAGATCTAGGAGATAACCTTATGATGATAAGCACTTTTTACTTTTTACTGTATTGGTCTCGTGCCTAATGTCTATGCACACGCACTTTATGACCCACTGTATCGCATAGCACTTTAACGCCTGCACTTTAATGGTTATGTGCACCTTTGTACTTTGGTATCTGCTATGTGAACTGTTTGTTTATTTGTACTGTCTCATTGTTTAATGTACTGTACTCTATGCTGCAACCCAATTTGCCCTTCGGGGACACTAAATAAACTTGGAAGTGGAAGCTGTGGAAGTCACCTTTCAAGATTCAACCCAATTAATAATCCTCCGGCTTTATTATATAATAAATTCATTATATAATTTTGAATGGCTTTAAGAAAGACAACTGTTAAACGGGGATTGTCATCCCTCTCAAACATCACACAAATCTTAGCTCGTACAATATTTCAAAAATGACAATACGTTTTATTGTTCATACTGTTCTGAAATTAGGCTACTTAATCCGTTGAGAGGAACATGCTTAATAATAAGTAAGTAACAATAATGTTTTTTGAAAGTGTTTATTTTTATTATTACAATTTACAATTACAATTTAGGCATTTAGCAGACGCTCTTAATCCAGAGCGACTTACATTAAGCAAGAACAAAAAGGCATGGGAATACATATTATTATTACGTTTCTTCATTTATTTTTCTCCCAAAATAGGGTTCAGGTTGAAAGTGGTGTTTGTGAATGAGGCAGTTAGGTAGTTGGATCGGGATGTGTCTATCTAACCCATTTAGGCCTGACGTTGAAAAAATATATAATTAAGTATTCTGAAAGAATATATATTATTCAAAGAGTTGTGCCGCATTTTCACGATTTTTCAAAAATAGCAGACCTACAATCTCGTAGCCCTATGAGCTCTCAGCTTGTAGATCTGCTATTTTTCAATAGCTAAAGTATAACATAATGCTTAGTTGCCACCAAAAGGCGTTCCCACGGTACAGAATGGTCTAAAGGGGAACTGTGCTGCTATGCATGCAGAGAGAGTTGAATGTCCACGCAGTTATTTAATCAGGGCTGAGATCACATTCCTGTGAAGGTTTATCTTCCTGCATGTGGTCATTAGAGTCTGTGGCACTGAGGAGGTCCAGCCTAAGTGTTCACTGTTCAGGCGCTTCCCACGAAACACAGGATAGTTCCAGACACCCACGTCCCTCCCTCCCACGTAGCCTCCATAATGACACCCTCGTCCCTCCCTCCCATATATCCTCCATAATAATGCAGTGATAGATTGTCTCTCTCTCTCTCCTATCCACTTGACTTTGAACTTGCTATGTAAATGTGCTAATCTTTTGCTGTCCTGCTACGATGCGTCAACCTCAAGTAAAATTCCTTGTGTATATAAAGCCAGTGGTTCCCAAACTTTTTTATGTCAAGGACCCCCAAATTGACACTAATATATATAAACTTTATTACAGGCTCGTGGCCCAAAAGGTAAGACAGTATACATCACATATACTGTACGAGAATACAAATAAAAATAAAATAAAAAATACAGTACATTTATCCAGCCCCACAGGTTACTACTCTAGGCGAGGCACTCATGCCAGTGTCCTCTGATGGTAGAAGTGTACCTTACAGAACTACGGCCAGGGTCTGTCATCTGTCTATTCAGGAGCGATCCAGTCTGCTCATGAATTTGAAATGTCAAGCCTACTCCAGCCAGTGAAGCATACAGTAGGCCTATAGGGGTTAACTTGTTAAATCATCAGTGAGCATGTAACCTCAATGCCACATAGTTACTGTAATCCTGTGAGATTTGGCAGAAGAGCCAGAGAGATGCAGATGGGGTGATATGCATTGCATGCATCTGTACAGAGTACAGAAACAAGGAGCAATGTGTGTGGCCTAAACCATATCACGCTGCGAGTTTATTCCTATCACCAGTTTTTTGTCACCTTCACGTTTATTTCCATTTATGTAAGGTTTATAAACCTGCAAATTTCAGAATCAGAATCAGCTGTAGTGTGTTGTCATATTCGTTTTTGTGCATGCATAGTTCCAATCGTGTTATTTTTTCCAAGAAAGGGGATATGCATGTCAGACTGGGGGGGACCTTGAAATTAAACGGGTTGAGAATCACTGCTAGAGCCGTAAAAAAATCTTCTCTTACGGGGGTCCCTGACATATCTTTTCAAATGGGGGTCTGTGGGCTAATTAGGGTTAATTTGGGGGTCCTTGACATGAAAAGGCCTGAAAAATACTGCCCTAGAAAGTAGACGCTCCAGTGAATTGGTAGTATTATTGGTATTATACCTGTAGCCTATAGAAGCCATTTGCTATGAGAGATGCTATTTTTATTTATGGAGCACAAATAACCATTTGAAAATAGAATATTTAAATTTCAAATACTGTCTCAGCATAAATTTTAAATGTATACACAACCCTTGGTTTTATGCATGCGTCGAGTCCATTCATTGGAGCACATGCAGCTGACAGCAAATCAGACTAGTTAGGGAGGGAAACTCATAACTGGGATTGAGCATTTGGTTTATATTTCTTTAAAAAAAATCATAACTTTTGACAGGAATGTGCTAGAGACTTACTTTTTTTTGGACAGACTCGTACATTTATGTGAATTGGCAGACACTCCCTAACCAGGCTTCAAGCGCGCTCTTTAAAACCCTCCCGTAGCCACGCCCCCTCCCTCTCCACACACGGGCTGCAAACTTGTTTGTTATAGTAAACAGAGTGAAAAATATAAACAACTTATAATGTAACTTTGCACTCCATGAAGTGGAGTAGTCTGGCGTGTTAGGAAGTGAAAACTGCTCAGTCACAACACTGTGTGACAGCTTGAAAGAGAAGTTATCTTCATAACAACAAACTGTTGGGTTTGTTTTCATTCTGCAGGTGAGTTAGCTACCAATGCTAAGTGAGCATTAACGTGCGTGTGTGTGTGTGAGAGAGAGGGAGGGGGGGGGGGTGAAATTAAATGAACAAACAAAGGTGCTTGAAGTGCTGTAAAGTGTTAGCTATAGTTAGCTAACACTGAGTTAGCTATACCTATGCTAAGCATACTGTGTGTGTGTGTGTGTGTGTGTGTGTGTGTGTGCGCGCGCGTGTGTGTGTGAGAGAGGGAGGGAGGGACTGGGTGTTGAAATAAAAAACAAAGGTGCATTAAGTGCTGTATGTGTGCATGTGGGTCCTATATATACATAAATAGAATAAATATATACAGACACAATGTTTTGTTTGGGGTGTCACAGGACCAAATCCTTGTATAAAACTGAATTCTTCTTAACTGTTTACCAATGATGGTTTAACCCATTCTGACCTGACATCAGATTCTAAAAATGTCTTCTAAATCCTGACAGTTTTCTGAAAAAGCTATGTTTCTGTGTCAGTCGTTGTTCGATTTTTCAAAAATAGCAGCTGCTATTTTTTAATAGCTAAAGCATAACATAATGCTATATCACCAAAAGGGGTTCCCGCACAAAATGGTACTGTAGGATAATTCGATGCTAGAAGGCTTTGTTACTTTTCTTTGTAGTTGTTACGTCCCCACCAAAGAGGTCCAGGTGTTATTTTCTGCAAAAGCGCATTATTGGCTATTTCCCCTACCATAAACCCCCAATGAATTGAATTGAATTGAATTGGGCATTGGGGTGTTGTGCTAATTTGCTTATTTCCATTGCTCAAATCATAATGTAAATAGTATCCCAAGCGGCACACTTTACTACTTATTTCGATGGAAATAAGCTAATTAGCACAAAAATCCAACCCCCGGTGGGCTTATATATGGGGAAATAGCCAATACTTATACTCAAAGCTTATATGGTCTCTCTCACAGGTACACGGGCCAGGGTGACGACCCCAGATCCCCGAGATCAGCTTCTTCTTAGCCCTGACATGCTGTGAATGCTGGACCCTAGCCCTGACATGCTGTGAATGCTGGACCCTATAGAGCCCTGAAATGCTGTGAATGCTGGACCCTATAGAGCCTATGCCCTAAACCCCTGACCACGACATGCTGTGAATGCTGGACCCTATGGAGCCTATGCCCTAAACCCCTGACCACGACATGCTGTGAATGCTGGACCCTATGGAGCCTATGCCCTAAACCCCTGACCAAGGCACTACAGCAGAATGCTTGCTATGTGCTGTGTAGTGCGAAACATCCAGACCAAGGCTGATCAGGCAGCCAGGATAATGAGGCTGGTTGGGGGCCATTGATACTGGGAGGAGAGTACTGCATGGCCGGCTAGCCAGCCAGATGTATGGAGGATGGAGATGAGATGACTGGAGTCTGGAGGAGCTGCTGGAGGTCTCATCATGAACTGGAGAGAGAGAGAGCCACAGTTTTCCCCTGGCATCACTACAACTATCTTATGAAGTCAAGTGGAAGAGTCGACAGCTCAAGGTATGAACTCTGTCTTTTGCTTCTTGGCTACTGCTTGTGTTTTTAATGCGTGTGATTCAAGCTGGTGTGCTATTGCTGTCATTTTGGGACCCATTGACCGGGTGGCAAATGGCAATGGAACTGGTTCTGGCTCTGGGGTTGAATGCTATAGTCATCATGTGAATCTAGAGTTGGTCTGTTGTGTTGTATCTGCTGTACAGTATGTGAGTTCCGTTGTTGTACCAGGGAACAGTATGTGTGTGTGTGTATGTGGCTCTTGATCACTTCAATAATCCCATGAGTGAATTTGCTATTTCCATTTGGTTGGAGATGGAGCTTTTGGGCTTTGACATAACAGCCATCAATTCCAATGGTTAATTTTCAATAGAAGACTGATTGACATTATTTGATGTACGTTGTTGCGTGGTCACTGAGGTTCGTTGTGAGTCGTTGTGACAGGGTGGCTGTATTGGTTCATGACTGGCATGGTGGCAAAGAATGTCCCTATGTAGGTCCTTTCTTTCTTTCTTTCTTTCTTTCTTTCTTTCTAGTCCATGGACTTTAATGTTTGTTTAGGGCACTAAATGGCAACGTAAGACATCATGTAAATAGTTGTATTTGCAAACTGGTTGTTGAGGTGTGTGGATTACAGACGCACACACACACACACACACACACACACACACACACACACACACGCACACACACACACACACACACACACACACACACACACACACACACTCTGTGCATTTATGTGGAAATAAAACCGTCACTGGCGTCACACGTGCGTCTGCTTTGATGTGTGTTGTAAAGCAGCAAACAGTACGTTTTTTTACAGCTGCTACTAAACAAAACATATTGTAAACACTTGCTAAATTGAACCTCAATCAAATGCTCGGCTAATATTATTAATTCTTACCTTAAACGTGAAAAAATGGTGAAGTGAAGACAAGTTGAAAGTTTGTGCAGGTGCTGTGAAAATGGCGTCTGATGTGAGGACACAGGAGGACTACTTGAAGGGGGAAAAGTTATTGAAGGGGCGTGTCCAGGTTTCCAAGGCTTAATTCTGTATATTTTACTGGATTCTGACCATTTTGTGTGGGTACAGAACAACATTGGTTGGAATTAAGTAAATGAGTCTATTTGAGAAATACATGCACACGTTCTTGTATTATTAACAAGAGATGATTCTCGAAAAAAGTGACATATTCTTGTACACAAAAAACGTAAATGTGTCTTGTTAATCATAACAGATTTAATCATTTTACATTTACTGTTCCTAATAACCATTTGCCCGTAAATTTTAATGCATTTTGACCATGGGGTTAACAAGAGATGATAATCAAAATACTTGACATATTCTTGTACACAAAAAACGTAAATGTGGCTTGTTAATCATAACAGATTGAATCATGTTTGTCAGATCCACTTATATGAGTGTAGAGAGGGGTGCAATAAGCTCTATAGGTTTACCTTAACATCCGTAGTACAATGGTGAAATTTACAGACCAACATGTTGGCTTGTAGCCTACATATAGCATTCTCCTCTGTCTAAACATGTCATTGTCATCCTCTAAGGTATCTGTTATAATATGCCCAAGATATTTTGTCATTTTGGACACACCCATAATTTGACCAGACAGATGAAAGGCAGGAAACTTAAGTTCCAGATCTTCTTTAGTTCTACATATGAGTATCATGCTCTTTTATTTTATTGAAATTTATTTATTGAAAAGATTTCCAGCACAGGATGAAATCCTCTACGCCAGACTCACAACAGACATAAATACATATTTAAAATTCACAAGTACATACATACATAAATACATTCGTATTCCTTTTTTTTTTTTTTTTTACCCTTTAAAAAACAACCAAGTTCATGTGGACCCGCCCTCTTTGTTTTTTTGTTTTTTTTGGTTTTTAGTTAGTTATACTTAGTACTTAGTTATACATAATACTCTTTCAAGTCCTGTATTTACTATTTACCAGTCTATGACCTTACAAGCCAGCCCTATAGTTATACAAAAAACCTTTTGTTGACCAAAATTTGTCAAGTCTATTCTTAAAAGTATTGACTGAAGGAGCCTGGACCACTTCCTCCGGAAGTGTATTCCATGCTCTGACAGCTCTAAGTGTAAAGAAATTCTTTCTCTTTTCTGAGTGACAATTTAGTGGTAAGAGTTTAAGAGAATTCCCTCTCAACTCATACCTGCTGTCCCAAAAATGGACAACAGGCTCGGCTGTAAAGTCATATATCTGGTGAACAAGTTTATAGACCTCGATCATATCTCCTCTGTGCCTCCTGTACACTAACGTTGGTAACTGTAAGTGTCTTAACCTTTCTTCATATGACCTTTCTTTCAACCCTGGTATTAGTTTAGTAGCCCTTCTCTGAACCTTCTCTATTTTCTCTATGTATTTGTTTTTGTAGGGGCACCAGACTGAGCTTGCAAATTCAAGATGTGATCTCACCAAGGATTTATATAACGGAATAAATAGTTATTTTCGTAAATTTAAAAAGGTTCTTCTTATTATCGCCAACATGGAGTTTGCCTTTTTTACTTTTTCAGAGATGTGTATTTCAAATTCTAGTGAACTATCAACCACCACCCCTATATCATTTTCTTCCTCTACTTGATGAATCACTAGATCTCCAACTGTATAATTAGCCAAGTTGTCAGTTCTTCTCCCAATGTGCAACTGTTTGCATTTATCTGGATTTAATTTCAGTAGCCACCTGTCACACCAATTACTGGTACTTTGGAGGTCTGCTTGGAGTTGTGCTGTGTCTGTGTCATTGGTTATAGTTCTAAATATTTTTGTGTCGTCCGCAAAAAGGTAGACGTCGGATTGTATCTCACTTGGTAGATCGTTTATATAAATAACAAAAAGTACAGGTCCCAATACAGATCCCTGTGGGACTCCAGAGGTCACTGACTTCCAATCTGAAGTGGCTCCATTAACCACCACCTTTTGTTTCCTGTTACTGAGAAAGTCCTGTACCCAACCTATAACTCTGTTGTCTATACAGTAAGACCTTAATTTTGACACCAGTCTCTTATGGGGAACTTTATCAAAAGCTTTTTGGAAATCCATATAAATGCAGTCAACCGACTGTCCTCTATCTAAAGATGCTGACCATTTATCAAGAACTGTAAGAAGTTGAAGTGTGGTTGATCTTCCAGACATAAAGCCGTACTGGCTGTTACTAAAGAGTTTGTTGGACTTCATATGCTCTACAATGTGTGTCCTGATTAGTTTTTCCATTGTTTTACATATAACAGATGTCTTCTTGGCATTATACTGAATATCAAAGTCAATACCGTAATTTGTACAAATATTGAGTAGCTGTTGGAACCCTCTGCTACTAGGGGACAGTATGGCAAGGTCATCCGCGTACATAAAATGATTAATTATAGGCTATCACCCATCATACAACCTGTTCTGCACCCCCCAGCTGCATTGACACGACGTCCATATACAGTATAAATTGAAGAGGGCTGGGGATAAAATTCCCCCCCTGCCTGACCCCATTACCCACCCGAAAAGGGGTGGATTATGTGCTCCCACATTTTACCTGCATTTTCTGGTTAGCATACCATGAGTAGACAAGAATGCGTAATAAACAGTTTGGCACACCCCTAATCTTGAGCTTATTAAAAAGCTTGTAGTGGTGGATTCTATCAAAGGCTCTCAACGCATCAATAAAACCAACCAGCATAGTAGAGCCCTGCCTTCTATAGGTCTCCACTGCATGCTGCTTTCAGAGCATAGATACATAAGTCTGTACTATGTTTGGGCTTGAAGCCAAACTGATTGTCAGTGGTGGAAATGTATATACTTAATCTTCTTCTTTCACTAATGAGCCCAAGGACCCCCATTTGAAAATATATGCCAGGGACCCCCATAAGAGAAGACTTTTTACAGCTCTAGCAGTGATTCTCAACCCGTTTAATTTCAAGGACCGCCCAGTTTGACATGCATTAGGCTACGGACCCCCATTTAATGTAATTTCTATCTCTGAGTGTGTACAAATGAAACCATTAAGGTACTATCGTTTAGCTGCATGGGGACCCCCTGGAACTCCCTCAAGGACCCCTAGGGGTCCCCGGACCCCACTTTGGGAACCACTGGTGTAGGCTATGTGCGGCGGACAAACTTATATAATAACGCAGAATTTCACCCACCCCAGAACCCACCCTACTACCCTATAATATCAGACTGAAATCTCGGCCTCCTTCTGCCTTCCTCATTTTCTCCCATTCCTTCATCTCTCTCTCTCTCTCTCGCCCTCCACATCACTTTCTTTCATTCTTTCATTCTTTCTCTCCCCCGTACTCAGAGACTTGATTTAGTTGTGTCAGGGACAAGGACATTTGTCTATTAGCGAGAAACACTGACGTAGGTACCGCTGTCCCCTCCTCCTTATCGTCTCCCTCTCTCTCATCTCCCTCCTCCTCCTCCTCCTCCTCCTCCTCCTCCTCCTCCTCCTCCTCCTCCGTCCTCCCCTCATGCCTAATTTTGCGCGGCGGCATTGCCAACGGAAAATAACGGATCCACAAGCTCACAATGTGCCGCGGCCGCGACACATTGTGAGCTTACAGGTCGGCTGTTTTGGGTGTATGCGACACTGCCGCGCGGCGGCGTATATATGCTGCACCGGGCGGGCTTCAGTCAGATTGGGGTCAGCGACCTTCATCGCGCAGCCTGGTGAATCATCAATGAGAGGCTGCGAGAGGGATGCTACCCGCCCAGGGTACTTCCGTCCTCCTTCCTAAATTGCTACTGTAACCCGACATTGTCTGCTCTCTACTGTCACATCAGTCTGTCGCACAGAGAGAGAGGGATAAAGGGATAAAGAAGAGAGAGAGAGGAGGGAGAGAGAGAGAGAGAGAGAGAGAGAGGGAGGCAGTGCAAAAGACAAATGAAGGGAAGTGGGGTGTGTGTGTGTGTGTGTGTGTGTGTGTGTGTGTGTGTGTGTGTGTGTGTGTGTGTGTGTGTGTGTGTGTGTGTGTGTGTGTGTGTGTGTGTGTGTGTGTGTGTGTGTGTGTGTGTGTGTGTGTGTGTGTGTGTGTGTGTGTGTGTGCTGCAGATATTGAAATGCCCAATGTTAAATACTGAATGTTCTGTGACTTACCCTGGCTAAATCAAAGAACCATCGTGGTGTTAATGAAATTGTCCCCCATTAAGTTGTGTCACACTCCGATTCCAGTCATATTGGTCGGGGTCATTTCAAATGAGGAGGCCTTTGGTTGGACTCAAGAGGCTGGGCTGGCTGGGTTCACCGCATGCACTCAAAGGGACTGCTGCCTTGGCCCAGGCCCCATTCTAACTGCATGTGTTGAAGGTCTAAAGGCCTTTGGCCATGCAGGGCCAGAGGGAGAAAGGCTTCTGTCCTTGTCAGTAGCATCCTCATCATCATCATCATCATCATCGGTTTAAAGCCCGCTTTCCAGGCGCCGCTGGTTTGGACTGGATTCTCCATATAGCTTTCTTCCACCGGATCGAACGGTCCATGGTTGATGCCGACTTTGCCGAGCTGCTTAAACCCATTCTGGACGGGAACCCGGTTTGGTGTTTTAACTAAAGCATTATGTTATTCTTTAGCTATTGAAAAATAGCAGATCTACAAGCTCGTGCTTGTAGGTCTGCTATACAAGCGTGTAGTACGAACGTGTGAGTGTGTGTACATGTGCGTGCAGTACGTGCGTGTGAGTGTGTGTGCATGTGCGTGTAGTGCGTGCGTGTGAGTGTGTGTACATGTGCGTGTAGTGCGTGCGTGTGAGTGTGTGTACATGTGCGTGTAGTACGTGCGTGTGAGTGTGTGTACATGTGCGTGTAGTGCGTGCGTGTGAGTGTGTGTACATGTGCGTGTAGTACACGTGCGTGTGAGTGTGTGTACATGTGCGTGTAGCACGTGCGTGTGAGTGTGTGTGCATGTGCGTGTAGCACGTGCGTGTGAGTGTCTGTGCATGTGCGTGCAGTACGTGCGTGTGAGTGTGTGTACACATGGCAATTGGTCACTCTGGGCCCGTTTCCCCAAAGCACGTCTCTGTTGCCTTGGCTTATTTACTGATGCTATCCGAGTGTAGCGATCTGGGTAAACAGTTAGATAACAAGAAGAGAACATCTTTCTCCACCCTGCGAACCCCAAGCACTCAAGCATGAATCCAGTCTGGATGAGAACAAATGGATTATTCTCTCTGGGGCCAGAGGCCCAGCTGGGACCACCAGTGGTCCTTATAGCCTCGGAAACTCAAGACGTTTTTATTTCCAGGGAGAAAAGAAAATAAGTCTGGGACCGAGTCCACTTGAATTCGGCATAGAGTAGTGCAAACGTCCATCACTCTCTGCTGTTTTCTGATGGTCTGCACCTTTGTCAAATTGACGCACACACGTACACTCCTCTCTCTCTCTCTCTCTCTGTCGCTCTAATTAATTAGTCTCATGTCGCGCAGCTGTGTCTATAGATCCGGGAGCTGCCTATGCCATCGAAGGCATAGGTGGACCCCAGGCTAGTACGGGTCCTTGACAGGGTTCCAGGAGGTCCCCACGCTAAATGATGGAGAGTTGGTATAACCAAATGGACCCCTTATAGATCTTTAACTCTTGAGAGCGTATAACATTAAACCAAACGGACCCGTACGGTACGGTATACCGTACTTGCTTCCACCATGCACTGACCACACCTGGACTCAGCTGGCCCGGGAGGAACAGCCCTGCTGTGACCCTGGACCATCTGGAGCGAGCCTTCTTTGACACAGCCAACTGATGCATAAATAACACACACACACACACACACACACACACACACACACACACACACACACACACACACACACACACACTGAGAAATACACAAATGTGCACGTTGACAACAGATGCTCACACAAATGAACATAAATCATAAGCACACGTTATGTGCACATACAGCTGCACAACTGGATTGACACACAGACAGACAGACAGATGCACGTACACGCCACATTGTATATTCATGTTAAGTCACACTATTGCACATGCTCACATGCACACATGCACGCACATAAGCACACATCATGTATGTACAGTTTGTACACACAGACACCCACCCACACACCAGATGGGTTTGCCGAACTCGACCTGCCAGGTGTGAGCTCTGCTCGACATTATATTTTATGTATCAAAGAAGATTCATGTTTTATCCCCGCACCGTCTTGGAGAGAAAGGCAGCCAGGTGCTGGAGCAGACCCCACTAAAGCTATATCAGACTAAGACGTTCCCAGATTGGCTGCAGAGCCCCCCCCCCCCCCCTCAGGGTCACGCCGCCGCTAAATAATCTCTCTTCAACTTGACACGACGGGGCGCATTTAGATGAATTTAGTGTGGCTCCACGCCATCAAGTTCAAGCAGTTATAACCCATTCTGAACGGGAACCCATGTTGGTGTTGGCATCATGTCGTGCTTTATAGCTATTGAAAAATAGCAGATCTACAAGCTCATAGCGCGCCACTCGGTGGCGCGCTATGAGCTTGTAGATCTGCTATTTTTGAAAAATCGAAGAACGACTGACATTTTTAGAATCTGATCTCAGGTCAGAATGGGTTAATCAGACCAGTGTGTGTCCAGTGCATGGAAACCTCGTATGAATCTGATCTCAGGTCAGAATGGGTTAATTCATGAGACGCACCTGGATCAGAAGACCATTTCCGGGGCCCGGGCCAGCTGCACTTTACTGGATGGATGACTGCACGTATTGACCGCTTGGAGACAAATGGTTCTCAGATCCCTCACAACTTGCTCCAACATAATAACTCCATGGCAAATCAAATGGCAGTGTTTGGACCACACCTCAGTATGTGTAGTTAAAAAAATCACACCCGTGTGATCTGAGTGGTGCATTCCCCCACCCCTCTCTCTCTCTCTCTCTCTCTCTCTCTCTCATTAGCAGGCAGCAGGCACAGCACTACCCCTCTCTCTGTTTTTGGCGCCCCCTACTGGTACTCATACTCTCATACTCGTGCTCATGACCACATGGGTACATGACCACATAGGTGTACATGGGCATTGCTGGTTGTAGGAGTGGTTGCACCACTACAAAAATTAAAATTAAAATTTTGTCATCATGTATAAAATGTCGACAATGTTGACCCACTAGTCTAATAATAACACTATCAATATTATTTGGTTTGAGATTATGCACTGTTACATATTTTGGTAAGGGTTAGACAATAGGCATTTGGTTATAGGGTTAGGGTGAGACGAGAGTTTGAGTCATTATGGGTAAGTTTTATAAATATATGAATCACAGTCAAATATAGACATTGATACAGATTGAATTGTGACACCTTCCTTGAGATGTCACCTGCAGACAATTGTGGCGGTTTGTCTGTGAGACCAGTTTCCATCGGTCATACATGTGTGTGTGTGTGAGTGAATACTGTGTGGAGATTGCGTGTTTAGTTCCAGGTGCTGACCATTTTCTGATTGTTGGGCTGGCTACCAATCAATCACCATGCTTCCAGTGATTGGTTGAAGAAGATATTAAAGCCCTTCATACACCTGTGGAATGCTTGGAGTACTGCTGTGCTGTCCACCCACACACACATGCACTTACTTTGTGTTCATTCTATTAGTTATTTTGTTGTAAATGTATGTTCACACAATCTAGAGAGACTAATTTGAGTTATGTCTAGCAGCCACTATTGGCCCACAAAGAAAGCGATAGTGGTCATAGCCAAGTATTTCACCTCACAATTGTGAGCCTGTAGATCGGCTATTTTTGGTGAATGTTCCCCCCAGAATACAGATGCTGGGGTTTAAGTGGTTAAACACAGTATAATTAACACTTATTTTCTATCTGTTCTAATGGAAACTGATAATCTCAAGTCTTTAAAAAACGGGCAAGTTTTATCTCAGATATTTGGAGTTGCATTACAGCAAGCCAACTGCACAACCAAATGTGACCAAACTTGACACCCGGTAAGTCATTGGACTTTCATTTATCTTTGATTTGTCATGTCATATGAAAGCAGGGAATCATAGCTTCAAATTTACATATATATTGGTTCATATTGTAATGTCTTGCGAGAGAAACAGCATGTTGAGAAAACAGTCCTGAAAGGTTCACTTCTGTGGACTCTCTAACATAGCTACATGTTTAAGCATTTATCTCATGTCGATTTCAGCTCTGACATTTAATTCTGACATGCTCTAGTATGACAAGAGTCTGCCTGTGCTATTGACTCATTTTGGATAAAAAAAATTAATCAGTTTTTCTCCTCTCCTGAGCAGTCAGTCTTGCCGCCATGACGGGAACTGCCCATAGATCCGAAGTCTTAATTAGTTAGTCCGAACATACATTAAGGTTGGCGAACATGCACTGCTCCCATGCTTGCGTTATGTTTAGGTTAGGGTTAGAGATAGGGATAGTAATTTGGGAACAATGAACCGACTAATGACACGGCACCGCCATGTCTCTGTATCATACTCTACCAAAGGGTCATTGTGCTTGAAGTGGTAGCCATGGTGATAATGAATGTGTGATTGAAACAACCTCCTTTATTGCTGCCTTTTTTTGTCATCTTTCCGATTATTCATCTCTCATTTGTACTTTCTTATAGTTTTCCTAGACAATTGCAGCATCACCGCCATTTTGGTGTTCTGTTTCTTGCTCATATTGGAGCATTCCTGTTGTCAGCTCTGTGGTCTTACTGCTACATAACCTGCTGATACGGAACCCTGCTGTCCACGCCTACTCAAAACCACATCCCAACCTGGCTCAAATCTTTACTGACACACACACACACACACACACACACGCTCCCCCTTTCCCTTACTTCCTCTCTAGGATTATAAGAGGAGGATGGGACAAAAGTTACAGTAAATGTTAATTCTCCTCTCAGTACAGTCCATCAGGGATCTAAAATATGGGCCCCTAGCTGGGCCTGCATCCTTCTTTTCTCTTTAATTCCTTTGTCCATTTATGCTCGGCAGTTCCTCTCAGTGCTTTGCCATCCAAGATGTTCAGTCAAAATACATAATAAATGCATTAACAAAAATGCAGATGATTGAAATGTATCAACTTATTAGGTATCTTTAATTGTATGTGACCAATATGCAAGTTTTAATTCATCACCTGCCATCAACAACAAGCACAAACGTATACAGTATATATACGGAAGGTCTAGGAGCCTTGGGCAACCAGGAGAGACGGCTAAACTAAATATTTAACCTTAACATTAGCAGTGTGTGGATTCTTGAGACTATTGGGAACCCTGCAGGGCAAATGAATCCCATGGGCCCTTAATTCTTCTGACTGACTTGAATGAGTCCTTGGGAGATTCTTATTGCTCCCACACAGTAGACAAGTTCTATAGCTAGTCCCGGGTAGGACATAAAAGTTATGGACTGCAACTTTAATCAAGGGAATTCACAAAGAGATTTGAGGGTTGATTTGCTAAACATAATACTGATTTTCTTATAAATCTGAGATTCTTCTAACATTCCTCTTATCGTTTCTCTCTTTCTGCATATTTCTGCCCCCCAATTGCCAACCTATACTCTCTCACTACTAGTGTACCATATTATTATTATTACACGTTTCATCGCAGACTAATTTCCACATCATTCTGTTTTTGAACCCTCCCAAAATCCACACATCTCCGAGTCCCACCCACTCGTATTCCACTGTATAAACTGTTGACATGCAATGCAAGTGGTTGTCATGGCGACTGTCCGGACGCATGCTCCGGGGCAGGCTGCAGGTGTTTGAGGAAGGCCTCGGGGGCAGGCTGCAGGTGTTTGTGTTTGAGGAAGGCCTCTTGACTCACTTGACTTATTCCTGTAGGCTCCTAGGTGGAGCGTAGGGCCTCAGCGTTTCATATTTTTAGCCCTATAGAGAGTTCCGCTGCCGCTCCGTTCGTTCCTTACGTGTTTGTTTATTTCCATTGGATGGCCGACTGGCCGGTCATTCATGCAGGTTTGTGTCAACACTGAAGACTACAGTATGGCTTCCTGTTATTTTTACTATACCCACGCAAGATATATCTGGACATATACTGTAAATCCATGCACTGTGCGGTGTTGATTTTGTCGACTAAAACTATGACGTCGACTACCTTTTTTTCACTGAGGAAAACTAAATGGAAACTAAATGAAAACTAATCTATGGTGACTACAAAACTAAGACTAAATATATTGACAATTTCGTCAACAAATAAAAAATAAAAACTAGACTATAATGTTAGGAAGGGACTATAGTGGACAAGAGATCCAGTATAAGTCATTTTACACTTGGTTGCATGCTGGAAATAGCCGATCTACAAGCTCACAACGCGAGCTTGTATACATCTTCTATTTTCAGCAAGTGTAAAATAAGACATTACGACGAGGCCCGCCAAAATACATTTTAGTCGACCAAATCAACTGTAGATTTAGCCAACTGCGCGTGCCTCCTGGCCCGTGCTACACTAAGTCCCTTAAAAGTGGTGAATTCTGCACGACATTTCAAGTGAAGTTGAAGCCAGGAAAGTCCAAGGACGTTGCTCCTTTCACAAAAAAAAAACCCTGTCCTTCACTTCCTGTTTCCCCGTTTCTCTGTTAAACTCCGTTTCTTTTATAGTTTCTGTTCTTGGCAGTCCCGCCACAAAATGATCAGTCAGTCAGGCAGGAGGATTATGTTGGTGATGGAGGCTGATTTACTGAAGCATTAATGCAACCATGCAAAGGACAAAGAGACGAATCACCACTGAATCACTGCAGGTCTGACTGCAGAGTTTGAAATCACATTCAAAGTTTTACTTTCAAACTATATCAAGAACTTGGTTTATCAGCAAGGAGATCAGCCTGAGAATATAGGAGCAGTCACTGTACCGCACTGTTGTGACGAAAAGAGAGCTGAGCCAGAAGGCAAAGCTCTCTGTCTACCGAGCAGACTTTGTTCCTACTCTCACCTACAGTATGGTCATGAAGCGTTCCTACTCTCACCTACAGTATGGTCATGAAGTGTGGGTCATGACCGAAAGAATAAGGTCACGAATACAAGCGGCCCGAAATGAGTTTTCTTCGACGGGAGGCTGCCATCTCCCTTAGAGATGAGAAGTTCAGTCACGCGAGAGAGACTCGGAGTAGAGTCGCTGCTTCTTCGCCTGGAAAGGAGCCATAGCTGAGGTGGTTCGGGGCATCTGGTTAGGATGCCTCTCGGGCGTCTCCCTATAGGGAGGTCCTCGAGGCTGCATGGGAGGAGACCCCGGGGCAGACCGGAGGCGCAGATGGAGGGATCACATCGACTCACTGGCCTTGGAACGCCTCGGGTTCCCCCAGAAGGAATTCACGAATGTTGCTCTGGAAAGGAATGTCGGGAGTTCTCTGGTGGAGCTGTTGACCCCCGCGACCCGACTACAGAAGAAGATGGATGGATGGTTAATAACACCATTAGGCTACTTAGCATCTGATATTGCAGTCTTGTATACCTTGTAAAACCCATGATAGAAATGAGTGCAATATAGCAGAAAATGATCAATAGTCAATGATAATTATCATTCTGTTTGTTTTGTCAGTGGTACAATTAAAATGGTTACTGTCCATATTTAGATCAAATTTGGACCCGTAGGGTTCCAGGTATACACTGTTACACTGTTAAATGAACACCTGTGTGCACAGTGTTCCCCAGAAAGAGAAAAAAGGTCAAAGCTGAGTTAATTCTGTCCCATTTATTCACGTTCATTAATAAAATCATTGTCTTAATATGCAAGGGGAAACACTCGGTATCCTCAGCTCACAAATGCATGAACACCCACAGAAACACACACACACACGCACACACACACACACACACACACACACGCACACACACACACACACACACACACACACACACACACACACACATGCACAAACACACACACAGTCACACACTATTCTCCATCTTTGCCCGCTCCACGACCTTGTCATTAGGATTCCTAGCGATGATATCACTGGAATGTGTTGTGGAGGAGGGACTGTGTGTGTGTGTGTGTGTGTGTGTGTGTGTGTGTGTGTGTGTGTGTGTGTGTGTGTGTGTGTGTGTGTGTGTGTGTGTGTGTGTGTGTGTGTGTGTGTGTGTGTGTGTGTGTGTGTGTGTGTGTGTGTGTGTGTGTGTTCGGGCGTGTGTATGTCTGTGACCGTGAATGAATGCGTGTGTGCATTTGTCCGTGTATGGGAAGAGATTTATCCGTGTGTGTGTGTGCGCGTGCGTGCCTGCCTGCCTGCCTGTCTGCCTGCCTGCTTGCCCGTCTGTCTGCCTGCCTGCCTGCCTGCCTGCCTGCCTGCCTGCCTGCCTGCCTGCCTGCCTGCCTGCCTGCCTGCTTGCCCGTCTGTCTGCCTGCCTGCCTGCCTGCCTGCCTGCTTGCCTGCCTGCCTGCCTGTCTGCCTGCCTGCTTGCGAGTGACAATTCGATGCTTAAAACAGTGAACATTTCATCATGTATCGTGAAAGGAAGGGAAAGTGTGGGCACAGCAGGTTTTCTGTTCGCAGGAAGAGGGTTCCAGTTAAAAGGACAGACAGAGGAAGCCTGCTGGCTACCAAACTATCCTGGTCAAACCGTGCCGTAGCCTATGTGGGGGGGGGGGGGGGGGGGCACAGGGGTGAGTCAGGAGATGAGGACATGAGGGGCACTCCCATATGCACCCCACCCCCCATGACCACTCCCTGCCAACCTCCATCTCCAAAAGAGTGACCCCAGGAGTGTGGAATGGAACCTTATCTCAGCAAAAATGCACTTTGGAATTCCTTGCCAGTGAATGCAGAACGTCTACATGTGTGACTGACTGGACCTGTGTGTGTTTGGTGTGTGTGTGTGTGTGTGTGTGTGTGTGTGTGTTTGGTGTGTATAGTCTAAAAAAAACATTTCACAGAGTTCAGTGAGTGGTCTTCACTTTTACGTAAAGCACTTTGTATAACTTCGTTTCGACAAGTGCTCCATAAATAAAGTTATTGTTTTATTGTTATTATGTGTCGTGTCTGTTTGTCTTGCCCTGCCCGTGTGCATCTGCTCATGTGTGTGTGTGTGTGTGTGTGTGTGTGTGTGTGTGTGTGTGTGTGTGTGTGTGTGTGTGAGAGAGAGAGAGAGAGAGAGAGACACACACACACACACTGTGTGTGATTTGTGGACCTTCACTTGAGTGAATTCCCCTTTGTTTTGTTAGTGGCTAATGAAAGTTGCTCTTCGTCTCCTCCCTTCCCTCTCTGCTCCTCTGCCTCTCTGACATCAACTGTCTGATTGTCCTTCGCAGCACGCAGCGCTCACAAATCATCCGCTCCGCTTGTTTCGCACTGTCATCCGTCTCCGTGACCCAACTCTCAAGTCTTGTTCTTTAGCGTCTTGAATGGTAACTAACTTGTTTAATTGCTCTGCAGGCTATCGGATCACACAAACATAATGAAAACTTTATGACTCATATTATCCAGATACATGCGGTTGTATAGGTCAACTGACACGGTGGACAGATGTTTAGCAATAATTAAACTATCTATAAGGGTCCATTTATTTACCAACCCTCCACCCCCTCAAGGACCACTGGTTGAAAACCACTGACTTTAGGTCAGGGGTTCTCAACGTTTTTGGCTGGGGACCCCCGGAAACGCTTTGGCCATGTCTTGTGGCCAAGATATGGCTTGTGGCTAAATAGTAAGTATATCCATTTATTGGATGTGACGGTTCCCTATATTGTGTGTTATATATTACTCTTGGGTTGTCTGGTTAGGTGTATAATATAATGTGTCTTGCTCTCCTAATCATTTGTATGTTCTCTGTCCAATAGGATTGGGGAGCAGAGCTAATAATGATGATCAGCTCGCACCTGGGCCCGGGTGTCGACTCGACGCCTATATAAATGCCTGCTTCCCCTGCAGTCCTTCCCCAGTTCTGTTCTTTTCATTTGCCACCTGCACCTTTTCCACCATGCACACTTTTCAACATTTCTGTTAATTAGCTGACATTAGCAGATCTGGAATATGTCAAAGTTGACATTCAGTGTTTTAGTTGGCATTTCAAACCTGCAGTGAAATAATATCCGTGAGAATTTCCCTGAAAATGTCCAACTTTGTATCAATTAAACAAATAAGGCAAAACTGAAGTAATTGTCTTTGGAGCCAAGGAAGAACGATTTTCAGTGCTCATAGCTTCAATCGGTAATGTTACATGTAAAAACCAAAACCCAAGCCAGAAACCTTGATGTAGTCATGAACTCGGACAGGCCAATATAAATACATATTGTTGTTTTGTTTTATACAATAATAACGCACTGCATTCATGTCTCGTAACGTATATATATATATATATATATATATATATATAGTGTCAGTGAATCTGCACTGAATGTGGCAGCAGCCAAAAGTGGGCTGCTACTTTCTGTCTGTCAAAGATTTGATTTAAAAATAATTGGTTCATAAAGCATCATCATGCAGGTTTAGGGCCAGAATGCATTTTTCTGATCTTCTGCTGCGCCATAAACCATCTCTACATCTCTCAGGTCATCTGGTCTGCTTTCTGAACGGAGACAGAACTGGTCTGGGGCGCAGCTGAGCGGTCCACGCACTGTATACAGGCCGGTATAATCCAGCCTGCATGCCGCGGGTTCGAGTCCCGAGCCCGTCGGCCTTTGCCGCATGTCTTCCCCCCCCCATCTCTCTCCCCCTTTCCTGTCAAATCACTGTACCCTATATCAATAAAGGCATAAAAAAGCCAAAAAGTTACCTTCAAAACTGAGCCAAAGTACTGGAAATTGGAAATTCTCACGTAAAGTACAAATACATCCAAATATTATAGTATACAGTACTTAAATACTTAAATGTGTATGCACCACATTATCTGGCTATGCAGGTCTCTCAGTACCCCCCCGCCCCCCTTCTTATCACTTCTCATACGCAGTAATTGTATTCTCTCATGTTTCTGTTTCATCTTAACTTCTTAATTGCATTCAAATGTGTTTCTCTTGTGTTAATGCTCTGTCTTGTCTCAACGCTTAACCCATTCTGAACGGGAACCCATTTTGGTGTTTAGCATCATGTTATGCTTTAGCTATTGAAAAACAGCAGATCTACAAGCTCATAGCGCGCCACCGAGTGGCGCGCTACGAGCTTGTAGGTCTGCTATTTTTGAAAAATCGAAGAACGACTGACATTTTTAGAATCTGATCTCAGGTCAGAATGGCTTAATCCGACCAGTGTGTGTCCAGTGGAAACCTCGTATGAATCTGATCTCAGGTCAGAATGGCTTAATGTCGCGTAAATCACTTTGGCAATGTGCACTGGGACGTGCACACATAGACATCAAAGGGGGCGTCGGGCCCTGCCCTTTTACCCGTCTGTAAGACAAACAACTGCCCTCTCCAGACCACGAATGCAGCATTTACTATGGTGAAAGAAATGCAAATGCCACTCCATTCCTTTCCATGCCGGAATGCAGCGTTCAGGAGAATTGCTTTTTTCCACCCCCTGCAAGTCTCCTGAACTAGAACACAGCATTTTGCGTTGAACGAAATCCCTGTCGTTGCGCCGCATCGACCGGTAGATAAAGATCGAGTGCTGGGTTGCGCCCCGAAAAGAGCTGATCTACAGGCTCTCGACGCGTCGCAGGGTGACGCGTTGTGAGCTTGTAGATCTGATATTTTTGTCCAAAAGTGCCCTCTTACGAGATTTCAGCCTCTCTAACACTCTCTGCACGTCCCTGCAAGTATGTACTTGTATTCTGTGTGGCGGTGCAAGACAGTACTTCTACTGCTTGATGGTATACGTACATGTAGGCTAATATACTGTGTGGCGGTGCAAGTACTTCTACTGCTTGGCGGTAAAGTACAGGTACTTTGTCATACAGCCTGAGTATTGAGTATCATTCTTCACTTATTTCAGATGATCATGGCACTGATGTTCTCCTATGACTCACGTTGTTCCATGAGTCACTGATTGCTCTGAGGAAAATGTCATTAGGCTACAGACGGTTATGAGCTCCATTTCTTTTCATATACCTTATTGCATCATGTTGATCTTTATTAGTTATATCTCGTTGTTTTCATTTGGTAAAACATGGCCATTACTCATAATCATTGTTGTTTTGTCTGTCAGGTTCCACGCTGAGACTTCATTTGTTCCCAACTCACCTGCCGGCGTGCGTGCATGCGTGCGCGCGCGTAAATGGTAAATGGTGCAATGCTTTTATCCAAAGTGCTTTACATATAGATTGTGCATTATTACATTCACCCATTCACATTCATACACCGGTGGCGGAGGAAACTATGCAAGGCACCAACCTGCTCGTCAGGAGCAATTAGGGGTTGCCTTGCTCAAGGACACTTTGTCACTAACTCTGGGAGAGCCTGGGATCAAACCGGGGAACCTTGCGGTTACCAACCGGTTGAACCGGAGTAAAAGTACAGAAATTTGGAAATACTCCAGTATAAGGTAAAGAAAAACAAATACCTCAAATGTATACTTAAGTATACAGTATACTTAAGTAAATGTACTGGGTTCCTTTACAGCGCAGCATGTAAGGTTAAAACAGAAGGTAATGAGAGGGTCACCTGAGTAAATACACAGATAACATGTTGGGTTTGGACCTCTCCTTAGGCACTTTTATCACAGTGTAAAGAGGCTTGTAAATTCCCACATTATCTCTCGGGAAGTGTCCGTTTGTGTGTGCGTGTGTGTGTGTGTGTGTGTGTGTGTGTGTGTGTGTGTGTGTGTGTGTGTGTGTGTGTGTTTCTATGTGTCTGTGTGCGTGTGTACGCGTGTGTGACTGTGTGTGTGTGCGTGTGTGTGTGTGTGTGTGTGTGTGTGCACATGTGCGTGTGCTGCACACATGCGTGTGTGTGTGTGTGTGTGTGTGTGTGTGTGTGCGTGTGTGTGCGTGCGTGAGTGTGTGCATGTGTGTGTGTGTGTGTGTGTGTGCACACGCTCGCGCATGTGTGTGTGTGTGTGTGTATCGCAGATGCTAGTATTATTGCTGCGGGGCAAAGGATCACATGATCCACTGCAGCTCCAAGTGACTCTATCTATATCGCTCCAGGTTTTACTGCTCTCCTTCTGACCTCTGACCTCTGAGCCTGCTCTTCTGACGAACCAACAGGGACATAAGATGTCTCTTTCTTTCCGTTCTCTCCATCCGTCGCTCATCCGTTTGGTTTTTAAATGGTATAAATCAGTACTGGTCACTCGTGGTTCCCAAACTTTTTCAACTTTTTCATAAAAGTGTTCCATAACACTGGAGGTCAGAGATGAGTTCTCTTCTGTCTTGCCCCCCCTGGTGCATATCGGGTCAGAGGGGTCAAGCTGTGGAATGGATTGGATGACGAACAAAAAACTGTAGTAGGCCTACAATAAATAAATTAAAAACATTGTATAGATCAAAAATAGTAGATATAGAACATTGATATGATGTTTTGTTTTTCTCGTTTTGTGTTGTTTTTGTTCTTTTTTGTCTTGTTCCTGTTAACTGTATTGTCCTGTCTCTCTTTGTTTTGTTTTCTTGTTTTTCTTCCCCTTCTGTTTGCTTTGTTGTATTATTTTACCTATATGAAAGCCATTTATCTGTTAGAAGGGTAGGCACTATAAGCTTAGGCTTCAGCCTACACCTTTTTGGTCAATGTTTCTTTTGCACAAAAAAAAGCAGGCACTGTATTGATTTGTTTTAATGACCAAAATAAATAAATACTACTACTTCTCTCTCTCTCTCTCTCCAGATAACACCTGGTGACCCTTCATGGAGAAATGAAGCGGTATAAAGCTACGACCATAAGGAGGAGGAGGAGGAGGAGGTGGGAAGTCTGGCGTGCAAGATGGATGAGACGGCCTTGTTAAGAGGGCGGTATGTATGGTATTACTTTAAAAGTTCTCCCGCCGCCCCCGTCGGAAGTCAGTGGGACAGGCTGCTGTCGACGTCTTTTCCAGAGGATGGGAAACCCGTAGGCTGGAATGACTGTTTCGTTCGGCGATGGCAGCCTCCTGATTTGCTATAATTTATACTGCCAGGGACGTGCACACAGCCGGGGGCTTGATCAGCCCCTGCCCCTTTTACCCGTCTGTAAAACAACTGCCCCTTTTACCGCTCTGTAAAACAACTGCCCCTTTTACCGGTCTGTAAAACAACTGCCCCTTTTACCAGGTCTGTAAAACAACTGCCCCTTTTACCGGTCTGTAAAACAACTGCCCCTTTTTCCAGACCACGAATGCAGCGTTCAATACATGGTGAAAGGAATGCACATGCCCCTCCTTTCCATGCCATGCCGGAAGGCACCATTCAAGTCTCCTGAACTTGAACACATGAGTATATTTTGCGTTGAACACATTTTTTGTTTAGAAATCCATGTCGTTACACCACATCTCCACTAGCTGGGTTGCTGGATTGCGCCACCAAAAATAGCTGATCTACAAGCTCTCAACGCGTCGCAGCGTGACGCGTTGAGAGCTTGTAGATCTGCTATTCTTGCTATTTTTTGTCCAAAAGTGCCCTCTTACGGGATTTCAAATTCTGACCCTGCCTCTCTGACTAAGAAAGGAAAGAGGCCGCACAGCTCGTAGTCACGATGCCATAAAAATTATTTTTCCAACCTTTTGGCAACAAGTTGCCTTCTTCAGGGAATGGCCCCTGCCTCTCTGCACTCTCGTGCCGTCCCTGTATACTGCCCTACCGTATACTGCCCTACCGTATACTGCCCTACCGTATACTGCCCTATTGTATACTGCCCTACCGTACGTGCCAAAGTGCAGTAACTATATGTTTTTGGGGCACACTGCACACAATTTGTGTATCCCCAAAAGGTCAAATTATAGCCTTCATTATTTTGGGGGATAAACAATTGCCTCAACTACATATTATTTACAATTTGTGTACTATATCACTTATTTGCCGATATCTCATTTGGCTGACCAGTTGAAACACTTTTAAACCCCTTATCAGCCATTTTGTTCCTGTAGTTACTGCGTTATGGCTTTATAGGGAAGACTATAGTCGGGACAATGGTCGAGTTTTAAATAAAAAAGAATTACGCAAGGGCCTGATAGTGGTGACGTACGTGTTCCACAATATCAAATCTCAAAGCGAATGTTTTTATATACAGTATGAGGTCATCAGGGTTTGTGTGGCCGTTGTACAGTATATGAATCCAAGCCCTGGAGGGAGCCGAAGATGTTTGACAGTTATTGCATATCTGTGTGCAATTATATTCCAGCTTTGACATTCATATGCACAACACTTCACATAAGATGCCGATAGTTTGTGTGCGAGTGCGTGTGTGTGTGTGTGTGTGTGTGTGTGTGTGTGTGTGTGTGTGTGTGTGAGTGTGTACATGTGAGAGAGAGAAAGAGAAAGACACACAGACGGACGGACGGACAGACGCAGAGAGAGAGAGAGACAGGGAGAGACAGGGAGAGACAGGGAGAGACAGAGAGAGACAGAGAGAGACAGAGAGAGAGACAGACAGAGAGAGAGAAAGTGAGGTTGTTCTGTCGAGTCAATTTATCAGACTGAATGAATAGAT